>NC_050486.2:28445376-28745376 GCF_012460135.2 Molothrus ater | reverse complement strand
AAATGTGAGTGTAAAGAGCCAGTGCTTGAGTCCAGGCTGGTTAAAAAGACAGTGCATTGTCCCTGCCCCCGGGAATAAAACCACTTCGCTCTGTGCTGTTGCCTTCTCACATATTTGGCTTCTCCGTTTCCATTTCTGTATGCATTTATTCCTGCCTTGAGAAAAACAGCCTAATTCCAATCTGGATTAATCCTCCCCTCTGTGTAGCAAAGGTAGGAATCAGCGATGCATGGGGGGAAAAAGAAATGTTCTTCAATTTCATTTAACAGAGAAAACTCAGCAAGTATAGAACTTGGCAGAGGGTCAGGCTAACAGGTTTTAGCAGGATGGGGATGCACCTAAAACTGTTACCCTGCCTCAAATTATGGACCCTGGGTGTAGGGGTCTGCTACCTCTGGCAGATGACTTCATATTTTAATCTCATTTTTCTTGGGGACAGGCATGGGAGATTGGCTGTGGGGTCCAAAGAGGCACATTTTTGGCTCTAAGCCATCTTCTCCATGCCTGAGCTGCCCCGGAGGGGGCAGGAGAACATCAGCAAGCTGGTTGGGGACATTCAGCATCCTTTTACGAGGCAATTTTGAAGTAGATTGGTCAAAGGAGAGTAGTCATAGTATCAATTTGGGCTGCAGAGTTGGGACCCAGCCAGCTCATAAATGATCCAAATGTCATTATCTAGATATTAAAAACCATCCTATTCACTGGCTTCCCCCCCCCCCCCCCCCCTTTCTGAATAAATGACCTAGAAGAGTGGAGTGTAGCTGGTCAGGCTGGAATTGGCTGCAGTCGGAAAATTAAGGGGAAGAAACAACATTTGAGAAAGAGGTTGGTGTTTGTTTTGGCACGTGCTGTTCTCTGGCAGGAGGAGACAGAAGGAGTTGTCCTTTGTAGAAGGAGCGTGGTTAACTGGAGAGCACTTGAGGAGCTTTCCAGGAGCTCACAAGGTGCTGGGTGGGCATCAACGTGACCCTCTGTGACCCTGCTGGAGCTTTGGAGAGCTTTGGTGTTCTCCTTGGGCTGGCACCTTCCTGACTTCCCATCAAGGACTCTACATTGACCACAAACATGCCCACGGGATTGACAACTGATTGATTGTTTCTTTAAAAGGTTTTGATCTTTCAAAGTATAGAAGGGCTTGGGTTGGAAGGGACCTTGAAGATCACCTCATCCCATGGGCAGGGACACCTTCCACCATCCCAGGTTGCTCAGAGCCCTGTCCAAGCTGGCCTCGGACACTTCCAGGGATGTGGCAGTGTCCTGTGGTAACAATCCAGCAGGATTTGACTTCATTTTGTAGCTGGTCTTTGGTAAAGGTCAGCTGGAGCCCCTTCCTGGGGAGCTCTGGAACTGGGGTCAGGTGCTGGAGCCCTCACTGAGGCAAAGCTCTGCATGCAGAAAATGAGTTCAGACTCTGTTGTTTTGGTCCATGAGATGGGTGTGAGCTGGGGCTGGCTCAGCACAGGCTCTGTGCTGCTGGTCCCGCCCTGAGAGTGTTGCATAGCTCAGGGATGCACTGGAGGAGCAGGGATGGACTTCCAAGCAGCTTTTGCGCCGTCTCTGGCCAGGAACCAAACTAGATACTGTAAGGAGAATCGTAAACAAACAACCTACTGTTCAGGAAACTCCCACGTCATCCTCTGAGGCAGAAATTGAAACCAGACCTTCTCACTTGGAGCGTTGCTGTCCTTCTCACACAGGCCAGGGAGCCTCCTGCTGTGATCTCCAACTGCCCCGACCTCCTTCACCCTTCCATGCCTCCTCCCTGTGCCTTTCTAAAGGATCTGGAAGTGAGAAGTTTCACCCAGGGACCTTTCTTGGTCGTTCCCAGCCTTAATTTCTCGTGCTCCAGGAGGGTCTCATCCGTGCCCACGTGATGGGAAGGAGCTGGGAATGTGTTACCATTTCTGGTAACACAGCCCAGAAATGATGTGAAGATCTCACTGTTGGCTGTGGTAGATCTCCACCTGAAGTTGTTCCCTGAGCTGAAAGCAATTTGTGTGTGTTTCAGTGCAATTTGGTGGAGGTTCTGTTTAACAGTAGGGACATGCTCTGAAGGAATGGCTGTCATTTTGAATGAGATTCAACATAAATTTTGAATCTTTGCTCGTTGTGGATTTTAAAATAAAGGCAAACCGGTCATTTCTGTGTGTAGTTTATATCCCTGTTGTCAGGGAGCTTTTATCATGTTGGCTATCTCCAGCTCACAGGCGGCTGTGCCATCGATCTCAAGCCATCCCAAATGTCTGTCTGTCCTCGCTGGCAGTCAAACCCTCTGTAATGCAGGGGATGTTTTACAAGGACCAGCTCCCTGGGATGTGTCTGTCAAGCACAAGTTGTTGCCTCTGGAAAAGGAGCTATTGATTTTAGCAGCTTCAAAGCCTTGGACACCACTGGGCTGCAGAAGATGGGAAGTGGGAGGGGGTGGCCTTTGAAGGCTTGTAAGGCTTTAAGGAGAGATGAAGTTCACATGGCTGAGTGTGTTATTTTATTAAATTAGAAGTATCCATTTCTTTTTTCAAGGGTGAAGCGACTCCTCAGGCCCTGTCAGAAGATGCTTAAGTGACAGCCCAGTTAGACCCCACCATGGAGAAGACAGAAGGTATGGAGCCTACAGGATGTTTATTTGTTCATTTATTCCTTGAAAAAAAAAAAGCCCAACCAGCCCTGGAGTAATTTCCTTACCAGAAATGCTGTAAATAACCTGTTCTGTAGATGTGGGGCCAAGAGGTGAAGAATCCATCATTCATTATTATGCAGATTTCTTAAAAACCCCAGCAAAAGCAGGTCCCAGCTCTAGATCAGCACGTATTTGTCCTCCCATACCCTGTGACAGATCCCTGCTCCCACCCTCCAGCTGTGCTCCTGTGCCCTGGGATGACCCCAGTGGTGTCTTCCCTCTGACTCCCAGGTGCTGCTTCCCACCCAGGCAGCATCTCAGCATCTCAGTGATGCTCTGTGCTGAGCAGCACCAAAATTGGCTCCCAAGTGTCCTGGTCCTCTCCAGCTGTCTCCAGGGTGGAGACAAAGGGCTCAGCCATGGGCCCTGGTGCCTCCTACTCCTCACTTGTTTGCTCAGAGGTGCAGAGCAGCCCAAACCACTGCGATTTCAGGGACTTGCTGCATAAAAGTGCAGAAATTTATCTGTTAACCCTCAAGGTGGAAATTTGGGGGCTGTGAATGTTTGCAGGCTGGAGGTGGCTGTGTTAAAGTGGGATACTCTGGTGGAGAGCTGTTGTTTGCCTGTGCTGGCTGGGTGGGCAGACACAGTGACACCCATTTAGTGGTGATTTGCCTCAGTTAGGAGCTGTGCTGGGAGCTGAGCCAGTCACCTTGGGATGCGTGTTCTGCATGGCTGCGGCTCTGAGCAGCAGCCTCTGCCCAGAGCCGTCATTTGCAAGGAATAATTTGTGACCTGGTGGTTGCAGGTGAAGCAGGGCAATGATTTTCCTGCTTGGTGTGCGCTGCTTATGCCGCTGAAAAGTTCAAACCAAACTAAAAGCCTTGAAGAATGTCATTGTCATAGATTGATCCCACATTCTATCATTGAGCTGGATTTATTATCCACCAGGCAGCTCTCTGTACCTACACAGACACGTAGCTCTGCCTGCAAAACCTGCTGTTTGCTTAATTGCCAATTAGAGCCATGATTTCAGGAAATTTTTGGCTTCCTCAGTGCAACAATTACCTGATGCACCTCTGGAAAACCAGATCAGAGCTTGGTGCGTGTCACTGTGTGTCTGCACAGCTTCACCACGAGCCTCCGTGATAATGAGCTGCCTGCCCAAAGCCGAGATGAAAAGAGAATAAACATCTCCCCCCTGCTCTAAACAATTTTTTTTCCAAAATTCGATAATTTCTTCTTTTTCTGGGGGGGTGTTTCAGCAGATGGCCAGCCACCCAAACCCGACGGGGACAGGGAGCAGCCCCGCAGCCTCCCCTACTCCCTGGAGACACCCTACGGCTTCCACTTGGACCTGGACTTCCTCAAGTACGTGGACGACATCGAGAAAGGCAACACCATCAGGAGGGTGCACATCCACCGCAGAGCCAAGCAGCCCAAATTCAACACCCTGCCGCGCAACTTCAGCCTGCCCGAGAGCGGCTCCCGCGGCTGCTCCACCGCCGCTCCCAGCAAGAGCTGGACCTCCACCTGCTCCTTCCCGCAGCGAAAGGCATCCCTGGGCGAGGAGCCGCCCCGGGCCCTGCTGCCGGCCGGGGCAGGCTCCCGAGGAGCCGAGCTACCGGAGGAAGGCGCTGCTGGCGGAGGCGCGGCGGCAGGCGGAGCTGGGCTGGCCTCAGGCGGAGCTGGGCCGGCCGCAGGACGCGCTGAGAGCGCGGCCGCAGCTGCTGCGAACCTCCAGCATGCCCGAGGCGCTGCCCCCCTGGCCACAGCCCCCCGGCCGGACCCTCGCCCCTCCGGAGCCCTCCGCAGCCCTGCCACGGCCAGCCCGGCTCCGCAAGCGCCTCCCGCCCCAGCTCGGAGGGCAGCGCCTCAGCCCCGCCGCGGGAGATGGAGCGGGACGGCTCCGTGGGGCAGCCCGGCGGGGCTCTGCCCCTGCAGCCCCCCTGGCAGAGCCAGCAGCTGCAGGTGCTGGTGGAGAGCGGGGCCGAGGAGGGCGATGCTGCCGACGGCTCCGTCTTGGCCAGGGCTGAGGCAGCGGCACCGGCTGCCCTCCGGCTGGCGGAGGAGAGCGTGGACTCTGTGGAAAGGGGGCTCAGTGTGAGTGAGATGGATCTGAACGTGCTGAAGGAAGGTGAGGAGAGGAATGTCCAGGCTGGAGGGGACAAGGAGAGCGGTGCTCCCCAAGCCCCTGAGCATGGAGAGCCCGGCGGGGTCACGGCGCTGAAGCAGCAGGTCGCTGAGCTGGAGGAGCAGCTGGCCAAGAAGAAAGAGGAGCTCGAGCAGGTCAGGGCAGTGCTGGAGCAGCAGAATCGTGAGATCCAGGAGAAGGAGAAGAGCATTAAGCTGCTGGCCAGCTCCAAAGCTGAGCTGGAAGAGCAGCTGTGGCAGGAGAAGGCCAGGGAGGCTGAGCTGCGGAGGCGGCGGAGCAGCGGGGCCTTGCAGCGCCTGGACGCCGCCGTGAACACCGAGCTCTCCCAGGTGGCAGGGCTCAGGCAGGCCCAGGACAAGGGCATCAACGTCAATATCCCACTGTCCACCAGATCCATCGGCTGCGGCACCCTCAGGGCAGAGAGCCTCAGAGCCCAGGCCGGGGAGGCGTGCAGGGAGCAGGCCCCGGCAGGCGCTCGGGCAGAGGGACGTGCTGGTGAGGCCAGCATGGAGGCTGGACCTCCTGCTCCCTGCCTCAGCCAGCTGCAGATCCACGAGCACCCCGGAGACCACAACCAGAACCACCAGAACTCCCTCGGCCCCAGCGCGGCCCAGAGCAAGGCGGGCTTTGGAGAAGATGAACCTCGGGAAGGGCTGCAGGAGGAAGGGGCCACTGGCCATGAGGAGCTCCCGGCTGTTGACCCCATTGGCCAATATGTGAAAAAGATCCAGGAGCTCCTGCAGGAGCAGTGGCTGTGCTTGGAGCACGGGTACCCTGAGCTGGCCAGTGCCATCAAGCAGCCGGCCTCCAAGCTCAGCTCCATCCAGAACCAGTTAGTTAATTCCCTGAACTCCCTGCTCTCTGCCTACTCCTCCCAAGGCCCTGTGGATAAGGAGAATTCCAACACGCACTATCAACAGTTGGGTAAATAATATTGGCACAGGCTTCGATGTGCCCAGGCCAAATCTTTTCCCATTTATTCCAGCGTGGAGCAGGGGGGATGTGGTGGAACAGTTGTTGTCAGTCAGATCAGGAATAGTCTCGACAAAGCATGATGAGAAAAGCAAATTTCTGCATGGCACAGGTTATGGATCTGACATGGAAAAAAGCAAACAAAATATGTAGGAGCTCAGAAAGCAGTGGCTCGTTTATATGCAGGATCAGCTTCCAAAAGCTGCCACACCGGTGGCTGTTCCATCAAATAAACATTCTTTTTATTCGGATTGCACATCTCAGTTTGCAAGAATATCAGGCTGGTTCTTGTCTGGGGTAAATCAGTGTGGAGTTCTCCAGAACCCAAACCAGTCAAACTGACTGAGCAACCAGGCTGGGAAAAGACCTGTCCCCACTCACAGACCTTCATCTAAAATAATTTTAGCTTATATGAAGATGGGAATCCAATGCCTGTTCTCTGGGGGAGGGAGGGAAGGGACTAGCAAATAGATAAGTGACTTATTCCTTAATATATAGACACTATTCAAAGTCCAGTGGAAAAACTCATCCATGTAGTATTATAGCAGATTTATATAGGAATTTTCCAATACATTACTACTGGGGAAAAAACCCCAAAAACCAAACCAGTAAAATCTCCTTATATTCATAGGACAAATACATAATTCCCAGTCACTTCCTTTATATTCCCAGTGACCTGGAGATGTTTGAGACCTGTATTAAAGGTGGCAGGGCAGGTTCAGGTTGTGGCCAGCTGCATCTGTAGTTTTGCAAGACATCAAAAGACTCTCATAAGATGAAGTAAGATGCTTACAATTATGGTTTGTGGCTTGTTGCTAGAGGTTGGGAATAATTATTGCTAATTATGGCACATCTGCTTAATTAATCTATTATTTTGTATTTTGGTAGAAAACTCTCCAACCACAAGTCTTAAATCCATCATGAAAAAGAAAGGTTATGGTTTCCATGCAGGAGGCAATGGGACCAAAAAGAATCTCCAGTTTGTTGGGGTAAATGGTGGGTAAGCATCCATTCAGAAGACAAAAGCTGCCTTTTAACCTGGAATGTCCTCTGTATCGCTGGAGAAGTCATTCTTTTCCCCCTCTTTTCCCCTCCTGATTAAAAGGCCAGTTGAAACAGAGCCTCTTTTCTCCCTTCTTTAATGCAGCACTGATCACCTGTGAGTAACCCTCTTAAGGAAGGGTGATGCAGTGTTCAGAGCAGCAGGGACATGCTGGGGACTGACACTCTCTGCACACCCTTCTCCTGGGGCCTCATCCCAAACCCAGCTGGGGAAGGTGGGAATATTCCATGGGAAGATTCCCTGGCAAGATTCCCACTGCCCTTGGCGGGTTTTGGAGGAGGCCAGCAGCCTTGCCTGGGTGAGCACGCTGCCACTAACCTGCCCCCACGCTCCAGCAAAGCCAACAGCACTTGGTGCAGGGCCTGAGAAGAGACTTTTATGGTGAATAAGGGATTACCTTGGCGTGAAGGAGACTTAGGTTGTGCTCCCCACTCCAGGTGTGTCCAATATCCAACACTCCTTGGCCTGTGAGCTGAGCAGAGGCAGCACCTCCTGCTGAGGTGAATGTGTGCTGGCATGGAGAGTGCAGGACACGTGTCACTGTCCCTGGGCTGGGCAGACAGCTCTGTGTGCCAGCCTGGGTGCTGCTTTCTGCTCACATCCTGCTCCCCTGACTTCCCAGTTGCTGGGAAATGCCAAATGGCTACAACTTGTAGGGACTGGAGGAGTCTTGGTTACTTTGAGGAAAGTTCTGGGGTCCATCCGAGTGAACGTTCTGTTTTGTGGAAGACATTATTAATATTAATGCTTTTAGACAACCAGAGGAGAGATGTCTGTCAGGGCTGCTGGAATGATGGATTCAGCCCAAAAGACTTCAGCCCAAAAGCTGTGCAAACACAGCTTTTGTCTCATGCTCCTCGAGGCTGCCGATGCCACCTCGAGTCCCTCCTTGCCACGGGGGCCGTGCTGCTGTCACCCTGCCACCGTGTCAGCAGCTCCCAGCAGGGAGGCAGCTCTCAGCCCTGCCTGGGCTGTGTGTTGTGGACATCCCTCCAAACCCTGAAGTAACCTTGCCTGCTGCTCATTAACTGCTTCTGCCACACTCCTGCTGCTTAAGGAGCCAAACAAAGACTAACCCCGACTTCGGCCGCCGCTCAGACCTTTTAACTTGCTGCTTGTCACTCTGGGCTTCACCCAAGGCCCATTGGGGGCAATGAGCCTTGGTCAGGCCCTGTGGCTGTGGCTGGGGAAGGAGGGAGTAACCTCTGGTGTCCTCAAATAGCTACGAGACAACGTCAAGTGAAGAGGACACCAGCTGTGAGGACAGCGACACCGAGACCGAGGACAGAGCCGGGGACGTGGAGCCCGAGCAGGATGGAAGGGAAAGCAGAGGGCCTTCCTCAGGGGAGAAGTGTGAGGAGGAGGAGGAGGATGATGAGCAGGAGGCATCAGCAGGAGCAGCACCCTGCTCTCAGCACCAGGCTCACAGGTAACCAACCAGGACACCGGGTGGTGACTGACCCATGGTGGCCACAGGACACGGGACTGCAGGGCTGGGTTAGGAATTCTTCTGGTGGAACAGCAGTGGTGACCTCTGCAGGAAAGGGAAAAGGCTTTAAAGAGCTAAATATTTTCTGAGTTACTACAGAATCTAATGGGGATTGATTCAGGCCCTACACTGAGTCATGTCTGGTGAGTTAGCTCATTTCTCCCTTCTCATGGAAAGTTTTTTGGTAAAGTTCTTTGCAGGTTCAGGAATAAGATTTTTTTACCCCACCTTAAGGATTTTTGTAATAGATGAAACTGACCACATAAATCTGTGATTCTGGGCTTAAACCTCTGCCTGAGTGCTTGGCTTTGTACCTAAAATCTGTGTCAAGTCAATGGGACAACTTGTGTCCCATAATTTAAACACTTAAATGTGTTGAACATATTCCAACCTAATCTGCCTGTGTTCTCCTACTTGGTTCAATATCTCCTGTTCCATGGTGGATTTACAAAAGTCTTTTCCCTTTAGATGCAAACCCTCTGAAGATTTCCTTGCTGCCTGCCAGCTCCTCAGTGAACACCTCCCAGAAATCAGCAGCAGAAGCAACCAGCATCTGGTACAGATATTTCCCAGTCCCGTTTCAGACACGGTTCATGCTCTCTGTTCATGTTTTAATGGATGAGATTATCCCTGTGGCACATTGCAGGCTGTGCTCTGGACAGCTTTGTGAGGAGAGGGGGGTGAGGTGACATCTGAGTCAGTTTTAGAACAGCCAAAAAGAAAGGAAGAGAGGAGGGGGGAAAAAAAAAAAGATGAAGGCTTTGTCTGGTTACTCATCCAAGTTACCACAGGAAATTCCTTTCCCCCTCAAGTTGCAGCAGCAATCACAAACCCACAGGCTGAGTGCTGCCGGGGTGGGGCCAGGAGCTGGGCCAGCCACCGCTCTGCAGGGACAGTGACAGTGACACTTTGTGTTTGCAGCAGCCTGTCCTGGGCTCCATCTCCCAGGAGTGGTTCCAGGTGTCCAGCCACAAGGCTTCCAGGCCAGAGGTGGTGGCAGCGTACCTGGAGGCACTGGGGGACATCCAGCCCCAGCTCCTGGAGACCGTGGTGAACCTGCCTGACAGGAATGGCAACACAGCTCTGCACTACAGCGTGTCCCACTCCAACTTCCAAGTTGCAAAGCTCCTGCTGGACACAGGTAGGAACGGCCACTCTGCTCAGCCAGGGCTTCTGGCTGTGGCAGTGGCCCTTGCCACGGGGTCGTGGTCCCATGAGGGATGGCAGCACGGGGAACAGGGGGACATGAACGGTCCCAGACATGGCAAACACTGAAGGAGGTCCAGGGTCCTCCCAGGGAGCTCAGTCAGGAGCTAAAGGAGGTGGGACAGAGGTGGGGCTGAGGACCAACAGCCACCTACCTGCAAGGGCCCCATCCAGGAGGCAAACATGGAGGCAGGGTCCATCCAGGAGAAAAACAGGAGCCCAAGATCCATCCAAAGTGCAAGGATGGGGCTGAGGTCCATCCAGGAGACCTGGCTGACCTCAAGACCAGCATCCTCCCCCACAGCTCAGCTCTGGGCCCATGGATGTCATCAGGGGTCCCAGCTGCCATGAAGGCTCATCACAGCCCTCACACATCCTGGGGGCTTTGCAGCCTGACTTTGGGATGGCTCAGGGTTGCTGGATCCAAAGGCATGTCCCTCATGGCCCCGGTCCAGGTGGGATGGGGTGGCTCCCCAGCTTCTTGCAGCAGCCAAAGCCACATCACGGCTTGGGACAGGAGGATCAGACCCCTGAGAGCATAAGAAACTCCCCAGCACTGTAGAAAAACTCCCATGTTAAACTATTGAACTTTCAGCTTGTGTTGCAATGAAAGAACAAAAATCTCAGCTGAGCCTGTACAGGGCAAAAATGTGCTCGTGCTCTGAGAGAATAGAGGCACTTTGGCCTTTTCTCATGGGCCAGACAATCCATGAAATGTTTGGGAAATGGCAGATTATCATACACATCTATAACCCGATTGTTGCCGCAGAGGCGCGGGGAGGGAAGGGTTTGAGGCAGCTGCTTCCTCAGGGTGAGGCTGGACCCGAGCCCTCACCCTCAGCCACGGCTCATTCCTCGTGGAGGAGCTGGAAATGGGCTCTTTGAAGTGAAAAATGAGTGAAACGGGGCCAGGATGTTTTCCAAGCCCGTTGGGTGATGGGCGTCTCTCTGCTGCTCCCTTGCCACTGGAGCCAAAGCAAACAGCCCACAGCTCCAACCAGCATGTGCTTGAGGCATTAATTATCCCCCGTTAATTTCTATTTGTTGTGGTCTTCAAAGTTAATTGAGTTGACCTCAACAGTTGTAATTAACTGGAGCACCAGGGGCCGTTTAATGCTGCGCTCACAAGCCTGGATATTCAAAACAGATAAATCCGCGTCCTGTATTATTATGGAATAACTCCTTTTTCTGGGAATGTGTCCCATGTTGTATGAGTCCCTCTTTCCTTTTTGTTCCCTCTGGGTGATCCCCCACGGGCTGGATGCATCCCCTGCAGGCAAGTGCTGCCTGGACCTGCAGAACCGTGCTGGCTACACGGCCGTGATGCTGACGCCGCTGGCGGCCCCCGAGACCCGCCAGGACATGGAGGTGGTGATGAGGCTGCTGAAGGAGGGGGATGTCAACCTGAAAGCTGCCCAGGTGTGTGACAGGAAACTGCTGGGGCAGTCATTTGGGTTCCTTAGCTTCTGTGGCAGTGCCAGGCTGAGGCTCGGCAGCAGGAATGGGGTGGGAGTTGCTGCTTCCCAAACGTTCCAAAATAAACTTTATCTGAGTGTGGCCACCCAGCAGCTCCCTGGGAAGGGGTGTGACAGCTGGGGCAAATGGAGAAACTAAAAAAAAAGCTGGAAATTTTGCAAACAAGTTTTTCTGAGGCAAAAATCAGAAATGAGAAGCGAGGGGTGAACCTCAGGGTGTGGGAGCTCAAGGTTTGCTGGTGAGCTTCATCAGAGTCACGCATTCTGGTTTAGGGACGAGAGTGCCCTCACCCATCTCTGCTCCCACACTGCTGTAAAAGTTAGTCCAGATCTGAATAAAGTGCCCAGGAGGATTTGGGGAAGCCACATTTGGGGGCAGCTGGGCAGTTTGGCCATGCTGCTGCGAGGGCCCTCCACAAGTGAACAGGTGCCTCTCACAACACCTGCTGGGGAGCCCCAGGGGATTTGATAACAACGTGCAATAGGATGCAATAATAATAGGAATAATTATAGTGCATGTACCATGCAATAATAACATGCAATGTTATGATACCTGGTTATGGGATGTGGGTTAGTGGTGGGCTTGGCGGTGCTGGGTGAATGGTTGGACTTGGTGATCTTAGAGAGCTTTGACCAATCTAAATGATTCAATTATTCTATATGTGTAATAATAATAATAATAATAATAATAATAATAATAATAATAATAATAATAATAATAATAATAATAATAATAATAATAATACATAAATAATAATACATAAAATTATATAATAATAATTACAATATTATTATAGCTATTCTATTGTTATAATTATTATATAGTAATATATTATATATTATAAAATATATTGTAATAATATATTATACTATTATATATACCATATATATTATATTATATTATATTATATTATATTATATTATATTATATTATATTATATTATATTATATTATATATTATGTTATACATAATATTATATTATATATTATGTTATTATATATATCATTATATATATGAATAATGTTAATAATATATTATATTATTATATTTTTGTAAATATTATCAGATCATAATATATTATAATAATTATTATTTAGTAATAATAATTATATATTATACAACTGTTATAACAATTATTATATTATAACTATTACATAATAATATATTATATAATGTATTTTAGCAATATATTATACTATTATATATACTATACTATTATATATTATTATGCCATTATATATATAATAATATATATTATACTATTATTTTATTATTGTAAATATTATCAGATCATAATATATAAACTGCTTCTTCTTCTTCTTCTTCTTCTTCTTCTTCTTATTCTTCTTCTTCTTCTTCTTCTTCTTATTATTATTATTATTATTATTAATTTTTACTTTAATTTTAATTATTTTATTATTATAATTAATCTCCGAGCAGCAGGGCTGTGGGAGGAGGTGGGCAGGGGTCGCTCAGCCTGTCCTGTGGCCCTGCAGGGCGGCCAGACCGCGCTGATGCTGGGGGTGAGCCACGACAGGGACGACATGGTGCGAGCCCTGCTGGCGTGCCGGGCCGATGTCAACCTGCAGGACGAGGAGGGCAGCACGGCGCTGATGGTGGCCTGTCGCCAGGGCAACGCCGACATCGTCCGCCTGCTCCTGGCGCAGCCCGGCTGCCTGGTCACGCTGACGGACAAGGTGGGGCTCCACAGCATCACCGCAGGCGGGGGAAACTCAGCGGGGATCTCCTGTTCCGGGCAGCAATCTCCCAGGGGTGGGTTTGAAGTGAAAAGTGCCGATTTCAGTCCATTTTCTGAACCAAAACCCCTGGTTTTGGTGCTGCTGGGCTGTGGATGGGGTGGCTGTGACAGCCATGGGCTGGGCAGGAGCGTTGGTGTAACCCTAAAAAAAAAACCAGATGAAATCCTGGGCATGTGGAATCAGCAGAGCTTCAGCTCCAAGAAACTAGCAGCAATTAACTCTTCCCTGAGAATGGAGCCTCTCCATGGGGATGTGTGGGATGGGGCTGGGCTGGGAGTGGGTGGAAATTCCTCCTGCCAGGCCACAGGGCTGCATTTGGAATTATGGAACTATTTTCTAATTCAACCATAATTTTATCTGAGATGTGCAGGAGGGCACTGGGGCCGGGCAGAGGCACAGCTGGGCTGAGTTTGGTGTGGTTGGGGCCCAGAGGGGGGTTTGGGATGGTGACTCACTGTAAGGCAGGGAGGAAAGGAGGGAGGGAAGGCTTGGGGACGGAGCAGGGATTCACTCTGGCGGTGATGTGTCCCCTCTGTGTCCTGCAGGGCGGGAACTCGGCGCTGTCACTGGCCCACGGGGACATCGCTGCTCTCCTGCGAGCTCACATCGAGCTCAGCCCCTCCCTCCCGGTGTGAGCCGGGAGCCAGCACTCCTCCCTGAGCATCCCTGCTGGGGCAGGGCCATGCAGCGGGGCCACAGGGCAGGAGCTCCCTGCACCGTCCACATCATGCTCCCTGTGCCTGATTGTCCTCCTTCGTCCCACTCACAGCCCTGATCTGTGCCACAAACAACTCCAGACCCTCTCCTCTCCTCTCCTCTCCTCTCCTCTCCTCTCCTCTCCTCTCCTCTCCTCTCCTCTCCTCTCCTCTCCTCTCCTCTCCTCTCCTCTCCTCTCCTCTCCTCTCCTCTCCTCTCCTCTCCTCTCCTCTCCTCTCCTCTCCTCAGAAAAGCACATTAGAGCAGCAATACTTAGTTCTTTGTAATCTGAGGTTATGGGTGTCCTTTTAATCGACTACTTAACTGTATCTCATTTAACTTGTAAGTTTGTGTCCTAATATTTATTATCAGCTCTTCTGTAAGTAGTGGCAGGCAGCGATTGCTCAGTGTATGTAACAACAAACACAAGCTGGATGGATTATGGAAAGCATAAAATCCTATTTATGTTTGCTTATGCGGGTTTGATGCAAGAATTAAAAATTAATGCTCTAGGAAAATATTTGAGCATGCCAGACCCAAACAGGCAGACATTGTTGTGCCTGGGTTTGGAATTACCATATGGCTGTTATTTTTCCCTAATTAAGTTTGAGCTAACGGGGAAGTGCAGCCCATTGACAGGCTCTGCATCGCGGTGGGGTGGGGCAGGGCATTGCAAGCACTGCAGTCCCATCAGATTCCCAGCCCAGGGTGTGGTGGTGTTGTCCAAGAGCTCTGTGCAGTGCCTTTGCTGGCAGATGCCTTTTGGAGCAGTGTTTGCTCCTTGCTTTGCCTCTGCTCAGTTTTCATATTCCCAAACTCCTCCTGCAAAGCCAAGCCGTGATTTGGGTGCTGGGTCTCCCCCACCATGGAGCACCCACAGGGTCCAGCATCGCCCCAAATCTGGGTTTTTTCTTAAATCCCTTTGCTGACAGAGAGGGAGGCAGGGCTCAGGCCCCACTTTCTTGTTCTGCTATGTCAGGACCCAGTGGGTGCCCTCCCTTGGCTTTGGTGGAGCACACCCACATTTCCCTGATTAGCTAATTACTTTTTTATTTTTGTAAGCAGAAGTAAATTCTGGCCCACTCTGGTTGTTGTTCAGTCAGTTCACATCCTGACAAAATGTCTCTTGAGCTGCCTTGTGCCCCCATCCTTGCAGGGAGGGGAGAACAGCCCTGACCTCTGTTTGCCATGGAAATCTGCCATCTGCTCAATCTTTTCTTCACATTTTTAGTCCAGGCATTCTCTATCTCAAACTTCTATCTGCCTTATTTTCTTTTTAATCTATAACCCAAAATGCCTCCTTTATGTACAAATAAAATGAATTAAACCTTTCCCTGTGTGTGTTCCTGTCCCCATGGCTGTGGCTTTTCTGGGGTGACTTCCCACACCTGCACAGCACCAAACCAGCCATTGTTGAGGCTTTTCTTCAGATCAGTGACACCCCCCACATCCCCAGAGGGGTCCCTGCACAGATATGCCAAGGTGGGATATTTTTTGCACAAATTCCCCCAATTTGTGTCCAAAAGCCAGCACAGGCATCTCTGCCAGGCCCAGCTGCAAACAAAAAGAGCCATAACACAATTTTTTGACAGTTTTCACTGAGTTTTTTTCCCTGACAGCTCTGGATCTACACTTGCAGAGAGGAATTTTCCTGCTGCTTCCCTGAGGAAGGTAAAAGTTCCTGTTTCAGCAGAATAAATGTGGGGGGATTTTCTGCTAACCATCAGGGTGGCTTTGGGAAGTGCCTGCCTCCCCTTGATTTGGGGACAGGGAAGTTTGGGGTGTGCTGCAGCTCTGCAGGGAGGCATCCCAGAGTTTGTTGCCTTCCCCTGCCCCTTTTCCCTCCTGTTCCCATCCCTGCAGCCCAGGCTGGTCAATGCACCCCCAGGATGTTGATTTTCATTTCTGTGCCTCATAATTCCTCTTTGCCCTCCCAACCACCTCCCCAGGGAGGAGCAGCTCCCCCAGGAGGAGCCTCTGGAGCAGCTCCTCTGCTCATGTGGACCCTGAGGGATCATGGATGGGTTGATGCTGCCCCTGGCATCTCCCAGTGCCCAAAATCCCTGCTGTCAAAGTACCAGACTGCACAAAGAAATCATCTGTGGGATCTCAGTGCCACAAAGAGCCAGAGCAAGCCTCAATTTATATATTCCAGTATCACTGTAGAGATCAAACTAAATATAGGCAAGGAGAAACACACCCCCAGTGCGAGCACTGCGCAGACCAATGGAGACAATGAAGTCACGGCAAGAAAAGGAATTAATCTAATGATCTTTACAGGCTCAGCATCCAGCAGCCCATCAGCTGTGAGGGGAAAGAATGATGAGGAGCTTGGCTGAACACAATTTTTCCACTCTCCTTATGGGCATTTCCAGCGTGTCCCTTTCTTTTGCTGCAAGGAGAGGAGAGGGGACTCTGAGGGTCTCAGCTGCAGCACCTCAGTGCTCAGCCTTGACAGGGTGAGAGAGCTGGGCATGGAGAAGTGAAGGCTTCAGAGAGAGCTCAGAGCTCCTTCCAGAGCCTAAAGGGGCTCCAGGAGAGCTGGAGAGGGACTGGGGACAAGGGACAGGACACAGGGAATGGCTGCCACTGCCAGAGGGCAGGGATAGATCAGAGATCAGGGATAAATTCTCTGTGAGGGTGGGCAGGCCCTGGCACAGGGTGCCCAGAGCAGCTGTGGCTGCCCCTGGATCCCTGGCAGTGCCCCAGGCCAGGCTGGAGCAGCCTGGGACAGTGGAAAGTGATGGAACTGCAAGATCTTTTGAGGTTCCTTCCAGCCCAAACCATTCCAGGATCCATCCAAAGAGAAACATCTCCTCTTGAGATGATTATCAGCCAGAACCTGCCCCACCAGCAGCTTGGACAGGGCCAGTGCAGCAGCTCTCAGCAGAATTTAATGTTCTCAGGAGAAACAAAACTATTATATATACCATTATAATAGTTTATATATATATAATAGTTATTATATATAGTTTTATATATAATACATAACTATATATAATTTATATATAATATATAACTATATAATAGTTATATATTATAATAGTTTATATATATCTAATATTTATATTAGATATATATAAACTCTTATAATATATATTAGATATATAAATAATAGTATAATTATAATTTATAATAGTATAATTATATATTATATACTTATATATACTTATATAAGTATATATATTACTTAAATATACTTATAAGTATATACTTATAATTTATACTATTATAATAGTATAATGATATATTATACTATTATGTTATTGTAAATATTAGATCATACTATATAATACAATAATAACAATAATAATAATTATTTAATAATAATTATATATTATACAACTGTTACAATAATTATAACTATTATATAATAATGTAATACTCTCAGCAGCAAAGGCAGGTTTCTTTCTGCAGGGCAGTTTGCTGACTGCTCTGCTGCTCTGGGGTCAGTGGGGCCAAGCTGGCCCCTGTCCTGTCCCCACAGCTCGGTGTGGAAGGGACAACTTGCCCTGTTTTTGCCAGGATGGAGGGCAGCTCTCAGCAGGAGTGGGACAGGCCACGATTCCCTTTCCTAGAAAGCTCCTGTCACTGTAGCCAGGTGTGTCCTCTTTGCAGCTCTCCCTGTTCACAGGGGAAACAGCCAGCTCAGTCTGGCAGTTTGTCGTTCCTGGGCTGGGCTGAGAAGATGCTCAGAGCATCCCTGGGGGCAGCTCCTCTGGCTGGGCCTCCAGCCCTGCAAGAAGGCTGCAGAAATGCAATATTTTGTCAACTGCTCCATCTAGTGCCATTTCAGCAGAAAAAGCATCCAGAGCACAACGCTCAGAGCCGTGATCGGGCTGGGCAGCTCTCCCTGCCTGGGCTCTGGAGTGGCTCCATGGGGATGTGCCAGCAGCCAGCCCTGCCCCTGTGCTTACCCTGCAGAGCCAGGAATCTTCACCCTGATTATCTCATCCTTCTTCTAGAATGGGACTGTAAACCTTTATATGGAAATATCTGCCCTGGAAAGCATAACATTCCTCATGAGCTCTTAAACTGCTCAGGAATCCCTTAGGTTGGATCAGGCTTGGAGCAACCTGGGGTGGTGGAAGTCCCTGTCTGGGGCAGGGGGTGGAATGGGATGAGCTTTAACATCAGTCCCAACCCAAACCATTCTGGGATTCTGTGATCCTAAATAAAGAGGGAATAAAGAGTTTATGCTACCACTGCATTTTTCCCCTTTTTGTGCAGGAATTGGGAATAAACTTTGCTTCACACCCACCAGACTTGGGAAGGCAGCAGAGCCCTCAGAGCCCACCTGGAAAAGGCTAAAAACAAGGTCAGGGTGACCCTTGTTCCTTTTCCATTTGGGATGCTGCAGAACACAGATCTCTCTGATTTGCTGCCATCCTAGAAGGTGCAGCTATCACAGGAAGGGGCATCTTGGGGAACAAACCCCACTAAGAGGGGTAACAATGACCATGGCAGTGTTTAACCAGGACATCAAACCAGATATCGAGACATGTGACCCTGTGGGGAAAGATAATTAATGGAATTATGCATCCACGCTGAGCACAACTGATGTTATATATAAATATAAATATTTTATATAAATATTTCTATATATTAAATATTATTATGATATAAATATAAATATAAAACTGATGTTTTATACATGTGTGACATCAAATTAACTCTCTCCAGTGTTTCAGGCAGAGGGACATTAACTGCTCCACCCTGGCACAATCACTTTACCTCCACAGGCCCTGTGGATGTCACACTCCCAGGGTGGTAATTGCCATGGGATTAATTACAGGGAATTTAGGAGCATTACAGTGATTTCTCATTGCAGGATAATAAGGTGGAGTCCCTCACCTCTCCTGCTGGCCCCACCAGCCCAGCCACCACCATCACATCATAACCTGCTCATCAGATGGCCAAGAAATGCCAAGAGCCCTGAGATGGCTCCTGGTGCTGTCACTGCCCAGAGCAGGAAATTCCAGGTCTCTCCAGGTGAGGAAGCTGATGGAAGGACTGTGAACAGCCCTTGGCCCTTCTAAAGTAAGGCTCTGCCCCTTGAGTCCTGAAACCAAGGCAGGAGAACTCTTAGGACAAGAGGAAGCAGAGGAAAAGTTTTGCCAGAGCAGGTTTAAACTGGATATCAGGACATGCAACAGCTTTTAACATTGACTTAAATTAAAATACAGAATAAAACAAATGCACAACTACTTATGCAACTGAGCTTTATTTAGAACCCTTGAAGTCATAAAACGTCTCCTTTTACTGATCTACGTAAACAATACAATCAGGAGGTTTAATTGCTTTTTCCCTTGCACAGAAATGAAGTTTCAAACAAACCAGAACACCCCCACCCAGACAAGCGTGGTGCAAACTGAATTCTCTGCCTTGGCCCTGCACGTGGAGCATGGTCACTGGTTTATCAATTAGTTGCAATATAATTATTTTTTTTTTGGCAGTAATATATTCGAACACACAAAGTGCAAATTACAAGAAGCAGAAAATGTTCTCTCTCCTTCTGAGCAACGAGAAGTGCAAAATGTCTCATCAGCCCATAAATTCTATTGTTTATGTCTATGAACTGCATGTGCATCACAGGCTGATAAACAGCCATGTACAACTTCATGGATTAAATGTGGCAACGTCTCAGGGTGGGTACAAAAACACAGGACAGAAGAATCATTCCCTTTGGTTGATAAATCCCACACACTGCTGCTGAGGGCACCTCCTCACACCTCACCCTGAACTCCTGTGCAACCAGAGCAGTCTGTTCAGGATTCTCCAGTTTTCTACACCTGGAGACATCCCTGTGCTCTGCAATCAGGATTCCACTCACACCTCACTTGGCAAATCAAACAGGACACTGGGAATCCACTGAAAATGAGAAGTCTCTTCCAGGCACTATTAAGGGAATACCCACCAATGGTTCCAGCAGGCTAAATGCACCTTGTGATTACCTAGAGTTATGGAAAACTTTCCAAGGAAATAAGGAAAACCCTTTTCCATGAGAACTTATCACAGCATTCCTGTCTCAATGTAGTTCACCTTGCTTCAGGACTGGTTCCTGAATGTAAAATGGGGAAAATTCCACTCAATTACACAGAACAGCTGTACCTTTAACACCTCCCTGCACTGCTCAGCCATTATACTGCAGATTTTCAACCTTCTTTCCATTCAGTTCCTGGAATTTTTCACACAAAATGAGCAGCCAATTCTGACCCCACCTCCCCTTTCATTTCTCCCAGTACATCACCATTATAAATTATGCCAAATAGATCCAAATCAGACTGGGCTGCTTCCTCCAAACCCCTCTTGCTCCCCTGGATAGAAGATGAACCCCCAATGCCTTGCCACGCCAGGAACCTGCCTGCCAAATTCATCTGCTAAATCACCAAGGCCACACTCACATCATCACTGCTTGATGGCTGGGACATGCAATGAGGTTGGGAACTTGTGGCTGAATGTTCCTGCACCCCACCTCCAGAGTGGGACCAGCCATGGGAAGGCTTCAGACCCCAAAAAACTGTCGGGGGATTCAGCTGAGCTGGAGGGGGTTGAGGAGCCTCATCCCAAACTGCTGCACCTGGCTGTGGGAGATCATCCCAGCCCTGCCTGGTAGTGCCTGGTGTTACCCAAAATTGGCTCTGGCAGCCCAAAGAGAGGAGCATTCTCTGGAATCCATGAAAGCCTCCTCCTGCACTACCCGATCCTGGGGAGACTCTTGGAAATGTGCATCAGTTTGGTGGTTAGGATGAACTCCACTGAGCTGGAGGGACTGCTCACCATCACTCCTAGAATTACAGGATCACATTCCCAAAGAAAGCAAACTTTTTGTCTTCATTAAAGTTTCAGGATGAACAATTATTATGCTGCAGCTTGGCACGACAACAACTGCCTTTGTATGCGACATGCCTGGCATATATCAGCACATTTCTTCTTAAAAAATAGAATTAGAATAGAATGAGCTACGCTGTTGTTCATGCTGCCTAAATATCTGAAAAGGCTCAAACATTTTAAAAGCCTAAAAAAATAAATTTCCCTCTCCCCTTGTTTATTTTTCATGCTAAAGGCTGCAAATTGACACATCACAGTAATTACCTCTGACTAACTTCCACAGACCTACCCAAAGAGATAAACATGAGAAGTTCACATTTGACTATCAGACTTACTGTGCCGAGCACAAATAATTTCCCAGAGGAGAATTTGATATTTCATCATTTGGAACAGTGGTAATTTAATTACATTGCTAATGTTTTCTGGCATACTTGAAAGAACAATTAGCATAAGTAAATCACGAGTGAGATGACAAGTCACTCAGCATTTATTTCTGCCCCTCAGATGAGATCAGTTGATGATCTGAAATTCTCCTTTGTGTGCGAATTGATTCCAGGTTCAGCAGTCGCAACCAGGGTTCAGAGCAGCGGGGACAAAGCACAACGAGTCCTGTCCTTTGAAGTTCCTTAATTAAAACTTGTCCAGGGAAACCTCTGAAGCCACCAGAAGTCGAGGAGGGCGGGGAGAAAGGCTGGAAAGTCGTGGGAGGCTGAATGAAGCTGGAGACGCGCCTGGAACGCGGATCCAGGCTCTGCAGGGGCTGGGCAGTGTTTGACAGCTCTACTGATGGCCTGGAGAGCTCAGTGTGTCTCAGGACAGCACTGTCAGGGTCACTGTCCCCTTCTGGCGCTTCAGGATGGCCACGGCCTGGTCGTGGGTGACGCCTTCCAGGGCCTCCCCGTTGACGGCCACGATCTGGTCCCCGCGCTTCAGCCGTCCGTCGTCGGCCGCCGCGCCCTGCAACGGCAACACGGGGATCAGGGTGGCACCCCTGGGCTCCTGCAGCCTGGAATGCTGCCTGGAGAAATGGGGGATGCAGCTCTGGGAACCCCCCTCAGGGCCAGGAGAAATGGGGGATGGAGCTCTGGGGATCCCTCATGGCCAGGAGAAATGGGGGATGGAGCTCTGGGAATGCCTCAGGGCCAGGAGAAATGGGGGATGGAGCTCTGGGAATGCCTCAGGGCCAGGAGAAATGGGGGATGGAGCTCTGGGAATGCCTCAGGGCCAGGAGAAATGGGGGATGGAGCTCTGGGAACCCCTCAGGGCCAGGAGAAACGGGGGATGGAGCTCTGGGGATCCCTCATGGCCAGGAGAAATGGGGGATGGAGCTCTGGGGATCCCTCATGGCCAGGAGAAATGGGGGATGGAGCTCTGGGGATCCCTCAGGGCCAGGAGAAATGGGGGATGGAGCTCTGGGAACCCCTCAGGGCCAGGAGAAATGGGGGATGGAGCTCTGGGAACCCCTCAGGGCCAAGAGAAATGGGGGATGGAGCTCTGGGAACCCCTCAGGGCCAGGAGAAATGGGGGATGGAGCTCTGGGAACCCCTCAGGGCCAAGAGAAATGGGGGATGGAGCTCTGGGAACCCCTCAGGGCCAGGAGAAATGGCAGCGCTGAGCTCCCCCCCAGTGCTGCTGCCCATCACTGCCCACCCTGCCAGGGTATGTGCCCAGGAGACAGAGTCGGCTCTTCCCTGGAAAAAGGCTTGGGGAGAGACTGGTTCTGGATTTTATGGTCCATGGAGAGGCTTGTTAAATCAGCATTTAAATGTACTCCATGCCTCATGGCTGAGAAAGAGCTAAAAAAGTGGGGAGGAAAAGGAACCAAGCTGGGCGCTGCCCCCAGCCCCAGCAGAGATGAAGAAATGGCCTCGGGCTGTTCAGGTTGAACATCAGGATAATTTTGGTCACCAAAAGGTGCCAAGCACTGGAGCAGACTGCCCAGGGGAGCCCCCATCCTTGGAGAGATTTAAAAGCCATGTGGATGTGGCACTTGGGGACACTGGCTGGCAATGGTTGACATTGGTTGGCATTGACATTGGCTGGGGGCATGGCTGGACTCGGTGATCTCAGAGGGTTTTTCCAACCTAAAAAGTTCTGTGGCAGTCCTGAAAGCTTCCACAGAGCTTTAGAAATGGCTCCTTCTCCTCCAGATGTCTCAGGGAAGTTCTTTTGCCTAAATCCCAAGCCCTGCCTGCCCAGAGGCTGGCTCACAGTGTCTCTTTCTGCCCCACCTGCAGGAACTTCAGGTTCATTTTAGGATTTCTCAGTCATGCTCACATCTAGAGACTTGCAGCCCTAAGCACCACTTAAAAGGCACAATATTAAAATAAACTCAAATTGTAAAAATACCAGATGTTTGTGGTTTGAGCCCCAGAACAGCAGGAGCAGGAGATGGCTCCTACTTTACCATCACCTACCCTGGCACAAGTGACACCAGGTAGGCACAGAGCAAGCAGCTGCATGTGACAGACTTCACTGTTATTTTATGGCAAGAATCCCTAATTCCCACTGCTTTTCTTCCCTCCCCTTCCATTTCCACAACTTCCCTCGTGTGGCCATGCCTGACAAGTCTTGCTGGCTTGTTTTTAGCAGGGGATGGGTGGGAACAGGGGCATATCTCCCTCCTGCAAAATGCTGCATTATGATTCTTCCCCAGCCTCAGAGGCTGGAGCTCTCTGTACCTGGCAGGGACCCCAATCCCCCCAGATACTCAGGGCTGGGATCAGAGATGGGCTAATTCCTGTTTTTTCATCAGGACACAGCATCTCTGCAATTTCCTCACTCCTGCACAGTGGGGAAAAAAGATGCCTTCAATACCTCCTGGAAATCTCTTGGGAGATTTACAGATAGAAAACTGCCTTATAAATATTTTAATGTACAAAGCCAAGTTTCCCAAGTACACAGAGCAATTTTGCTGAGACAAAGTGTCTTGTTTCAGCCATCAGAAATATGAAATATAAACTGAGAAGCCAGCTATGAGTTCTGGGTCCACTAACTCACAGCAGCCTACTCAGACAGTACATTTTGTTTTTTTGCTACATAATATATTAACCAAGCCCAATCTTAGGTTTATTTTTAAAGATAATACAGGAAAAAAGGCGAGAAAGCAAAAAAATAAAAGATACCTTGGCAAAAATAGTCTTGACATAAATGGGCAGGTCTCCATGGGGACTTCCATACCCCCCTACAATACTAAATCCCAGTCCATCAGAGCCTTTCTCCAAAGTAATAATCTTAGGCTGAGGTGCTCTGAAAACACAATAAATATCACTCAGATAAGCAGTGTCTGTCTCAGGAACACTTACACAGACATTTATCTCCCATGAGGTTTTTTTTCACACAGTCACAATCCATGACCCTTGCACTGGAACATTCCTGCAAAGCCCAGAGTTCAAAGGCTGCTCCGTGTGCTCCAGCTCCTCACTTAGAAAAAAATATTTGTAAATACTGTATTATACCCACATGCCTGTGCTCATAACTCCAGAGCTCATTAGCTGGAGCCTGAACTCTTCAGGGGTTTTCTCTGCCTACACTGAGCAAAGGAAGACTTTTTTGGTGGAATTTAGACCACTCATATGAATTTATCTATCTCATATTTGAAATGATTTGTAATTTATAATTATTTAAAAATAATTATTTAAAATGTATTTTAAATGAATTTATTAAAAATTAAATTTTATTTTATTTATTTTATTTAATTATTTAAATAAATTTTATTTATTTTTAAAATAATTGGGTGTGTAGAAAGAGCTGCTGTGGACAGAAGGTGGTGGCACAGCTGCCCAGTGCAGTGGTGGAGTCCCCAGCCCTCTGTGGATGTGGCACTTGGGGACATGGGGCAGTGCTGGCCTTGGCAGTGGGACTTGATGATCTGAGAGGGCTTTTCCAACCTAAACAATTCCATTATTCCATTGAATCCATTTGGCATCTTCCACCTCTCTAAAGGTGCAGCCCAAGCTGAGTAATATCTATGCATTTTTTAGGATATAAATCCCTAATTCTGCTTCATATTTTCACCTCCAAATTTCCCTGCTGCTTTGATATGAAGAAAGAATTCGAATCCTTTTGCAAAGCAAGCAGTTCTCCTTTGGGAGCAGCAATAAAACCAGTATCTCACACTGTAAGACCACAGAATGCAGCACAAAGAGCTCAACTTTTACACTCAACCCTCCTGAGGTAGGGCAGCAAAATAAATAGAGTGAACCACAGAATGAAAATGGAGAGCATAATGAAAATGATGAGCTGAAATGGAGAATAAGTGAATTTCAAAATGGTAACTGGGATGCTACAGTGAGAAAAGCACACGATGGAGAACGATGCATGGCAGGGCTGGACCTCCAACTTCCATCACCACACACAAGTGCTGCAAGCAGGAATTATTTTAACTGCACTTTTTGACTCATAAAGCTATAAAATTGAGAAGACAAAGTCCTGGGACATATTTTGTAAGGTGTCTTTAACACCTCTGGCATCAATCTGCCAATACCCAATTATTTCAAATTGCTATGATCAGATCTCCTTCCAGGCAACGGCAGAAATACCACGTCAGCACAACATTAAGGAAGAAAAGGGATACTTTTGTCTTGAGAAACACCCAGAAATAGTGCTTGGAAACACATTTTGTGCTTATTTACTCAAGCAATTTCTGTCAGCAGGCGAAGACAGACAGGAGCCCACCATCAGCCTGGGGAAGGTCACAGAGCTTTCATTTTAAAGGTGATGGAAAATTAGAGAGAAGCAGTGGGAGAGACCTCCTTGCAGCCTTTCCCCAGCCCAGGAATCCCCCTCAGCTCTGCAGGAGAGCAGGAACTCACTCAGGATCCTCGGAGGGATGCTCAGAGGGCAGGCTGAGGCTGCAGCCCGTGGACATGCTCTCCAGCTGGCTGGCAATGGCACTGATGTTGGTGTCAGCCACCACCTGGGCAACAGGGATGCAAGGAAACACAGGTTGGAAAATCAGCTGCTGGCTTTTTTCCCCAAACAAGCTTTAAAACCAAGTTCTACTCTCTTAAATCTCCACTGGTTCCACACTTTCAGGTAAGAGCAGCCACTTTTCTGGGGTTCAATGCAAATTTTGCTCTGAAGCTTCTCTTGCCCTCACAAGGTCATCACTCAGGCTCTGAGCAAAGGGGAAGAGTGTTTCTGGGTAATCCAGAGAAAAAGGCTTCTTTTCCAAGGAAAGAGAGCCAACACAACCTTTGGAAGAAACCACCACAACCTTTAAGGGAACACCAAGATCCAAGGGACCATTGGGCAACACCCTGAAATGCCTCGGAGTGGTTTGATTGATGAGAAGGGAACAAATTAATCCTTGGTTTTGACTTCTCTGAATTTTCAGCCTGAAAACAAACTGGATAATTCAACTTCCCAATTCTGGGTCCTCTATTATTCCAACAAGATCCTGAATGCTGCTCTGAGGGCTGGAGCACCTTTCTATGGAAAGGTTTCTATGGAAAGGTTTCTATGGAAAGGTTTCTATGGAAAGGTTTTTCTCTAGGCTGGGAACACTGGGGGGTTCACCTGGAGAAGAGGAGGTTCCAAGGAGAGCTGAGAGCCCCTTCCAGAGCCTAAGGGGCTCCAGGAGAGCTGGAGAGGGACTGGGAACAAGGGATGGAGGGACAGGACACAGGGAATGGCTCCCAGTGCCAGAGGGCAGGGATGGATGGGACATTGGGAAGGAATTCCTTCTGCGAGAGTAGTGAGGGCCCTGGCATTAACTTTATTTTTAATTCACTGATGCTGATTTTTTATTGACTTTTTTCTTTTTTTTTCTGGAAAATTTTCAAAGAAACCACCACAAAGTGGTTTGGATTTGAAGTATTTACAGCTGAAAGGGTATAAATTTCCCAACAAGTCCACGCTGTGGTTATCCCCTAACTCCATCTCCTCTGAAGGGATATTCTTCTCTGCCTGACATTTACTGCAGCACAGGAGTTCAGCTCAGACACAGTGAAGAACAGCCAGGAAGCACAATTCCAATATTTCCTCCAGCTATGGCCCTATTTTATCAAAGTGAGCAGGCACTTCTTCCACTCATTGCTGTGAACTTGGCTTTAAGGAAAACTTCCCTTTTCAAAGTAAGAAATTTGTTCTATAAATCTGTTTTAAATGAGTGCTCACAATTCTCCCATAGCAGTTTTTCCCTCTTTCCCAACCCTCTGGAGCCAAGAGGGCGATGGAGCCAGGAGAGGTTTCCATGCAAATTCTGCATCCCAGGACTGGGGTTCCAGGATGCCCCAAAGGAAGGGGGTCCAGCAGATGGGAACAGCACCTGGCTCAGCCAGCACAGACCCCACCAAGGCTCTCTTCCTGTGGCATCAGAGTAAGGAATTCCAGCCAGGATTTGTCAGGGGTTTTGTTGTTGTTGTTGTTGCTCGATAAAAAACGAGGGTAAAACCAAATCTATATTCAAAAATCTTCAGCTGGCAGCAAGAACACATCAGAGTTCAACAACCTTGTAAAAAAGCTCCCCCTTATCTCATTACTACACCTGCAGAAAAGAAATTAAATTAAACCAAGGCATCAAAACAGCTGAGAGGGATGATTGTTCCCCTGAGACCTTAATCTGCCATTTGCAAACAGCATTTGCAAACTCCTTCCTCCCCAGGACGTTCCCACAATGAGCCTTTCCACCCCACTGAACACAATTATCTGACCCCTCAGAGCAGTGCTCCACCCTGATAATAAACAGAATTTCTTAATGGCACCCCACTCATGATGAGCACAGCGATAGGGCTGCTCCTTTTGGAAGGTTTTGGTTGAAAAAAGAGCAGTTTGGTGGTGGAGAGGTTGCTGTGCTTGCTGGGGAAGGGAACCACCGCCAGGCCTCGACACCACTCCAGGTGTTAAAATACAACACCCCACCTTCCTAGAGCAGATTTTAGATAGAGGCAAACAGCCTCTATTCTATCCCAATAAACCTCTATCATCTGAGAACAGCATCCAGCTCATTTTAATGAGGCAGAATGCTCAGAAGAAGAAAAACAGCCAAACTGACAGACCCAAAGGCACTTCCAGAAGCAGCTCTTTGACCCAGTGGCTTTTCTAGAAGCAGCTCTTTGTTTGTGTGAGCCACCCAGTGCCAGAGTGCCCCATCAGGAATATTTTTAAATCCATCATGAGGTGCAATATTGAGCTGTATTACAGCTTTCAAGATGAGCAATTTCGGGTTCTGCAGCAAGCTTTCATTTTCTATTCAGGGAACACTGTTGACATGAAAAGTGAAATTGCTCAACGTTAGCAACAATATGATAACTATAATTTAACAGAGAATCCTCAGCTGGTGTGAATCTGTGTGTTTCCTCTGACTTCAATGGAACTACACAAAACACCATCTGCTCTGGAACTGGCTCATCACTTACTGGGTCAGCAGTTCATGGACAGACAAAACAAAGAATGAGCAAGTCTCAAACTAAGTTTATTATCATTTCATTGCCTCTTTTTTCTTCCCCCCCTCACCCCTGTTTTTTATAGTCACATTTGTGTCATAATACAAGCAGGAAGCTTGCAAAAATCCCTCAGGATGAATTCCAATCCAAAATGCTGTGATGATAAAGGGAGTTAAGAGCAGATTTTAGTGGTGCCTTCAGCTTGTTTTCCAATTGTTGCAGTAATTCTGCAAACGAGGAGAATTTTGAATTCTAACTGGCAAGTATTTTCCCCATTTCCTTGTGTAAACATAAAAATAAACTATGGATCAACACAGTGGCAGGCAGCAATCAGAAGCAATGTGGCAGAAGATGTCCCTTTTAGCTACCAGAGAAACACAGCACTGACAGCTCTGTTTTCTCTCCTCACTGTTTTTATCCTTTACCTGATGAACAATCAGCTCCAGGCAGCTCTGTCTCAGTGATGATGCCATCATTTTTCCTAAATTCTGCTGGAATTTCTTTGAAGGACAAGGAAACCACCCTGTGGGTCTGTGTCTCATTACATCACAAGCACACACACACATTTTCTTGTTCCTAGTTAACTTCCAATTAAAAAAAAAACAAACCCCACAACTTGGAAGCTTGTTGATTTATCACGTGTGGCAACAAGTTATTTTGTTCCCTTTGTTATGCTTTTATAGAGCCACGCTCACAGCCTGTGTGAATGGCAATAAAGAATTTTTGAATGGAAATGATTTCTTGCTCTCCTTCTGTGTAATTCCCACCAGCAAAGCACCCTGCAATTCTGTGATGCCTTATGCCAGGGATGCTCCAGGTTTTTTTTTTTTCCTTTCCTGAATGCCATTTATCTACCCTGCTGCAGCTGCATGTTCAATTTATCACCATACCTGCAGGATAATGCTCCCATAAGCATTCTTTAGTAGATTAACTGCATCTGCATGAGACAGCCCATCCAAAGGTTGCCCATTAATGCTGACAATCCGATCTCCAACCTGAAAGTACAACAGCAATGGAAAATTACCAGCATTAGGGAAAATTAAAATTAAGAATGCTTAAAATTCCTCGTGAACTTGGCACTGCACAGTCATGCTTCTCTTTTGCAGGATCCCTTTTGTGAGGATTCTGCACTGCCAGTGATCATTTCCCATTCTTTTTTTAACACTAACAATATGATCAGAGAAAACAAAGATGGGTTGTACTTTGCTCTTTCTATTTGCAAGCAGAGAGGGAGGGGGATTTTCTCTGCTGTCCTCCCATCCAGAAAGGATTCATTTGTGTCTGAATGTGCAGACAAGTTCATATTCTTCCAAACCTTGTAAGCACGTGCTGAATGTTGTAGGGGAGAGAAGGAACTTGTGATATTAATCCAATTAACCTGGATGATTTCTTCTTCCTACACACAAAAATGATGTCGACCCTGCCATTGTTTAATTCCATCAGAGACAAGGCAGGAGTGTAGCAGCATGTCCTAATGAATCTCATGGGCCAAAGCACGTGGATCTGCATAACAAATTCTTTTCAATCCTCCTGATACCTTGAGACTCTCTCCAAAGCTGGAAGTGTTCACCACGGCCATGGCTGGAAACCCACACGCGCTGTGGGTCTGACACAAGTGCCCTGTTTTGCTGTTTATTTATTGGGGCCTTAAGATAAACAACTCATCTCTGATCTGGTTTCTACCTGGCTGGAGCTCTGAATGATGCCCACCCTGGAGTTCCCAAAATACCTGTGGTTTCCAGAGGGCCTCTTGCTGCCCTGCCTGGGTCTGGATGAGCACAGACATCCCACGACCACTACAAATGCATTTGAGCTCTTTCTCTTTACATCACTTTCCCAATATGGGCAGCAATTGCCAAGAGGGGAAGAGAAGGGCAGGTTTGCTTTTTGGGGTGGTTTTTGTGTGGTTTGTTTGTTTGTTTGTTTGTTTGTTTTGGGGGTTTTTGGGTGGTTTTTTTTGGAGTTTTTTGGGGGGGGCTTTTTTTTTTCCTTCTTTTTTTTTGTTGTTGTTTTGCTTTTATATAAATAGAGGCAGAGCAGTCTATGAGAGATTATCAATGACAGCAGATGCAGAAGTGCTTGAGGCTTCAAGGGACAGGTGGGAGATGAAACAGGAAATATTAGGGGCCTAATATTTCCTAATATTAGGAAATAGCAGGGCCCCTGTACTCACTCTGAGCCTCTGTGTGCGAGCAGCCACTCCGCTGGCCTGGATCATGGCGATGAAGATGGGGATGTCTCCCAGGGGACTGCCCTTCCCTCCTGCTATGCTGACACCCAGGGCATCATATGGGCCCTGGAACACAGCAAAACAACCATCTGCAGCAGGGGCAGCTGGCAGAGTGCAGGGCATGGCAGTAACTGACTGCTCTGATTGGTGGAACAGGAGAAAATGGGTTTGACACACACATCTCCTCACCCAAAGCACAGGCACACATCCAACCCCTGAGTGCAAACACAAATCATGCAGCCTGACTCGAGAGAAATGCTGAAGAAATGAACAATTTCAGTGGAAGGAGCTGGCTTTGTGAATGGGTAGAAAACAACTCACTGACCCTTGTTATCTCCACAGTCCTCGGGCCCATATCGGCGCCTCCTAATAAAGAAACAAACAATTAGCTTCTGTAATTAAGAGATAATATAATTAAGAGATAACACTGTCAGGTGACAACGGTCCCTTGCTGCCTAGGAAGAGTTATCACCAGGCAGGAATGGAGCCTTCCTGTGCCAAGGCAGGCAGTGAGGAGGAGGAGGAGGAGGAGGAGGAAGGATGAATGTGGTGTAATCCCTCCCGGTTGTCACCGTGACTCCCATTGTAGCCCAGGCACAATCTGTGGCACTGCAGCACTCTGCCAGCCTGGAGAACAGCCCTATTGTGCCCTCACTCAATTAAAGATTGGATTATTATTCCTAAATCACAGCGTCCTTGCACAAAGGGCTCTGGGAATGGAGCAGTTCCAGGGATCTCCTCTTCCCCTTTGTGCTGTGCTGGAAAATAATGGACAGGCAGGAAGTCAGGATGGTGTGTACCCAGTAAAAGGGTGTGGAAAAGTACTCAAAATACTGGGAAAGGAGAGGGAAAGGGAAAAGGAAAGGGGAAGGAAAAGGGGAAAGAAAACGGGAGGGAAAAGGGAAAGAAAAGGGAAAGGAAAAGGGGAAGGGAATAAGGATTAGGGGAGGGAAAAGGGGAAGGTAATAAAGGTGAGAGGGAAAGGAAAAGGGGAAGAGGAAAGAAGGAACAGAGAAAAGAGAAGGAGGAAGGTGGGAAAGGGGAAGAGAAGAGAGGAGAGGAGAATGGAAAGTAAAAGAAAAAGGAAAAAGGCACAGAGAGACTTCAGAGCTCAATTCAAACTGCAACTTTTTCAGCCCAGCAAGCTGATGGTGTAGTCAGGTCCTGAGCTCTGCTACATCCACCCCTAACTGTATCAGCTTTAATGAAACTAGAAGGCTGGCAGAGTAAATCTCTTCCAAAATTCCATGATTCTTACCCCCCAAGCCAGCACTCCCCACGTCCATGCAGGTGTGCCTGGGCAGGGGGAGCAGGACAGCTGAGCTCTGTGGCACTGGGAAGCCCAGCCCTGGGACCCCAAAGCAGGCTCAGGAAATGCCCAGTGCTGCAGGGCCTGCCCAGACAGCACCAGGAAGGAGGCCCAAAAGCCACCAGGCTCCTGCAGGGCCTGCAGAGCAGCAGAAGAAATGTCTTCTCCTCCTGCCCAAGGTCAGATGTGAGCAAAGATTCCCAAATCCTGGAGCCACTCTCCCCAGGCTGCTGCAGGTCATGGATTTTTAACGCTCTCTAAACCTGCAAACTGCAAACTGGGCATTGTGACTCTCTCATTACAAAACACCCCTTTAGGCACTCAAGAGCAGCAAAGATATAAATGAAGTGGTGGCAGCTTTATTCCCTGAGAAAACCATTCCTAATGTGAGAACCATGCCTGTGCTAAGGCTCTGACAAGGGGAATGGCAGGGCACAGGAATTCTGCACTTAAAACAGAGGGGCCATTCCTCCTCCAGCAGACATAAAAATAATGTCATCTTCTGGGAAGAGTTTGGGTCTAAAAACATCCATGGGGCGTCTTTGGGGAGGCTGGGCAGGAAAGGCAGACTTGAGTGCTCAGTTTGGCTTTCAAAGCAGCAGGGTACAAAGCAAATCCCATCAGCTGTTCTGACAGCTGCCCAGCTTGTACCTGAGCTTCTCTGGGATGTGTCTGCTGAGGATCTCTTCGTGCTGACAAAGTTCTGCAGGGTGGAGAGGACGGGGGCGAGCGCGGGGTGGAAGTGGCTGTGGACACTCTGCTGGCTCGCCTGAGGGTGAAAACAAAGAACAAAAACCCATGAGTCAAACCCAAAACTTTGAGCTTTAAACCAGACCTTGTGACAGATGGGAGCAGCTGTGCTCTGTGCCAGCCATGCTGGAAATGCCACATTGGCCACGCGAGTGCAAACCCCTCTGGGAGGGGGAACTGACCAAGATCTCCCTGTGGAGGTGAAGTCACCACCCCTGCAGGGATTTAACAGGTATGTGGACATGGCACTCAGGACAGGGATTAGTGCTGGGCTTGGCAGCGCTGGGGAATGGTTGGATTTGATGGTCTCAGAGGGGTTTTCCAACCTCAGTGATCCTGTGGTGCTGGCTCACAGTACTGCAGACCCTTATTCCACATTTATGTGTTGCTCAGGTCAGCTTTAGACAGTGCTCCCCTCTCTCAGCTGCTCCCTGGGTGTCTCCAAGCCTCAGGAGAAGGGGAAATGATGGGCACCTTCCCTGTGGTGCTCCTGCATGCACAAGCACCCAGGAGGACAAACAGCTGCTCTCTCAAGTGAGGGGGGATAACAGGGACACCCATCCTGTCACCTGACAGGAATCTTTGCTGTTTTAGCTGAAAACACTGCAATTGCCCCTGCTCCTTCTATCTGCCCAAGAACCTCCTCTCATTTCCAGAAGAACATGGGAGATGACACAGGAGAGCCTCCAAAGGGAGAAACTCACTCCTGCTGCCCTTTCCATTTCCCTCCTTTTCCCTCTCCCCTTTTCTGGCTTTTATCTCTGATGCCTTGTGCAGGCTGCCCTGGAGCAGAGGCTGGGCAGAGCTCCAGAATAAAGCAGGGATTTATTCAAAGCATCTCCTCCATGGATGCACCTTGGGCAGCACAAGAGCCCAGCCAGGGCTGCACCCAAGATGAACCAAAATGGCCCCAAAATGCACGGCCGGGCACGGGCTCTGTCCCTGGGATCAGTTCTGCTCCATTTGCACCTTGCAGTTCATTGTCCCATCCCAGCTTTAGCCCCTGCAGTCCCACCCTGCTTGTTTTTCTCTCTCCAGCCCACGGGGTTTGTGCTCTGGGGCTGAGATTTGGATCATTTGTCCTTGGTGCCCAGCTGGAGCAGGAATTGTTTTGTCTCCCTGCTCTGTGCACAGAGCTCAGCATCCCCTGATGTGAGCCCAGACCCACACACTAAAGCAGCACAGAATCTGAATAACATAAAATTTAAACCCTGAGGCATCATATTCAGGCTCTGCCCCTCGAGTACACTCAACCATCAGTTTAGGAAGTGCATCTGAACAGGTTCCACTGAGGGCCAGACTTTTCCAACTGAGCTGCCTTGTCCAAAACAAAGATCTGCTCCATCCTTGTCCATGACAGCAGAGATTTCTCCCCAAAAACCCATCAGCTGGTGACTCAAAAGCCCTGACACATTTATCCCACTGGCCAGTGTGCAGCTGTCAGTGACAAACACCAGGCACAGCACAGCTTCCACCCCTGGGTGCCAACTCATGGCCCAGTTAACAACATTTGCAATGCATGTGAAAGAAACCCCTGTTTCAATTTCCACTGCTCAAGGGATGCAGTGGGCCCAGAAAAAAGCCAAGTGAGGACAAAAGGTCTGGATGCTCTTGGCCAGCACCTTCTAAAGCAGAGCTTGCAGTTGGGCAAATCACTCAAGCTGGTTTGCTGCATCATCTGCCAAGATTTTTATAACTCTTGGAAGGGTTTTGGTGAGAAACATTTATTCAGTTTTCAAAATCACCAAGTCACTTCAGAGCAGGGAGATGAAGGCTTCTCAAACAACTCTGCATCAAGGAGATTAGGATTTCTTGTGCTAAAAGAAAGGCAGGATTTACCAGGCTCCTGCAAAAGCTTCTTATGCTACAAAAAAAGGAGGTGATGTCATTGGATCTGAATTTTTACCTAAACTCACATTAGATATTATGGCATTTTGTTTCCCTTTCAGCTTGAGCTTTACATGGTAAAACCAGGTGGGTAATTTTTAGCTGCCACTTTTTGATTACCTCGCTCTTGCTAAGGCTTCATGTTTATACAATGGCCAAAACAAAATCTGACTGCTGACTTAATGCAATCAGTGCAATTTCCCTCTGTTACTTCACCTCTCCCTGCCTGCTGCATGCACTGCAGATGTTTCTCCAAAGTCAGTATTTTTAAAGCTGGGCTTAGCCCAGCTGTTCCCACATGGCCTTCAGCCCCTCCTGGTTCCTCAGCACCTCCAGCCAGCCAGGGCCACTGCTGGCCCTCAGGAAGTGAAGAAATCCCACCGTGCTGTGATAATTTTGGCACCTTTTTGGGGCTGCTCATGGACAGAGCCCTTACAGACCCCCTTAAAAACATTCCTGCTTTAACTCACATCTCCCCTAAGCCTCCTATGGCTCCTCCTCCCTGCTTCCAAAATACAGACCCTTCTTTTAGCAGCGCTGGATCCCCCCATGTGCAGCTTCCCCATGGCAGAAAGGGGCCAAAGCCCCCCACAGCCTCACCCTGCTGTGATCCCCTCTTTCAGACACTGGCACCTTAAACAGAATGGCAAAGCAGTTGATTTTCAGAAGGAGAACCCATTAAGAGAAGTTTTCCAAGTCACTGTGCCTTGTTTCTCCCCCCTGCAATGCCCCAGGTTTAACACCAAGAATTGGTGTCTGAGCAGACTGGGGGGCACAGGGAGAGGGGAAAGGCCCTGCTCTGATTGAAAAATGAATTGTTGTCCTCGCTTCAGGTAAAAAGCAAGTGAAGCAGGAAATTGCTCTGTGTTTTCTTGGAGAGGAAAGCAGCTCTCCTGTGGTTCTGCTGGAAGACAGGCAGAGATACAGTTTGGTTTCATTAGCTCGTTTTGATAGACAAAACAGCTGCAGAAAATACATTCAGGCAGTTTTTGCAAGTCTTCAAACCAAAAATTTCTGGGCATCATCACTTGAGAAAGATATTACAGATTTTTGGTGTGTCTTGGGAAGACACTCCTTCAGCAATAAATACATTAACCAGCTCTTCTGCTCCATCAGCATTTCAGCTGCAGTTCAGCACTGAAAATTAGGGGGATAAAATGTTTTGTTCTCCACCCTCAGCAGTGTCTGTGGGAGGATGAGCTCCATGTGCACATCTGTGCACCATCCAGAGTGCTCTGCCCCTCACAGCTCCACTTTAAACAGAGGAATTTGTCACTAACCTGACTGTTTTGGGATGTTTTCCGTGATGACAGCCATGACCCAGCTCGCAATCTCCCAAGCTCAAGATGCACCAGGCCTTGGGCACACTTGGGGAAAAAAACAAACAAACAAACAAAAAACAACCCACAATGTACAATTTGAGTAGACATATAATATTTCATGCTCTCCTGGAGAGAATTATGTTTATATTCAGCACCACAAGTCCGTGAAGAAAGCCACAAGGAATGTTCAAAACATGAACACTTGTATTTAGACAATACAAAAAGTGGATTTAGGCTTGTCCTGAAGGTTCCTCCTGGTTGCTGAATTTATTATGAATCTCCCCCTTGCAAACTGATGGCCAATTTACTCAGGAAAAAGAAACAAAAACCCCCAAACTCTTTAGGAGACGTTTGAAAAACCCTTCAGAGGCAAAATGCTGCAGAAAAGGGTGAATTTAACCCATATGGATCCAACTTAACAAAATACCCTCGCACCACCGGTTCCCAATTCTTAAATAGGTAAACTTTTGGCAAGGCACCAGCCCTGAATGGAAAAAGCAAGGAAATAATTAGCCTTTCCCCTGAAGAATGAAAGGAATCATGTGCAGAAACAGTGGTGGGGATGGCAGGGGGAAAGCCCTGGGGGCAGATGCGGTTTGGAACAGAAATGGGTCCTCAGCATGCACTGATGGCACTCGTGGCCATCCCAGCCCTGCCCTCTCCTCCAGCCCATGGAAAAAGGCAACTGCTCCCAGAATTTCAGGGTGAAATCCCTCCTGGCGGATGGGAAGCTGTGCAGGAACAGATTTAAGCTGTCATTTTATGCCTGCAGGTCAGCACAGCAAAGCCAAAGATTTATTTCAGTTTTGGTTTGGGTCGCCTCTCCCGTTTCCAAGTGTTTTTCTAACACAGTTGCATTTTCAAATAAATGCCTAAATACTAAATGTGCCTTTGTGTTCCTGCTTCATATCATCCAATTCCTAGAAATACACAGAGAAGTGACTTTAAATGAACTTCCAATGAAATTCTTGTCTCAGTAATCAGCTGGAGCTGTCCTGTATATGGTAAATAGCACTTCAGGATAATTACCTTGCACAGTGTCAGTAACTGCAATTCAATATCTCAGAATGTATTCTGTACTCACCTTAAGTATAGTGGCAACAGTCTCTTGTGAGGCATTTCTCATATCCTCCCCATTTACAGACAAAATCTGATCTCCTTGAATTAATCTTCCATCTAGGTCTGCAGCTCCTCCTTTAACAATGTCAGAGATAAACACTCCACTTCCATTTCTAACAATGCAAGAAGCATATGGCTAATTACACAATCCAATATTCTTTGGGAGACCAATTTAGATTACTTGCATTTAAGAGATATTAAAAGAAACCTGTGAGCAGAGGAAGAACCAGTTTTACACCCCATTCAGCTGCGTAAAAAATCGATGAGTTTTAAAACCACAGCATGTTTTGCTAATATTTAATGCTGTCTTTCCCCTTGAACTGCTAGTTCTGACTGTAGGATACAGAAAGATTTATGGAAAACACCATTTATATGAACAGAAGCCTGAGGTTTGGTTCTGTAATGGAGTTAAACTATCTCCTGATGGGACATGGGTTAGTGGTGGACCTGGCAGGGTTAGGTTAGAGGTTGGACTCAGTGACCTTGGTGGGCTTTTCCACCCTAAATGATTCTGTGATTCCCTGGTGTGAGCTGGTGCCAGATGCAGTGCCAAGATCTGGCATTTTTTTATCCTTCACCTGAAGCACACAACACTTCCCACCCTGAATTATACCTGGGTTATCATTTAACAAACTTCAGCAATTGGGCTCTTTCTAAGGAGGGGATCCCCACCCTGAAGGATTCAGGGGTAGCACAGGAAGTTCAGCACAGAAGCAAAGGGAGGAGGGCTGGAGACTGTGATTACCATCTGCAGGGTAATTTACATAATCTAAATTAATCACCCACCCCACAATCTGCTCACAACACCTGGGTTAAACACTGCCACCCAAAAAGTGCTGCAGAAGCTCTGCTGACCACGGGCAGTCAGGATAATGACACGGTGCTTTGTAATTGCAGAAGTAAATTATTTTTGGCAATGCAGGATGGCAACTCCAACACTGAACAAGTGTCGTGCCATAAATCTCTTTTAGCAAAGGAAGATTAAAACTATCAGTGCTCTGGTTTGAGTGATCTAATAGCAGTGGTTTAGAGATGTATCAGGAAAAAGTCACATTTTATTAGGCTGCTTTTACTTCCCACTGTATTCCTCTCCACAATTCCCTGACACAAGGGTGGAACCAGGACAGGACAAGAGGAAATGGCCTCAGGGGAGGCTTGGGCTGGATATCAGGAAGAATTTCTTCATGCAAAGGGTGGTCAGACATTGGCAGGGGCTGCCCAGGGAGGTTTGGAGCCCCCATCCCTGCAGGCGTCCAGGGAAGGACTGGAGGTGACACTCAGAGCTCTGGGTGGGTGACACTGGTCAAAGGTTGGGCTGGATGACCTTGGAGGGCTTTTCCAGTCTCAGTGGTTCTGTATCTCAGGTTCTGCTCTGCAGATTGCTCTCTGCAGTGTGGCACAGTGCCCTGAGCTGCTCAGGGTTTGGGTCTAACTCAGCCTCCCATTCTCCACTGGCCTCAGTCCCTTTGAAATGAGCATGAGCTCAATCTAACTCACAATTTCTTCTGCAAAGAGGTAGGGTAGGTTTATCCCCCAGTTTAGAAACCAGAAAAGCCATGGTTAGGGCCTGCAAAGCCCTGAGACACAGCTACCCTGATGGCACAGGAGAGTGAGCCCCCAGTTCTGCACGGGATTCCCTCTCTGCACCCGGAGCTCCACGGGGCAGCCACAGCCTCCACTTCTCAGCTCTGTTCTGACACAGGAGCCAGAACCACGGCCCCATTCCATCCTGGGAGATATTTACGTATAAAATTCTGTTCCTTATGGAGTTTTTCCCCTTTATTCCACATTCCATTTATTGGTTACTGTTGTTCACACATTGAAATCCCCAACATTTCCCACTGTGACACTCTTACCGTTTCCCAGCTATGCTGAGCCCCAGCCCTCTGCCCGTTTTCTTTTGGATATCCACAGAGAAGATCTCCAAGTTTTCCTCATCCTTGTAGTGTGCCTCATTCCTGTAAACCACCAGCTGCACCTTCTGGGGTGTCTGCCGGAGGGCAGTGATGGCTTCCTCGTGGCTGGCGCTGCGCAGATCGATCCCGTTCACCTGCAACCACCAGTGTTTGCTTTCCCAATGACACGGATAAATGATCTTTTCATCACACCCTGCCCCTGGGTGACAGCCCACATTTGTCAATTTGACACCCCTTGGTGCGCTAATTGAGAGTTCCCATTCCCAGAGGGAGATCCTGGGTTTCTTGTGGAGCGGGAGCTCGGAGCTTTGTGCCTCTGCCTGCAGTAAATCCCAACAATCAGAACATTTGGGCTTGGAAGTTTTGGGTGTTCTTCCCTTCTTTTTAACCTCAAGCCTTTGGAACCTCAAGCAGTGCTTCTTTCTCCAGCTACACAAAGTGGGATGTGCTCCTTTGAGCTCCCTGTGTATCGCAGTACTCAGATCCCTTCTCCCCCAGCTCTGTAACATCATCAAGATGGAAACAGAGAATCAGACGCACCAGCAAATAAATGGCCTCAGAGAATCCCAGGCAGGATGCATTCAGTGGTGATTTTCCTTTTTTCCCCCAATAGATGGCACACCAGACCGCTGCTGGAGCAGCCAGCTAACACTTCCCTTACCAAAACCCGAGGAGGTTTCAGCATTTTAGTAATGTCAGACAGAACAAGAAGTTCTGCTTAAATGTTCCATTAAAAAAACCCTATTGCAACGTGAAACTTAATCTGATTTTGCCAAGCCTGATCCACAAGTGCCCTTTAAGGTGTTTGCCAATATTCTGTCACCTAAATCATCTTTTATTTCTTCATACCAAAACATATCAATACTTAGACATTTTTGAAGTCTCTTTAGGAAGCAGCATGAACTGCAACAGAATAACCACAAATGTTAATCTACTTCCATGAGTTTTAAGGCTATGAAAATATTTCTCAGAATTTCTAGGTATGCAAAACTACAATAATATCTAATTTTACATTAAGATAATTAGGGCTAATCTTTATTCCCTATATTCATTTGTTCCAACTCTGCGCACATTTATTTATAAGTGCATTGATATTCTTTCCTTGACACAGGCATCAACGTGTGCTTTATCACACTAATCTGAAACTAATTCAGCCATTTTTTTGATTAATACAGCTTTTAAAAGCTGAAATAATAACAATATTATGGCTCACAAACATTAGCACTTTCCTGTTTGGCCAGAGAAGAATTAATTAACCTGCTCCATTCTTACCCCCTAATTACTGTGCTCTGTTAATACCCCGTTATTTATAAAACCAAAACAACATTCGGCCTCGATGCTAACAAAAATATTTGCAGTGCAAGAGCTGTAAAGACAACTCCCCAAGTACCCCTTGCTATTTTCCTAACCCTACACACCGAGGCCTTAATGGCCATGCTGGGAATTTGTCCTGAGCTGACAGCAGAGCTGCAAAGCAGCTGCTCTGAACCCCTGCCTGACGCAAGTTTCATTTGCAGACCAACACTTCTCTCTTAACCCTTTCCCTCCACCTTTCCCCTGCTTGTCTGGGGGAGAAACACCACATTTATTCCCAGCAGCCATTCCCCAGCTGAGTGAAGCTGTGGCCTGGGGGAGCTGGGAGGGATGCAGGGATGCTCACAGGGATGCTGGGAGGGATGCTCACAGAAAACTCAAGCGCCTGCCCAGGGGGCTCAGAGACCTTGGCACACAACCCAAGACCCCTGTGCCTTTGATTTAGCCCTTAGAAAAAACAATTACCAACCTTATATAAAGAATTAAAAACCACGAAAGTTTAAGTAGAATGATAGCGAATTTATCACAGAGCGAAAAAATAGATTTTTAAAGTTTTTAGAATGAAGATTCAAAAAGCAAGATAGAAGAATCTAAGCGTGTCCAGCCTTTCTCCTTCTTCTTAGCCTCCATCTTCTGCTGTGATGGTGGCACTTCTGGATTGGTTTAGAGTAAAAGCTCACTGTCTAACACAGGTGATAAGTATTAAAAAGCAATTGTAAATATTGTACACGTAGTTTTTAGTATAAAAAGATAACAGCACCCCAAAAGCAAGCAGAGTGCCTCTAACTGTCTTGCTGAGTGGACCTCAGCAAGACAAGAGAAAAAATTTTATAAATAAAATACAATAAACAACCTTAAGACCAAAAAATGAAAAGCTCTGACTCCTTTTTCGAGCACCAACAAAGAAAAGAGACTCTAATGTTTCTCAGAGTCTGTGGGGTAATGCTGACAGGGATGCTGTGGGGTGATGCTCACAGGGATATTGGCAGGGATGCTGGCAGGGATGCTACAGCCACCTTCTCCTGCTCACCCCACACTATCCCAGCTCAATATTTGGATTTCAGGCAGAGCAGAGATGTGGGAGTGGTGCTGGAAGAGCAGGCTTCCGAATGAAAGATTAAAGAGATGAATAATACCAAGCTATTGGACATGACAGCTGAACTATGTAATTCAAGAACTGCCTTGCTCAATTAAATTTAATGTATTCTCAATTTGTACCTTCAGTTTATATGAATATATAAGGAAATATGAATTTTCCAGGACGTTCTTAGTGACAGAAGGGAAGCCTTGAGAATGGAACCTATTCAACCTACAAGGGACCTCTGTTGAACTGAAAGCGAGTCCCCACAATCAAACACAGACACAGAGAACATAATTTACCTCTAGAATCTGATCACCAGCCCACAGTCTGCCATCTCGGGCTGCTGCCCCTTCTTCATAAACTTCATGGATCACTATGGCATCCTGTGGGAAGAAGGCAGAGGCATGAACCCTGCTTCCCAAACAGCCCCAAACTGGCCACCGTGACCCACCCCACACTCCCCACCAGCTCCACAGTCAAAAACACAGCACTCCAAGTCAGGAGAAGCAAGACTGTAACACAGATTTTTCAAATTTTCAGTATTTTGGGATAAGAAAGTGACTCCTGTAATCAAAAACTGGTATAAAGGTACAAAGGATTTTGTTCCCCACTTCATGGCAGTCTTGTCTAGAGCTTCTTCCATCATTTTTATGCATTGGCATCAGCAGCACATGAACTCAGTGTGAACTGTAGTATTAATATAGTCTACTTTTAATGATATTATTTAAAACCAGATTCTTTGGAGCTATGAATATTTTTAGGGACTTGGCATAGACCTCAGCTTTAAGCAAGAGCTGAATGCCTTGTGGTAAATAGCACTGGTTAAATCTGTAAGAAATGAAATCCAGAAGAAAGGAACAATGGCAAATGTTAGTTTATTACTGAGGTTGGAAAATGTAGGCAGTGGCAGATGTAGCTTCAGGGAAGGTTTCAGTGATTTAATCTTACTGCCAGCAATAGATGTCCCCAAAGAAAAAGCATTACAAAGAACATACTGTTCTCTTGCTGGTGCTTTCCCTTTGCATTGTTCTGGTTTGTTTGTTTCTTTTTTTTTTTTTTCTTTTTTCCTTAGAAGAAAATATAGGTGGGCATCCTGTCACAGTGCTTCAGCTTGCAGGATGGGATGCTCCTGTTTGTGTTCCAAACCTGCTCCTCTCCTCAGCAGCTCCAGCAAACCCTCAGCCTCAGAGATGGATCTGGGCAAACACCTGGTGCTTTTTAATTCCACACGTAGGTCCTGGATAACCCAAGCTCAAACAACCCCTGCAGAACCCTCACCAACAGGAACAAGCCAAAGAGGAGCTTTCCCAGAGAGCTCCCAAGAAAAGCTGGTGAGGTTGGAGCATGGGAACCCCTCTCCATGGGGATGGAGCAGGGCAGGAATTGCTGCTGGGTGGGAAAAGTGTGGAGCTCTCCAAGTTTGGAGAACACTCTTGGGTACATCTCTCATCACCACTTCACCCCTTGCCCCATGATCCTTTCCCAGCACAGAATCAAAAAACAAAACAAAACTCCAGTGCCCTTCAGGTAATGCTCAGATCACGACACTCAGATCACAATTCCCTTTTATTCCCACTGCAGCTTATTTAATGATGGGGACTTGCTGGAGCACAGCACCACTGCCACAGGTTCCCTCTGATCCATGGACACCAGTCCCTGAAAAATGCCTGGGGGACTGCAAACACAAATGGATTACAGCTGATACAAGAGTTCCAGATGGGCGAAAAAGAGATTTCAATCTGCATAAATGAAGGGGAAACACTATGAGCTGTGTAGCAAGTAATTAAGAAAATCAAAAGAGTGGTTTGATTAAAAAGTAAAATAAAATACAGATATAGATATATATATACACACACACACACATCCCTGGCAACTGCAGGGTTTTTTTGCAGTAACTGAAAGCAACAAATACTAACAGAATAGAGCAACACAGGCATGTGCATCTTCTCCCTGTTGTAGGGTTTGGGTTGTTGTGGGGTTTTGGTTGGTTGGTTTGGGGTTGAGGCATTTTTCACCTTTGTTTTACAAATGACGGTGTTACTCCAAAGCAATGCAGGAGACTTTAGCCTGGGAGAAGTGGCCAATGAGAGAACAGAGAATATTGACCAGCTTGTGAAGGCACAACATTCACACCAGGGAAGTGGATGGCCAGGAGGTTTGGCAGAAAACTGGCAGTGTGACCATGGAATAGCACACTGGGCACGTACACAGGATGGTCAAATTAAACCTTTTCAGACTGGATTTAATCTCATATTCCCTAACCTCTGAGCAAGGACCCTTCAATCACATCTCTCTAAGTTTGTTTTCCATCTGTGGTTGCTTTTAAAACATCCACCAACCTGGAGTTAGCAGCTTTTCCCAGCACTGCTTTATTAAATGTAAAACTGCACATACCAAAGGCTCAGACCCAGGAACCACCAAGTGTTATCAGCTTGGATAATCTGCATCATCTATTTGAAAAGGCAACACTTCAGTGCTACACTGTGGTTCCTGCATGTGTGAGAAGCCAGACCCAGGACTAAAAATACACATGGCATGAAAAGGTACATTCCTGCTCGCTCTGTGCCTACCCTGCAGAAGGAAACATCTCGTTGATCTGCCAAAACACTGTTTTTCTTAAGCAGGGCTTTTTTTTTTTTAAAGTAGTGTAGCTGAACCAGGCTTATCAAATCGATTAAAAACAGAACAGAGCAACGTGTCCATGATGCACTGTAAAGATTTCTAAATAGTCCATAGGCGTAAAGTACAGTTTTAGTTTTCCTTAGCTTATGAAGCATGGCAAACATCTCTTTCCTCTGATACTCCTGGGATCAACTCAAAGCACTTAACCCAGAAGTAATTTTTTTACCACTGGATCTAGTGGGATCTGGATAAGACTCTGTTAGTTTTGATCATCCGTGACAAATCACTAAAACCAAACTACTGAGGCTAGTGAACATTTTTAAACATATCAATATTTTAATAGAGTTTATGCAATGATGAGATGTCATACTCCAGCCATCTAACCAAGCTGTAATGACTCCATCAACAGGCATGGATTGAAGCTGGAACACCCCTCTCAATCCCTCAGAAAAAACCCAGAATCTATGATGACTGAAACAATACATCTATTGAAAGGATGGCTTTTGGTTTCTGGACATCTGCAGCTCCTGTTCAAATTAAACGTGTGCTTGATATCAAAGCCTACATAGCTCAAAATCAATCAATCAAGAGGGATGAAGAGAAAGTGGTGTCAATGTTCAGCTAGACACTGTGAATTCATGGTGGCTCTGGACAGATTTCCCCATCCTTCCCCACCTCCTTTCACCACCAGTTTCATACAGATTATGGCTCTCCATGGTGGAGCTTGGCAGAGTCACAAAAACCCTTCATGCAGGAGGGGAAATAAAAACACTCCCGTATCAAGAACACACTTGTTTAAAAAGAGATACCCAGCTGCTGAAAGCACATACTTCATAAAGTTTACAAATCCATTCAACAAACTGGGGCTTTAATCTTTGTATATTTTGACAGAGCACAGTCTGGGAGCATTACACAAATGGGGAATTAATGCAGAGCTGAGCAGCTCTTGCCCGGGATGGAAGGATGCGGAATATGAGCTGGGCCATGCAAACTGTGCTTCTCCATGCTAAACAAAGTCCACCCTGGCAGGTGTAAACTGAGACTGCCCAACCATGAAAACACTGGAAAAAACACAGTTGTGAAGGGAATTTCCCTCCTACTGCTGGGATTACCATCCTGGGCTCGAAAATGTTGGTGCTGAAGGGCCTGCAGCCCAAGGAAATGGACTGCATGCACTGACACAGCACTGCATGGCCACAAAAATCCCCTGCAAGCCTGAAATATTGCAAATATTTCCCAAATATTGCAAAAGCACAGCTGGTTGGGATATGATGTGCCCCAAACCTGTTAAGAAGCAGAAATGGTCTCCAAAGAGAAGGTATTTAGTAGGGTTCAGGCAGGAGCTGTGGGACAGGCACAGCCCTCAGCAGCAGAGCCTTGCTGTGACTGAGAACATCACTGTGCCTGCACAGCTGAGGGGCAGAGGGAAGGCACAGGAGGGAGAAAATGAAGGCTTGGCTGTGGAAGTGAAGGCAGAGAAGCAGGAGAAGCTCACAGAGCCTTTTGGTCAACACCTGCAAGAGCGAAGCTGCTGCAGAGTGAACAACAAACAGTGAGGGCAAGGGGCCTGACAGAAATTAGCACCCACCTCTGGAAAATAAAGCTGGTACCACGTGCACAGCATGGTCTGCACTGCATTGCCCTTCATCTGAGGAGGGGAAGAACCCTGAACTCCCAGGGAGATGGATCTCAACTCCTCCCCCAGGCTGAGGATATTTTTCTGCCTGATTTGTAACGATGCAGAGACCCGTGAGGGGAGGACTATCACACTCAGCCCTCAGCAAAGGGCACAGGACAGACATGTTAACTCTGAGAATTAAATTCAGCCAGATTGACAGCTTAATCTTTGTATCTTAAATGTCAAGAACTGGTATGGCAGAGACCCCAGGCAAGGACCAGAGAGCGCTGTCCTGACTGAGCCTTTTGGGAGGGAGGTGGTGAAGTCAGCATCCTATTCAGGAAAATCACTGACCAAGTGATCCTTAAAAGCCTGCAGGAGCATAAACCACGGTGAGAAAGCCTCACAAGCTGCTGGCTTTAGGCTTGGGCTGCTCACACGTTTCCTGCAAGACTACAGCTCCTGAGCCAGTCTGTTCAGAGTTTCTTTTCTACTGTGCAGATGCTCTTCAGCAGGACAAGAAGGAACTTTCACCTGGAAAGCCACTGAAAATCAGCCCCCAGGCTGCTACTGGGAATGCTGGGCATGGAGGGTGAGGGAGGAACAGGACACAGACATGCAGGAGGCACAAATGTTAAGTGCCAAGGGTATTTTGATGAAGTTGCATTATGCGGATAAAGGTGGATCAGGGTGCAAAAGGGGTGATTTCAACAGAAGTGGAGCAGAGAGTTCTCCATATTCCTGGTGCTGGCTGGATTTGACAAGGAAGAAGGCCCAGATTGAGGTAAAGAGCCTTCCTGCAGGGCCCTGAACACCTCCAAGTCCTACGGCTTGAACTGAGCTGAACTTTGGGCTTGTCCTTGTTGAGCTGTTTCAGTCCCTGAGCTCCAGCCATGGCCTGGGCAGGACCAAAGGCACCTGACAGAAGGGAGGTGAACCACTCCCCACTGAGGACTGCAATAACCAGCACAGAACCAGGGAATGAACCCTACACCAACCATAACCACACATTTGGTGTAGGGAATGGAGCTTTCTGCACTTCTCCTGAGGAAGACAGAAAGTAAACTACATATAAAACCATGCTCTGGAAAAGATGTTTTTCTGATTTAGCTGACAAGTTGTGTTTTCCCAAGCTAACATGACACATCTCCAACTGATTTCCTACACAGCTACAAATGTTACACTAAATTAGCATTATTAAGGGTAATAACACTGCTTTTGCTGAGTGCAGGATCAGGGATTTATCTCTTTCCCAGAGCAAGCACAATCCTGTTGGTTATTTCCTTTTCAACTTCTTCAATACTTTGTCCAGAGCAGTAAAATTGTAAAAATTTCATTTTTTACAGCCTGGTTCCCAGATAAAAGCAGAAATCAACTGGTTGCACAGTGAGTTTCACTGGAGAATTAACCCCACGCAGGAGCCTCTCAGCAGTTAAAATAAACTCAGCTGCTGGTTACTTGCAGGCAGAGGAAATGACAACAGCAATGTTATGATCTCTGATCTTCCATTTGCAGATCCAAATGGAATCTCCAAGATAACTTTCCAGCAAGGGAGGGTGAAGGTCAAGCCCAAGCAAACCACCTGACATCTCAGAGGGGTTTATCTCACGCAAACTCCTCCTGCTGGCACCGCAGGGTTTTGCCACTGCTGGCGAGCACAAACCATTAGCAGGCACCCAAAATCCTCAGGCAAACACTGCTGCAGTAAAACAGGCTGCAGAATGTAAAAATCTATTACTGTGTTAATGCAGAAATGCTCCACGTTGCACGAGACCCAGAGACTGCCCGCTCAAGGTCAAAGCAAAGGGTCTGTTTCCCATTTAAGAACAAGCCCTTGCAAGAGGTGGTGTTCACTTGCCAACTTTCATAAAAAAGATTAATCCACAATATCAATATGAATATAATTTTTCATACTAAAATACAGATTTATTTTAAGGAAGTGGATAGTATTTGTATTACATTTTATAGGCCCCTATAGTTACATCTGGTCCTTATTTATTTAAATTTTATTCAGCTTGCATAATATTTTTGCTTACAGTTATATTCTCTAAGATCAGAAAAGCTAAAACCTGAAAATTCAATGGCACTATTCATTAACATTCCTTCGCTCTGCAGTCATAGACATTTGCAAGCTCTCCTTTGATTCTGAAATAATAAAACTAAGGTAATAAGATGTTTAGTGTAAAAATATATGACTTAAGTCAGAATGATAGAAAGAGCTATGTTCCTGTGAATCACATGCCAAAGCAAACCAAAGTTTTTCAAAAAGTATACATGCTCATTTTAGAGGGAATAATAAAACACAGAATGACATATTAAAACCTTAACTCTCTCACTCTCATTATTTTACTAAGTTACAAAAAAAAAAAAAAAAAGAGAGTTTGCAGTGTACAGAGCATAGCACAGGTTATAAAGAATGCATGAGGTCCAGGAAGACAAGAGCCAGGGGTTTCAGCCAGCAGCAGCCAGGATCCTCCTGAAGCCCATCCTGACAGGTCCTGCTGCTTTTGGATATTGTCAGCCTCAATTTTATGCTTGATTTACATTCCTGGAAGACAGCAGCTCCTCCAAGCAAGGCCCCGCTATGCAAGCAAGCCCTACCATCAGCTAAACCCTTGCCAAAGAGCCATCAAAGACATGATTTGCAAAACTTAGTGCCCTAATTCCCTTTTGTGACAAGTCATGCACAGAGCAGCTTGGGTTTGTCACGCTCCCGCGAGCCAGCGTCCTCCTGGAATGATGATGGATCCACCAACTCCAGCTCAGCACCACCCAAGCAGGAGTCAAAGCCATCCCTCACAGCCTCAGACTAACTGCATTTACCACCCTGCCATTCAAAAATTGCCTTCTGCTTTAGGAGTGTGAGCAGGGGTTTAGGAGGGGCTGCGTTTCTGCCTCTCCCAACCACAGGCTCTCCCTCTGTGATACCCAAGCCACGATTAAACACTCAGGGCTGCCATTCCCCTTTCTCATCCCATTGTTCCATGCACTGTGTGGGGGATTTAACAGCAGCAGCAGCATCTTACAGCCCACATATTGCTGGAGCCTCCCCAGAGGCCAATATCCCCTTCTCATTTGTAGTTACAAGGTGAGCACATTTCAGCAGAACACTCTCAGCCCTGGCTGCACTGCCTGGCTGCCTGAGCAATCACTCAGATGCTGTCTGTCTATACCTGATAAAGATATTTTTGCCTGGATTTAAACATAACTGAGGTGGGGAGGGTGGGATGAAAGCTCAGCTGAGGGAGAACCTGCTCAGTGACACGCAGGAATCCCAGAGCCCTCGTGCTCAGGAAGGTCCCCACAAAGCTCAGCACAAAGCCGAGCTCTAGGCTTGGCTTTGGAGCAGGAGCAGCCTGGTTTTGGCAGCACGGAGCCCTCACAGGGTAATTAGCTCTCACAGGGTAATTATCCCTCTCAGTTCCAGGGGCAAACACTGGGGCTTGAACAGCTGCAGCTTCAAGTCACGGTTTTCCTGATTATTCCCTTGCCCTTCCTGAACAGATGGGGTTTATTCAAGGGATGACTCACCTGGACTGACAGAATGAATCTAAATATTCTTCTGTCAAACTGCATCCCACCCTCAGGAAGCTCCCCAGAAAAGCCTCTGGGCTAACCCAGGTGATCAGGGAAGCTTTTTGCTCTCACCACCTCCTGTTAGCTGAGCACAGGAATATTCTGGTGTTTTTCATGTTCCAGTTCCCTGGCTTTGTGGATCACTTTATTTTACAGATGGAGTACCTTAAAGTTTCTTAATTGCCTTACAAATGCTTTTTATTAAAGTCGGCTGAAAGCAAAAGTACAAAAAGAAAATTTACCACGTTCAAAGCAGACAACCCAGTATAAAAAATCCTGCATAAGAGGTTTGATGTTGTTTACAACAAACACCACACAGCCCAAAGTATATTTTGCTTCCTTTCTGTGTAAGGCTGAGATAATGACCACCCCCTACTCCACCTCCAGAGAGCCCTAAGTCACAGACCCTGCAATCTTCTTTTATACCTCTTCAGCCATTAGCTGCAGTGATTTCCAGCCCCAGCTGAGCCCCTGAGCCCTCCTCCCTCCCAGGTTCTCCAAGCCTGCCTGGAGGAACATCCCCAAACCAGCCTTGAAACTGCTGCATGCCCTCTGGCATGTCTGAGTGTCTCAATCACCCAGGCAGCAAAGGCAGACTCAATAACCACCAGTAATCAACTCGACCATCACTGAATTATTCAGCTGGCAGCAGAGCAGGGCCCCCACCCTGCACAGAAAATGTCTGTGTCTTAGAGCAGTGCCTCTTCCATGTGCTGCCAGGAGTCAAATCCCTGAAAATTCACTATCCTGGATGACAGAAAATCATTGCAAGTGGTTAAGTGGGCAGCATTCACCCACCCTGGGGTGATAATGGGCTGGGATTTCAGAGAATCTGGGCTGGTTTGGGTTGGGAGGGACCTCAGAGCCCCTCTCACTCCATCTCCTGCCATGGGACACCTTCCACTAAGCCAGGCTGATCTAAGCCCTGCCCAGCACCCAGAGCCTCTCTGGACAAAGCCCTCACCCCAGCTGGATGAGTACAATTTAAAACAACTCCTGGATGCCCTGTTCTCTGAGGATTTAGGATGAAAATCTCCTGGGTGTCCTGGGGAGCCTCAAACCACCTCATTTTGGGGATGTTTCTGAAAACATTTCTTTTTTTTTTTTTTTTCCCTGTTTTAAATTCCCACTCTGAGGTTACTTTTACAAGTTTGATTGGACTACAACCAAAAAAAAAAAAAAAAAATCAGAAACTGAAAGGCCTGTGCTTCAGCCAGCTCCAGTCTGCACTTTAATTGCTTTAAAGCAGAGGCCATGTGTTGTGTTCTCTCAGGGGTACGTGGGAAGGTGAAATGAAAGTGAGTGAAGAGGAAAAAAAAACACTTTATAAAACATCAGCACTTAGAGGGAAATGAAATAGAGCTGCTCCAGAGCAGCCTGAAGATCAACAACATGAAGACAACTCCCAAGGACAGCCCTTCCCTGGCCATGCCTTTCCTGCAAGCACATCCTTCCAGCTCCCCAGGCAGAGCCCTGCTTCATCATACATCACTGAAAGGGTTTGCAGCTTCAGGGGATGGACATCTCCTCACCAAAAAACATTTCACAGGGGCTAAGACATCACTTTCCAACCTCCTGAACAAATTAACCTCCCTGCTCACAGGCTGTATTTTTCAAGTCTCTACTTGGTGATTCCTGATGAGATTCCTGAGGTTATGACTTAAAAGTTGCACTCCGTATTTCATTTTCAAGCAGCCTGTCCCTGGCTGCCAGATTTATTATTCCAAAAGCTGGGCCTGTACATCTTGTGCTCAAGGAAGATATAAAACATTCTGAGAGAGCTTTCCCATCCCTTGTGAGCTGCTGTTGAGTACCCTCAGCTCAGCATTTTTAGATCAAGAACATTTTAGTACAACGTGGGTGAGGCCCTTACAGGCTTTGCCATGTCCATTTCAGACTTGCCATGTTCTGAGCAGCATTCCTGGCTCCCCCCATGCTGATAAATTCCTTCTGAGATCCCAGGAGCTGGAGTTCATGCCCTTCAGGGGTTTCTGGGCACTTCTGCTGGAGCCAATTACAGGTCATGCTAATTTCTCTGCACTGCACCAAACTGTGAATCTGGACACAAAATTTCTGCCAAAGGAGCGATGAACTCCTTTGATCTTGCCTCTTTTAAAATACAAAAGATGTCCCTGTGTGTAACAGAGTTAAAACCAAATGACAGAGAGCGAGACACATCCATCACTCAGCCCCACGGAGCTGTTTTGTAACATTTTCTCTCTAAGCCATGAAACTCAGAGAGACAGAAACTTTCCAACAGCCCTGAGCAGTATTTGCTTTTACTCCTCGTTATGTCACGTGAACTTGGTTTCAACTCTTTACAGAAGGTTTTCTGACTCCAGGGCAACAAAAAAAAAGAAAAAAGAAAAAAAAAAAAAAGGGAAGGCATCAAAGTAATTTGGAGATCAGAAGACAGAAAAATGGGAGGTTCCCTGCCCATGGCAGGGGGTGCAAGTGGAGGATCTTTAAGGTTTCCAACGCAAACTCTCCCAGGATTCTGGGATCCCACCAGCTGTGGCCCTGAGCTCCAGCCTGGAGGAGAAGGGGCTGCTCTGGAGCAGGAAGTGATGGAGAATCCCAGAGAGGGCCTGTGCACATGGCAAAGGACCAGGCTAGGCTGTGGTTTCCCAAAAGCACCTTGTTTCCTATGAAACACCATTTCTTGCCTTTCAATGAGCAGATCCAGAATTATGAGAAGAAACAGGGACTCATTTTGGGTAAGTCCTGTAAGCTGAGGATCTGAAAAGTGGGGACTTGGAGCTGCCTCCCTTCATGGTTTGTTACTGCACTCCAGTGCACAGACTTTTAAAATCAACTCCTAGGAGGACACTTTAATGAAGAAACTAATGAAAGCATAATACTTAACCAAAACCATTTACTCAATTTAAAGACTAAAACCCTTTGCATTTTTTCTCATCTGCTCTGTACAGCAGTTATTTACAATTTTCATTTATTTATATTAAAATCTCACTATAGACACACACCATGCTGGATCTGACAGACTGCCATGTATTATTTCCAAATTCCAGTTAAATGAAAAGCAGGGAGATGACTAACACTGAGCAACTTATTTGAATTTACTCAACACTGAGGAGCTTGACAAAAAAAAAAAGGGGGACTGGGGGCAAAGCTGTGCATGGCTGGAAAGAGTGAAAACCAACCCAGCTCCATCTCCATGGCAAACAAAGGAATTCATCCCAGCTCTACAAAACTGGAGACTGGGATCAATGGGACCAAAACCTGAATTTTTCCAATTTAAGCTTTAATGCTGTAAAAGATCCAGCCCACACTCTGCAACAGAAAACTTTCTTTTTCCTTTTGACTTCCTTTCTTCTTTCCTTTCATTTTTTTTCCTTTTTATTTATTTTTTTTTACCCTAGAAGAAGACTGCTACATTGCAACTGTCTGTACCTGCTGACACTTTGATGCCTAATGATGCACCACTGTGATATTTTGGGCAAAAACTGCATGTACCAGAGCAGTTCCACTGCCTGAAGAGTCTCAGTGTCAGGGAATTCAGGAGACCCCAGCACAGACACCTCTGAAACAGAGACCCGTTTACTGAAAGAACTGAATTTGACATTTAAAAAGCCCAATCTGGCTTCTCTTACACTGAAGCAAAGCATCTCTCAGATGGGAAGTGGAGAGGAGACAGCAAGAGCAGAGGCAGGGAGGGGTTTAGGGGGTTTAGCATCACAAATTTGCTGAGCTCACGCTTGAACTGATACATTTTAATTCATCTGAAGATATTTTTTTAAAAAAAAACCAGCATATCCAGGAGGCAGATTAAGCCATAAGACAGAGAAAGCAATAAAAGATTACCTTTGGTTTACCTCTGTTCTGCAAAGGCTTTTGCTGGCAGGCAGATAAATCACAGATTGTTTAAACAGCTACTGAGCATTTCTGCTCTCAGGACAGAGCTGTTACCCTTGCTGAGACAGCTCCACCTCTGCAACATTAATTTCTAGTCCAGCCATTCCAGCTCCTGATTCACAATGGTTAAGTAAAAGAAAACACATTTGCAGCCTCTGACCACAGCAGCAAAACTACTGAAACACCAACAATTTAAACAGGAGCATCACCTGATGCGACACAAGGCAAAATCACCGAGTTTTTATTGGAGCTTAGAGTTGGCTTGTCCTCCCTGTCTTCAGCAATTTATCAGAGCAATTACCTATTAAGGGCATTGCTATTTTCCATGTTTTCTCTGTCTCTGTCTGCAGCAAACATGATTTTAACAGAAACTCACCAGAGGAGTGTCCTTGCCCCCGACGATGCTGAGCCCGAGGCCTGAGCGACCCTTGGAGATCTCTATGGTCATCTCCTGCCCTGGAACTATGGCACAGGTGGCTGGATCCACAGGCAGTGGAGGTGGGAAGACACCTGGGAACATCACAAGGGCAAGAAATCAGTCACACAGCACAGTAAGAAAATGAGAACCACCAAAGGAATGGTGTGACAACAGCTAATTTAGCTTTTTTTTCTTTTTTTTGCTCTTCACCTTCATAGAACTGAAGTACAGGGCCACTCTGAGTCACTTCTGAAGTCTCTAAACCAGAGTGACTTCAGTTCTGGGAATAAATGCTGCCAGTAAAAGCCTGTGGGGACATCTAATTCAGTTTTAACCTCTGCATTTCAGATCATGATGGAAAGGGGTATTCCTTTCAGGACAGGTAAAGCCATATTCCAGCACCATGGAATGAACAGCATGTCCCAAACTGTCTTTCCTTCTATTTCAATCGAAAACAAGATCATCTTTGTATGTAAAAGTCAAGAAAAACAAGTGAAGACAGCTCCAAGCTCTCAAAAATTGTGACAGGAGAGAAAAATACAAACATGTTATAAAATAACTTGGAATAGGTGACTGGATGTTCAAAGAAACAAAACTTCAGCAGAAGTTATATGGAAAACAAAAATGAAAATACCCATTTTGGGTCAGGGTAGTAAAAAATACACATTATTGTGGCAAAATGTCTGGTTCCTACCACGGCTGGTGGCTTCTGGCTCCGGAGGAAGGTGAGGAGGTGCTGGCTCCAGGGGCAGCTCCTGGCAGCTCCCTGGGGCTGCCGTGGAAGGTTTGGGCTGTTTGATCTGGCTGAGGACCTAAAAGCAAAGCAGAAGCAAGAGAGATCAGTTCTCAGTCCCCATGATGTGGGGAGGTCACTGTCATCAGCTGTTGATCACTGAGCCTCACTAAATCCTCCAAATCAACGGGAGGACAACAAGCAATTCCCACACATTTAAAGAGGAGCCAGTCGTTTTTCACATTTCCATCAATGAAATTATTTTAATGTCTTCCCAGTTGATCTCTTCCCCCCAAGAATCACTCAGTCTTTAACCAAATCAAGCCCCCAGAACCCTCCTTGCTGGTTAACATGAAGACACAGACATTTTCCTGGACACACATTTTCCTGAACACACATACATTTTCTGGGAGCTGCTCCTCTGCCTCCTGCTCATCTGCCACCGCTGGTGGGTCAGATTTACACTTCACTTCCTAAAAAGTCAAAAAAGAAAACAAGATGTATTGAAAATGTCTCATTAGCTTCAATAAAATACCTTCCAAAACTCCAGAATGATGATTCTAGGGAAACCCAGTGATGTTTTGGAGGGACAGGACACAGGGAATGGCTTCCAGAGGGCAGGGATGGATGGGATATTGGGAAGGAATTCCTGCCTGGGCTGGAATTCCCAGAGCTGCTGTGGCTGCCCCACTCCTGGCAGTGCCCAAGGCCAGGCTGGAGCCCCCTGGCACAGGGGAAGGTGTCCCTGCCATGGCAGGGGTGGAACAGGATGGAGTTTAAGGTCCCTCCCAACCCAAACCAGTCTGGGATTCCAGGATTTCTCCATGTAAATCCATTTGTACCACCAAGCAAAGCTGAAGCCCAAACCTTAAATGAGGCAAAGCTGCTGTGAGCCCAGGGAGTATCAGGAGTTATTAAAATATCAGGAGTTATTAAAACCACAGCTCGGAGGGCATGCAGTGCACAGCAGGGATTATCACAGATGCTCTGGAATGACTGGGACAGCAATTCCCAGGCTGTGTGCAGGGACCCCCCAGTGCCCACAGCAGAAGGGGCTCTAAGTCATCTGCTCTCTCTTCCCCCTCATTTTTTTGGCTCTCCTAAATAAAGCAACTGCTTCAAATGCACCCTCCAGCCCCATCAAAAAGATCTCCAACAATGGTACTTCAATCACCGGCTCCACTTGTAGCCTAATTTATTTCTCTACCTTTGCAATACACAAAAATATATTTTTATATCCTGCAAGTGTTTCCAGACAGGTACAGTGCTAGCCTCCCTTGTTAGCTCTTCACTTTGATCCAAGTAATAGTTATCTTTCTTATCCCATATTAAAAACCCCTGATCAACAGCCCAGCTTGCAGAAAAGAAGTACCAACTTCCAAAGATTACCTCAAACCTTTTTCAGATATTCAAAAGTTACTCTGCATCTCAGAAAGAATTTCTATTTAAAATCACAATTTCTACATTAAAAAAGGTAAACAGAATTGTAGGTAACTCAGCTGGGAAGTGCTGGCCTTGTTTGCTGGAGTTTCATTAAGCTAAAAGATCCCAACCCCCACAGGATCTTTTTTTTTCCCCCTTGATTTTTTTCTCCAAGCTTGCTGTAACTCTGCAACTGCAACTATTATCCAAAAGGATAACAGGAAAAAAAGATAAAGGGGTGATCTCATTGTATTATCAGAGGTGTCAGGGGAGGAATGGAAGACTGCTCTGTCATTTTTCTGAGAGATTGTTTTAATGAGCAATGAAAAATTACTTCATACTTCCCTTTTTCATTGTGATATGTGACTAAAATCTGAAGCTTCATCTTGCACCACAAGCAAGCACCAGGCACCACCTTCACATCTCCCTGATCTTTTAACTGTGCTAGAGGCACCTGAACAAAATGAGCACCAAATACACTCAGCATTTGTCAAAAGCCTGCAGCTCAACTGGTTTTATCAAATTCAACCCCTCAACTCCATCCAAAAGCACTTTTACACAGCCCCTCCTCTTTGCCAGGGTTTCAAGGATTTGTTTTCTGTTTGCTGTGATTCAGATTATTGTTCCAAGTTCAAACCTTTAAAGGCAAATGAATCCATTCTCACAAACTATTTTCACTTTGTCAGATTAAATCTTCCAAGAGCATCTCAAAGCCCCCTCCACCAATTATTTTCCAAGCACACCTTATAGAAAATCAAATTTCTTCAACCTTCCAGGAGGCCACCTAAACCTCAGCTAACAAACACGCAGACTGTGCCTAACACTTCCACTGGCTCCAGTTCAGAAACAAAGTTGTTTTCCTTCCCCCTTCTTATCATCCAAGCCCACAATGATGTCCATTAGAGAACTTTATAGCTTTTAAAGTGATGAAGTGACAACAAAGAGTATGTTGTGAGAGACTGACAAATTTATCAGCGACAGATGAACAGAGAACGATGTGAATTTTTTAACTTTCCTTTTATTACAGCTGTCACTTGGTGAGACATCCTGCCCATGCTTTGAGCTGTACATACTTGTGGAAGATCTCTGCTGATAAGCACATACTTTTTATTTACTCAGTGAACTTGATCTTACTTGTTGACTTTTACATTCCTGATTTCTCCTGACATGTTTCTGAGACATTCAGTTACAATGGTGAGGTAGCACTGAGGCTCTGGTAGCAGCACTATGCTGTGAAAAACAAGGCACTGTTTTCTTTTGCTTCACTAGAAGACTGCTGAATTTGACAATGAAGACAAATCTCCTTCCCAAAACCACCAATTTCTGTTGTGCTGCACTGCAGAGTCAAAGTCTTAAAGCCAGTTAAGAAAATACCCTCTCCCTTGGGGCCAGGACCATCAGCACACTCCCAAAACTCAGACCCACTCAGAAATATTTCCCACGCTGTTTTAAAATCCTGATGGTAAGAACATTCTGAAATTGTTAAACTGGCTGTTGCCATTATTTTTCATCCATTTATTCCCCTAAGCCAAGGGCTGGCCCAACTGAAGGCATTGTGGAATGAGCAGTTGGGTCTACAGGAACTCCAACACTTTTCTAAGTGCAGGCCTTTGCCTTCTCTTACCTCTCTGCCACTGCTCTGTTTGGGACAAGCATTTTTCTTTCTTTTTACCTTTCAACCTGTGCCCTTTGGCTCCTTCTTTCTTGCTGCCAATATATTCTGGGTTTCCTGTGGTTCCAGAGGCATCTTCCCTCCACACCTACCTTGGGTTGCTGCCATTTCTTTTTCCTGTTAAATTCATCCCTCCTCTAACACCACTCAAAGAGCTGCACAGCACCATGGCCTACACCAGAAGTTCACTGTTCTGTAACATATTTTGTGTGTTTTTATCTGCTTCAGTCTTTGAGCAATTTCTCCTATTACCTTGCAATCCCTCTAAAATTTCTTGCCAAGCTTAGCAAGAACTGCAATAAAACCAGGTGAGTGACACCTGCAAATACATCCAGGGAAAGTCTGACTCCTTTCTATTCCAGCCCATCAGAGGAATCTGCACTGTGCTACCAAACAGCAACAACTCAACCTTTTAGTGATCCATTAGGGACATAAATCAATCCATGGCTGATTAATTCTGATGCTTGAACAGCACATAACACTTCCTAACTCTTGAATTTGCAGACTCATTAATTAAACACTTACTAGCTGCAGAGCATTATGTACATTCAATTTATAGCTGCAAACCCCAAGACACTCCTTGCAAGAGACGTGATGGAGCAGGAAGAAGACATCTAAGAGGAAAAATATCCAGGAATGTCAGGTTTCCTTAGCTGAGGACACACAGCAAGTCCTGCACTCCTTGAAACTGGAGCAGGCAGCAAAAACTCTCTCAGCAAATCCTGAGGTACCCCCAGTTTAGTCATGTTTAGTGTTTTCCATTTTAAATTTTTAACACAGCGTCCAAAAAGAAGAAATCAGAGCTACAGCCTGAAGGACTTTCAGATTCCTGATAATCCATGATCCTGACCTATCAAACAACAAAAATCTCCATCTGTGTCAATGAGAAGTTCAGTATTTATTACAGTGCACACTGACAGAACCACATTAAAGCACAAGTTATGGCCTTAATGCAGAAATCACTGAGAGCAACTCCATAGCTGTGCTATTCAGGAGGCAAGACTAGATTATGATAATAGACATCTTGGCCTTAGAATTTATGAAGCTATGAATATAAATGAGAATATGATTTACAGACCAGGCTTTTTCTAAAGTTTGTCACACATGGATGGCAGGAGTGGAAACCCAATCCCCTCACTCACCAAGAACCCCCCCAAGAGAGGGCCCAAATGCTATGTAGAAACTCTTATCTTGCTATTTTAACAAGGTTTACTGAGTGCTCAGTTCATGAAAACAGGCTGGGTACATAAAGCTGAGTTTGATTCTGCTTTTACATGTACTGGAGATTATTTGACAAAAGTGCTGCAACACTCCAATAAAAAGGCAGAGAGAACCAATCAGGCCCAGTGAGCCTTCACATTCTGAACTCTGATCATCCTTAAATATTGCCTCAAGTCACTCACAGCTTTGTTGGATTCCTCATCAGTCAAGCTTTTCATGACAACTTCCAAACTTGGGTCTTCCTCACCACCTGCAGGTTCAGTGCCAGAGTGGTCCTGGAGAAAGGATTGACAACAGCTTTTAAACAGAGCTCTGGGCCCCAAAACAGCCAAACAGAAAAATTAGACAGTTTTGCCCTTTTCTGATGTATTTTTTAGACAAGGGGCAGCATGACAAGGTAGAAAGATCCACAATTAAAGCCTCCCAATGGGCAAATGAGGGATGCAATTCTGGGAAGGCAGACCTTGGTCCCAGCTGGCTGACAAAAAGCACCACAAGATATTCCCAAAATTGCCCTTAGGGGTAGCTCCGAAGGCCAGACTAATCCCTGCCAGCTGTGAAAGCTGTGCACTTGGTATGAAGAGCTTTCCTCCAGACCTCTGCCCCATGCTCAGCACGTTAAAGGAGTCCCAGTTTCCTTCACACAGTCTGAGCAGCTTGGGAAAATCATGGAATGGTTTGGGTGACAAGGGACCTTAAATCCCATCCAGGGCCACCCCTGCCATGGCAGGGACACCTCCCACTGTCCCAGGCTGCTCCAGCCTGGCCTTGGGCACTGCCAGGGATCCAGGGGCAGCCACAGCTGCTCTGGGAATTCCAGACCAGCCCATTCCCCACCCTCCCAGCCAGGAATTCATTCCCAATATCCCGTCCATCCCTGCCCTCTGGCACCGGGAGCCATTCCCTGTGTCCTGTCCCTGCAGGCCTTGTCCCCAGTCCCTCTCCAGCTCTCCTGGAGCCCCTTCAGGCCCTGGCAGGGGCTCTGGGCTCTCCCTGGACTCTTTAGGCCTAGAAACAAAACTATTTCTGAATTTTCATTAGGCATTTTACATTTAAGTAAATGTAAACTCAAATGTCTCGACCACCACTGGAGAGGACAAAGCACCTCTGTTCACTGTTGCAAAAAAATACCTCATTCTGTGGCTTTTTGGTGATTGAAACTTCTAAAAACATACTTTACAGCAATTAATATTTAATAGACTGTTTCTGGTGGCTTGCCCACAGTATCACAGCACAACACAAGACTCTGATTTAAGATGTATTTACTGTTTATCACTTCTCATATAACACAAAGAGATAAGCTGCAGATAAAGAGATAAGATAAAGATCAAGAGATGAGCTGAAGAAAACTAACACAATAATCCATGGTAACTATGGCACCTTGATATTCCATTCCAGAGCCAGGCTGTTTAATATGATCTGACAAGTTACATGTAGGGTGCATGTAAGACACAATGTTAAATATTTATGTGGTATTTCAAAGATACTTGAAGATATCATTTCAAGATATAAGGCTATTTTTTCTTTATTTAAAGAGAGGAAGAGCTGCCAAAGAAAGCAATGTAAACTTCTGTATAACATCACCATATTTGGTTATGTTGATTTTATATAATAAAAAGATACCAGCTAGAAGTAAAAACCTGTATTTACTTATAAAACAAACATAATGTAAATAGTCAGAACTTGCCATTAATGCATGAAACTCAACTCACAAGCATCTACCTCAAAAGGCAAACAGAGACACACTTGGGTGGAATCTAATGACAGCCAGTTGACCAGAATGTGCCTAAACAAAGCTTTGTGCTTCCTCCTGAAGGCACAAATATTAAACAACAAAGCTGGGAATAAATGCAGGTGTTAAAGATAAGATGAACTCTGTGAATTGTTGAGTAATTTATAAAGCACCAGCTGCACCTGGGACGTGCTGTTGGTGTGGAGGAGAGAAGGAAAAGCCAAAGCTTTGTCCACAAATGACTGAGATCCAAACAAAACATGAGCAGTTCTTGCTCTGTGCAGCACCAGGCCTGCAAGGAGCAGCCACCAGAGGTAAGAGAATCTGGAAAACAACAGCAAGAGGGCAAACAGGAGATGGATGCATCCAGCCTTACCTCCCGTGGCCCCTGCTGAGGGATCCCAGCCACGCTCATGGAAATACCAGGAGTTCAATGCACATGGATTTATTGAGGCAAGACCAAACCCCAATTGAATTACAAAACATCTTTTGCTTTATTAGCTCAGATAGAAATAGAATTAAAAAGCAACAGCGAGGCTAACCGTGCAGTTTATCCTGAAAATTTAGTTACACCGCATTGAGATGTCAAAATGATAACGATTGCGGTGACTGCAGGGATTCCTGGTGCACAGGGGAGCAATCAGTCTGCACTGGGGCTGAGGTAGCAACAGAAATCACAGAAAACACTGGCAACATCACCACACTGAGATTGGTTTTGCATTTAGGAATACTCCAGGCAGAACTGCCTCAGCACAACCAGCTGAAAGAGGAGCAGGACAAGGTTTAAATTTGGAGGAGGTGGCAAGGTTTTAGTTTGGAGCCTCCTCTTCCTCCTGTACAGCAGTGCCCTGTTTAAGAGCTGCTGTTAATGCCATGCAGGTCTGTCAGGAACAAGCAGATCAATAAAAAAGAGACAGGGCAAAATAAGCCTATTAGGCCAAGTCTCTACCCAACGCATTTTACGACCCCGGGTTTAATTACACAAGGTGCTCAAACTTATCAGGAGCTGCTAATTATGATTAATCTATCCAATTTAGCAGTCTCTAATTAAAAACAACAGCCCACAAACCTTACCTCAATGGCAGAGTGGGAGCCTGAAGGCAGTGGGAAGGGAGTGACAGCCATCTGGTTGACTGCATCTTCACTTCTGCGCAACAAAACAAAACAAACCAAAACACCACGTTACACCCCAAACCAGGGTGGGCAAACTTCTCCTTGGAGCTGGTTCTGCCCATTAAAAAAAACACCTTAATCACCATGACAACTGTTTTTTATCATTTTTGCTCTGGTTCCTTGCTCCCCAGCAGATCCCATCCCTCATCTGGGACACACTGACATCCTGTCCTTTGGAAATCCAATTTTGTGTGGATTATCAGAGGATGCAGTTGGATTTTATGGTCCCTACACATACATAGATGTGCTCACACTTAGCCTCTTTTAATGGTCTCTACATCTGTAAACTGCTTGTTTATAGTTTCACATTCACATTACTGAAATACCTGTTTTAATGTAACAGATTGCTTTTTCTTTTTTTGTTCATTTTTGCTGCAGTCTTTTCTAAAAGCTTCAATTAAAAAACTTGGAAAAGATTTTATAAAATGCAGGGAGAAGAGGAGATGAACACTGATTCTCCCTACATATAAAGTGAATTGTTTTTCCAAAATGCTTATGATGTATGGCATCTTTTTCTCTCTCTTTAAAATGCCTCTGAAGTTGACATCTGATTAATTTGTTTTTTGTATTTAACAGCATTCTGCCTTGCTGATGTTTTTCCTCAACTGCCATTTAAACTGATTTGTTTTCTGGAATTAGCTCTGTGTTTTTTTGGCCTCTGTAAAACGAAACCAGGTAACAGATGACTTCAGTGGTATCATTTAAGGCAAATCATCACAGAATCACAGAATGGTTCAGGTGGGAAGGGACCTTAAAACTCATCCAGTGCCACCCTGCCATGGCAGCGACACGTTCCAGTGTCCCAGGGTGCTCGAGCCTGGCCTTGGGCACTGCCAGGAGCAGCCACAGCTCCTCTGGGCACCCTGTGCCAGGGCCTGCCCACACTCCCAAAGAGGAATTTCTTCCCAAAATCCAACCTAAATCTACCCCAGGGCAGGTTACAGCCATTCCCCCCTGTCCTCTCACTTTGTGCCTTTTCACAAAGTCCCTTCTGCAGCCTTTTTGCAGGAGGGATCTGTGATGCTGCTGCTCCACAGGTACAGATCTTAGATGAAGGGAAGTGACCTCTCCTGGCTCTTCCAGGTTCGATTTTCTCTCTACTACACTCCATGTTACTGTGACATGAGCAGAATCTCTTCCTCTTTCATTTCTGGAATAAACTATTAGACTACTATGTGTTTTAAACACATTTTATGGAAGTGCCTGAAAGAAAAAAAGGCTCATTTTCCCCCTGAAGGGTTAAAAGACATGGAGCTAGCATGTTTTGATCACTGAGAAATAACTCTGTGAATCAACAGCTCTGAGCACAGCAGCAAACGGGAGTCACAGGCACCTGAAATGATAAATCCTGCAGGCAAAGGTTGGGGAATTCATTTCCTTATCTGCAAGCTCACAGCCACACCATCCAAAGGAGCTGGCTGGGTGCTCCCAGAGCTGCCCTGGCTCCCAGCCTCTGCTCCCACAGCCCTGCAGGAGGGAGAGCCCAGCCTGGGAGAGGCTCCTGCTGCACACCCAGGGCCGGGACAGGCGCCCAGCCCTGGATTCCATCGGCATTTCACAATTCCCAAGCGCATCTCACCCCACAGGGCATATTGGGCAAGGATGTTTTCCCTGCTCTTATCTTGGTGAGACATCGATCTCCTTATGGTTGGTGCTTTTCTAACCTACAGGAGTAAATCACCCTGTGATTTTGTGATTTTGCCTTGACTGCAGAGCTTTTCCTGACAATAGTTTATGTGAAGTACAATCAGCATGAAAACCAACCCCACTCTGCAGCTCACAGTGCAGGCTGCATGCTGTGCAGTTAGGGGCAAACATGGAAATAAAGATAGATAGATAGATAGATAGATAGATAGATAGATAGATAGATAGATAGATAGATAGATAGATATAGAGATAGATATTGATATATAAAATATATAAAAATATATTAAATTATGTATCAAAATATAAATATAAAATTATAGAAAATTATATAAGCATAAAATTATAGAAAATTATATAAATATAGAAAATTATATACATTTATAAAAATAGATATATAAAGATATAAATATTTTGTATATATTATATTAAAATATAAATAAATAAAAATACATATTTATTTACTTACTTATATATATTTTAATATAAATAGATAAGTAAATAAATACACTATTATATATAATGTTTATATATATATATAAATTACATTTTATAAATTTTTTTTTTGTAAGAAATACCCTAAAAATTGCTAGACACAATCTTCATGACAAACTGGGGTGTAAGTAATTATCCAAACTAGTTTTCACTTCATACACAAACACCTTTGTATTTTTTTACACCAGTGGGGAAAAAATATCTTTATGCAGCTTTAAGTGGATGGCCATTTTTATTTCAAGCAATAAAAAAACACTTATGGTAATTCCCCTGGGAAAAAAAAAAAGGCAAAAATATAAAAAACCTCAAGGTTACACAGTGTCACAACTTGTAATCTCCCCCTGCTAGGACTCGTTCATATTTAAATACTTTAATGCTGCTTCAAAGGAGAATGCTTCAAAGCAGAATCAAAGTGGGAATATATTTTAAAGTGACAGATCTAATAATAAATTGCTGTTTCTGCTCCCCACTTCCACAAGTGTCCTCAACTAAAATGTGAATTTATTTACGACTAAAAGGAGCAATCATTTTCTTTTGATGCAGAAAGGGGCAGACATCTCAGAAGTCTGAACATCACATTCAAATTACAGTGACTGCAGATGAGCATTCCACATATTTGCCAACAGTTGCTCCAGAACCACCTCCAAAAAAGCTGCTCCCAGTTGCTGGTGCTCAAGCCCTTCTGGGGTATGAGGTTGCTTGGGGTTAAGGTGTCTAAACCTTCACACTCAAGAGAAAGGCTCCATTCCTTACTACATTTTACTTCTTTCTAGTCTAAACAGGGCCCCTGGACATTCCCCATCCTGTCTTGTAGACCAACAAAATTAAAACTCCTGATGTTCTGCTCCATCTGCACCTTTGCAGCTTAAGCAAAGACAAATAGACTTGTTACTGACTTAAATGCCACAAAAACTGGGTACAAAAGAAGCCTGAAGAGAGCCACAGGCAAATATAAATCCAAAGGGAGCACCCAAGAAGGTGCAGGAAGGAATGAAGGGAAGCTGAAGTTGGGTGCTGAAAGGCAAAACCAAGAGAAATCCCAAATTGCCACTTGGAGGGGCAAGCCCAGCACCTGAGCGATTCAATTCACCACAGGACACCCTGAACTGCTCTCTGGGGGCTCCTGACAATTCTGACTCACACAGAGCTCCAGATGTCCTCTGGATGGAGGGAGAAGAACCTCCTGCCAAAATATCTGCAGCCACCAACACTGAGAGAGCATTTGGCAACAGCTCTGCAAGGGGCTGAGGGTGCTTTTTGTGGGAATACATCAGGAATCAGAAGGAAAACCCAAAAGCTTGCATGAAATGACACAAAAATCTGAGACAGAAGAGAGCTGTGGAACAAGGGAATAAATGTTTCTTCCATAAGGTGATACCAGGACATAAAGTCTTGCAGATTGTTGAAGCTTATAAATGTGTATGTAAATAATGGTGCAAATAAATGTAATAATAGTGTAAATAAATGTAGAACAAGGGAATAAATGTTTCCTCTGCAAGGTGACACCAGGACATAAAGTCTTGCAGATTACTGAAAGTTTATAAATGTGTATGTAAATAATAGTGTAAAAAAATGCAATAATAGTGTAAATAAATGTAGAACAAGGGAATAAATGTTTCCTCTGCAAGGTGACACCAGGACGTAAAGTTTTGCAGATTATTGAAAGTTTATAAATGTGTATGTAAATAATAGTGTAAATAAATGCAATGATAGTGTAAGAATGCAATAGTGTAAATGTAGAACAAGGGCATAAATGTTTCTTCCATAAGATGACACCAGGACATAAAGTCTTGCAGATTGTTGAAAGCTTTTAAATGTATATGCAAATAATAGTGTAAAAAAATGCAATAGTGTAAATAAATGTAGAACAAGGGAAAAAATGTTTCCTCTGCAAGGTGACACCAGGGCATAAAATCTTGCAGAATATCAAAGGCTTATGTTGTCCACATCCTGCTTGTTAAGTTAAAATAAAATGAAATAAAATGAAATAAAATAAAATAAAATAAAATAAAATAAAATATCAAGATCTTGTGTTTTCTCATCTTTGTCTTCCCTCTGGAAGCTCCTTTGGAAAAGAGGAGCTGCAGGGAAGCTGCACTCTGAGCAGACTCACTGGGTGTCTGCTCCAAGGCAGGACCTCTGTGCATCTTCCTGAAGAATCTCTCCCACAGCAGCAAGAAGAGTCTTGTCCTGCACTTCCTCTCCTCCCACCCCCAATTAATGGGAGCCACAGGCACAGAGGTATTTTAAATGAACAACTAATGTTCTTATAAACTGCAGCTTAGGTCATCAAAGGTTTTGCAGGAGCCCAAATCACTGAACTTCCTGAACCGTTCCTGAGCCTGTTCCCACATGTGTATGACAGAGAGGAGGAAACAGCTCTGGAGAAAACAGGAAAAGTTCAAACTTGCACACACACAGGGCCTGGCAAGGGCTTACTTTTAAACTTTCCCACATGAAAGAACCTCAGCAATCAAAGCAAGTAAAAACAGGAGTTTATACCCTTAAAATATGGCCAATTATGTATGTTTGAACAAATGTAAAAATAATTTCTAATTCTAATTATTTCTAATTATTATAGAAATAATTTTCTAATAATTTTTAATTATTACAGAAATAATTGCTAATATTTTCCTAATTATTATAGAAATAATTTTTAATAATTTCATAGTTACTATAGAAATAATTTCTAATAATTTCCTAATTATTATAGAAATAATTTCTAATAATTTCCTAATTATTACAGAAATAATTTCTAATAATTTCCTAATTATTATAGAAATAATTTCTAATATTTTCCTAATTATTACAGAAATAATTTCTAATAATTTCTAAAGCATGGCAGTGTTTGAGAGTGGCACCAAACATAAGATGGCACTTCCAGAGGATCTGAAAGAAGAGTCAAAGTCACAGCAGTGGGGTTTATGTAGGTTTTAACAAACGTAAAAATAACTTCTAATTCTAATTATTTCTAAGTATTATAGAAATAATTTCTAATGATTTTCTAATTATTACAGAAATAATTTCTAATAATTTCCTAAGTATTATAGAAATATTTTCTAATTATTAGATAAATAATTTCTAATAATTTCTAAAACATGGCAGTGTTTGAGAGTGGCACTAAACATAAGATATCACTTCTAGAGGATCTGAAAGAAGAGTCAAAGTCACAGCAGTGGGGTTTATGTAGGTTTGAACAAACATAGAAATAATTTCTAATTATTTCTAATTATTATAGAAATAATTTTCTAATAATTTTTAATTATTACAGAAATAATTTCTAATATTTTCCTAATTATTATAGAAATAATTTCTAATAATTTCCTAATTATTAGAGAAATAATTTCTAAAGCATGGCAGTGTTTGAGAGTGGCACTAAACATATAAATATCACTTCTAGGGGATCTGAAAGAAGAGTCAAAGCCACAGCAGTGGGGAGTGTTGAACAGCCCAGACAATCTCCAGCTCAAGGATCTCTCTCCTCTGCACACCCCCATAAATAAGAGGAGATTACACCTGGAAATGGAAGGAGGGGTTGGGTGACAGATTTGTGGGCTTCACAATCCCACCAGCAGGAAGCAGCAATATCAGAGCAGGGGCTGCAGTGTGGGAGGGCTCAGGACAGATGACAGATGGAATTTAAATCAGAAAAATCCCTCACTGTTAAAGCATTTCTCATGGTTCATCACTGCAAAAGGCAATTTTCTTTTAAGGCATAAAGGTAGAGCAAGGAGTGACTCACAGGACTGTGCACAATGGGAGGATGGCTTGAAATCAGTGGAATTCACTTTGAGTCAAGCACTCAGCTATATTTGATCTGCTTATTATACCAACACTGAAGCACCAAACCAGATTAAAGGCAGTTAATTGAGCATGGAGAAAACCACTGAATTTGCTGAATCATAAAATTCTCACTGTAAAAGAGCATTCTGATGTAAACTGGATTTCCTACTCCAGATGTAAAATTTAATTATATTGTTTCATTATGCATGTTACAGGGATGGACTTACAACACATGACCAAAACCCACAATGGGTAGAAACACATCTTATTTTGGGAACTGGGGCACAGACGCTCCCAGAAGAAGCAAGTCCCTCTCTCACATTATTACCTGGCTAATTCCTGTTGGAGAATCAGAGCAAGAATTTCAAAAGGCAACAAAGACATGATGTCCCTTATTGCCCCTAAAAAAAAAGGAAAGTGACACTCTAACTGCAAATCTTTTAGATGCTCTTAGAAGCTCAAGTAATTAATGAGACCACTGGGAAACAGAGCTGTGTTAAGACTTAGGTTCTGGAATCTGGCCAAAAGCAACTGTTTTAAATAATCATCATCAACTTAATTGAGGAAAAGATGCTCATGAAGCAGAGTGAGAAGCCTTCAAACATAAGGGGGTGTCTGTGATTCTCACAGCAGCTACTGAGCTGTGTCTCATCAGCAGAAATTCCTGGGAAGGGTGGGAATGCAATTGTAACACTACCTGGGTGTAAAAAAGTGGGAACAGACTTTTATAGCACACGTGGTAAGTCAGGATTTCAGCAAAAAGCCCAAAAGGCTGAGGATACCTTTTATCCTTTATCTTTGTCTAGAAAAAGAAATAAATTTGGGGCTGGAGCTGGATAATCTTTAAGGTCCCTTCCAAGCCAAACCATTCTGTGATTCTCTGAAGTTATTTAATGATAGTTATTACAGCTCTCCCAGAAAGGCTTTTCTGTGCCCAGGAATTTCTGGGCTTCTTTCACAACTGATTAAGGAGTTTATGGAAACATCCCCCTGCCCTGCACATGAACCAAAACACCAGGAATAGGAAAACCTGGATGCTGTTTCCTGCTTCCAAGGGGAAAGCAGCGTGCTTATCACTCAGCATCCTGCATCTCAGGGAAAAAAAGGCCTCAGGGTATCAGAGAGGGCACTTGGAACAGCCCAAAAATTCCACCAGCTTGGCTTTTATGCCCTGAATCAGCTCAGTCAGGACCTTTTCAGGCTGTGGACTGATGTGTTTCTACAAAATTATAATCTACTCAGGTTTTTTTACTGGTGAAATGAGAATATTTGTATTTTGATGAACATGAAGACCAAATTAATTTCTCTCAGAGCTCCTGCAGTCTGTGTCACCTTGCTGTAGTGAGCTGTGGTGTAACACAGCCAAAACACATCCAGAGGCACAAAAAGGCCACAGCTCATGTTTTCACTCAGCAGCATCCACTGGGTTTGTGGTCTGGGCTGGAGGAATGGGAAGCACCAAGACAGACTGGGCTCAAGGAACAGGGTTTGCATGAGAAGAGCAAATCATTCTTGTTTGTCCTTAAAATCCACATTTAAGAGAGACAGTCCAATTTGTCTTTGCTAGAACTTGAGCACACATCGAAATACAAGGGACACTGGTTTTCTCCCCATGTTTGGGGCAGTGCTCAAGGCACTGAGGACATGTTGTCAGTGCCTGGAGAATTAATAAAAGGGAGAATTCCCTTTTATTGCTGCTCCAGTGCCTGCCTGGGCTGAGCAAACAAACCCATCAGCTCTCAGGGCAAGGCCAAGAGTTGTGCTCTTGGGAAGATGGAAGTTTACACCCTCAGCAGCATTTAAAAGCAGAAATTCGGGATGTTTTTTTTTTTAAATCTCTGAGATGGAAACAAGAATCACCCAATGGTATTTCCAGTATATATTTCTAGTGTCTCTTGAATATTCGAGATGAATTTTTGCCTTGAAGATAACAATTAGGAAAGGAGAATTTTAGCTAAGAACCTACATGGCCTTTGTGTCTCAAAGGGCAGAAGACACACCAAAGATCCAAAAGACACCCCAAGGACCCAAAAGACAAACCAGGGGCCCAAAAGACAAACCAAGGACCCAAAAGACACACAAGGACCCAAAAGACAAACCAAAGATCCAAAAGACACCCCAAGGACCCAAAAGACAAACCAAGGATCCAAAAGACAAACCAAGGACCCAAAAGACAAACCAAGGATCCAAAAGACAAACCAAGGATCCAAAAGACAAACCAAGGATCCAAAAGACACCCCAAGGACCCAAAAGACAAACCAAGGATCCAAAAGACAAACCAAGGACCCAAAAGACACACCAAGGGCCTGCAGCCCATGGAAGTGGCTCTGCCAGGGCCCATTCCCTGGAGTTCTGCTTGGAGCACCAGGGAAGGAGCCCCACTCTTGGCATGGGCTCCCACAAGTGGGGGTTTTGCCTCTGGAACCTCCAAGCAGCCACGTTTTCCACAGGCAATTAAATAATGGTGAGCGAGCTGTGGGACGTGACGTTGAATTTTCAGTGGCTGGGGAAAGTAACACAGGAGCTGCAGGCAGGAGCATTAATCTCCTCCAGATCCTCTGAGCTGCCAAGGATAGCAACTCATTCCTCACAGTGCTAATGCTGCTCCTCCATCACTTCTGGGCACGCTGCAGCAGGCAGAGCCGTGGCAGTAAATGTACACATTTATATGCATTCAGCCACAGATTATTACATTGTTCACAGGGAGGCTGTGGATGAGCCAGGAATATAAAACAATAGCAAGTATGATGTAGGTGTTGGTGGGAAGAGCACCTTATAAAATGGCACGGGGGTGAAGTGCCCAGCAAGAGTCACAGCTGGAATTTATTCATAAATGCACATCTGTGAAATTCCAGCCTGTTGGAGCATGTATGAGTCCTGGGAAAGAGGCAGCTTTTTCCCAGACCTCCTGCCCAGGGTCAGGAGAGCAACACTTCCTGAACTACTGAGGGAATGCATGCAGGTGTCTTTAATTCATGTACAAAGAGGAAAAATTTTCATGCTTGGAGCGAAAGAAAAATGCCCACATGTAATTTTTATGCAGATGAAAGGGTGTTTTAGCATATTCCCTCCCACACAATCCATCCCAGCTCTCCTTGGCAAAGCCAGCCTTCCCCTCTGTACAAACAAGCCCTTGCTCACTTTCAAAATCCTCTTCTGATGCCCACACAAAGGTGTCCTTCAGCCAGCCCCTGCTCCTTGTGCTTCATCCCTGCTCCTCTCCAGCAATCCCAAGCCTCTGCACCATCCCCATTCCCTCCTGGCTGGATGAACAAGCTGCCCTCTCCAACCCCTGTGCTGAACCATCCCAAAGCACTTCAGGAAGTTGTGGGAGAAGCAGCTCCCAAGCCCAAGAGGAACAGCTCAAGTTTTCAGCAGACACCCCTAAAATAAGCATTCGTTTCCATTAGATATTTATTTTTTTTTTACATTATTATGGAGAACTCTTGAATGTTCCAAGAAGAATAGTGAGGGAAAAGATTTATTCAGCTTCAAAGAGAACTGGGAAAGTTCAGCATGTGCAAAGCAGGTTAAATATGTAAATATGTCATGGAATAGGCTAAAGTGCAACAAATGTTTTGATGAGAATGGTTCTTACCGTATGAAAACCAGCTTGACCTTGGATGGGGCAGTTTTAATGATTGCAGAAGCATTCTGGTGGCTTCTTCCATACAATATCTGATTGTTTATCTGTTAAAAGAAAATGATTTTCATGTAAGTGGAGGAGTACACCTTGTTCTAATTTATACTACCTAGACTTCCAAGGTTACTGTGGGATAAGGAGATAAGACTCAAAGAAAATGTGGTCTCCAAATCTTGATCTATATAAAACAGGAACCAATGCAGAGCTAATTTACTGTTATTAGTAAACCACAAATGAGAGAATTTTTTTTTTTCTCCCACAGATCCCTTGAATGGGTTTCAAGGATTATTCCCAGATTTTTGGAAAGCAGCTTGATCTGAGCAGAATCATAGAGATGTGACAACAGCACAGATGTTTAGATGTTGAGACTCTTGCACTTTGCCTGCAGGCTCTGGCCATTGAGGAGAACTGGCTGCTAAGGCTGTGCTGACTCCTCAGCTCTGCTGAAGGAGGAAGAGTGGGAGTCAGGGAGATGAAGGACAATTTAAGGACGTGATGCTGCGTCCCTTTTGCTGGGCTGGATCCACACCTGAGCACAGCAGCAGGCACCAAGCCCTGCTCTGGACACAGGGAAATGGGAAATGCTGCAGCTGCCAGGGAAAACAAACAGCCTGGCCAGGACATCACCTTGGCCAGGTGGGCAGCAGGGCCAGGGCACCTGCCTGGGTCAGCAGTGCTGTGGCCACAGCAGCAGGGCAGTGACCACCCCTGTGACCAACCTCCAGCCCTGGGGGCACTGCTGGGGTCCCCAGTCACAGAAAGAGGGACACGGAGGGGATGGAGGGCATCCAGGGCAGGGAATGGAGCTGGGCAGGGGCTGAGCCTGGAGCAAAGGAGGCTCAGGGGCCCTTGTGGCTCTGCACAGCTCCTGACAGGAGGGCACAGCCGGGGGGGTCGGGCTCTGCTCCAGGGCACAGGGACAGGAGCAGAGGGAACGGCCTCAAGTTACACCAGAGGAGACTGAGATTGGGTAGTTGGGAAAATTTCTTCAGTTTCTATTTGGAAAAATTTCTTCAGTCCCCATCCCTGGAGGGGTTTAAAAGCCCTGTGGATGTGGCACTTGGGGACACAGGGGCAGGGGCGGCCTTGGCAGTGCTGGGGGATGGTTGGACTCTGTGTCCTAAAGGACTTTTCCAACCTAAACAATCCTGTGCTTCAATGCTGCAGTTTTTTCCTCCCACTCTAAATTTACAACATAATATTTACATTCACATTTGATACACCAATGCTGCTTAAAACAATACGGACAACGGAGCCCAGGAACAATTCAGTGGTGATTACAGAAGGAATTTTTGTTACTGCAGATGTTTGTATTGGATCCTGGGTTTGTGATCTTAGAAAGATTTCTTTTTTTTTTTTCATTCAAACCAGAAGTAACAGGCCAAGTCTTCCAGTCTGGTGTGACATGGGCTAGTCAGACACATTAGGAATATTCACGAATCTTATTTTCAGTGGGTCAAAACATGATGCAAGTTCATCAGTTAAATAAGGACAGTGCAAGGACAAGAATGAACCCCCTAACACTTGGTTACTGACTGGGATTGAAGTGCAAAACTTTCACCTACCAAGTCTTTTATTGTACAAAAAGGGACCCAAGCAAGGTCTAAAAGGAAATAATATCACTTTCCCCAAGAGTTAATATGGTTCTGTCTGCAGCTGCCATGGAAAAAGCAGGGTGAGAAGCAACATCCTGGGCCATGCTTCATTAATCAACCATCAATTTAAATATCCAGTGGCAAAAATGAATGAATGCTCAGCTGCATTCTGCCTTCAAGCTCAACTTGAAATTTTCAGTGAGTTTGTTGACTTAATTTCTCTAAGTTTGAGAATAAATTGTTCACTGGGAATACTGTATGCTTTACAAATTGTTTGGATTTAGTTAAATTACCATCAATTTTCTTAAACAGCAGACTTCTTAGATTAAAATTTATAGGCTTTACTCTGGCTAAATTAATCCTACTCACTACATGTATCAAATAGTCTAAAATTTAATTAGCTGTGAGCTGGGTCTCTAAGTTATAATTATTTAATTACTCCAAAATGAAAGCATAATCAAAGCAATATATCTGCACAAGGTTTTGGACTGTCCTACAGAGTTATTACACCCAGTATTAATTTTTCTTTTATTATTTTTTAAAGTGCACTTTCTTTTGCAAAATAAATTAATGCTCCGTTAGCTGCAGATACCACAGTGATGAGCAAAACACCACAGCCTACTTAAATAAAACAAAACAGAGAGCATCTAGGATTTCAGAAGAAACACCACTTTAAATATTTCAAATTAACTAAAGTAACATGTCAGATTAACCAAATACTACTCTGGGAGTCAAAGCCTACAGATCTGTGCTTTACTTTTTGCATTAGAGATTAGAAAAGAAAAACAAAAGCCTGGACTAAGCAAAAGAAATAAACTGATCTAAATCAACCTCAACTCTTCTTGAAATGCCTCTTTCCATTACTCCTTGGAAAGTCAGCAGAGCTCAGAGAAAGATAAAAACTTGCTGCAGGTATGAGGTCAGGTCAGCCCCCAAGTTCAGCCTTTAAAGTAATCCCACATTGCTTTATGGCAGATTTAATCACAGATCCCAAATGTACTGTTGCCTTCACCTACAGAAGTTTTGGTTTACAGTTTCATGCACTGAAGTAGCAGAAAGTACAAACTCACTGAAATCCGAGCTCTTGGGTTCAGAGGGAAAAATCTCCAGGATTGTTTCCTTCTCAAACTTTAATTTGCAGAAGAGAAACATTAGATATGGATATTAAAAAAAAAAAAACCCAACCCACACTGTTTTTACTACGTGGCAGTAATGGAAATCCATAAAATTAGTATCATCTGATTTTTATGAAAATCAAGTTAAATGATACCCCAAACCTAGTAAAAATACTGGCTTAGCTTTCTGTAATAATTACTTCTTTGTACAATGCACTGGGTTCCTTCTTACCACAGGAATTGTAGCATTCCAAGATACAACCAGGCTCTCTGAAACAATGGGGAAAGTTTCAAAGCCCTTTTTTTATCAGTCAGATTTTATGTACTGAAACCCCATAAAGCACACCAAGCTCCCAAAGCTTGAGGAAAAAAAAATTGGGAGAGAAAAACTAATTAGAATGTGAACTTCCCTCACCAAAATTCTTGCTGGGCACATGTTTAAACATGTGCATCATCTGAAGCGATCAACAGAGCATAAAAATCTGTAAGGACAGAAAATATCCTGCTCTGAGCTGGCAGCTGATGCCTGTGGCTCCCCACCTGGGCAGTGTGGAGAAAGGACATTGGGAAGGCACAGATCCCTGTGCCCTCCCCTGCCAGCCCTACCTGCTGCCAGCCTGGAAAGCACCACCCAAACCCAAAGAGCACACAAAGCACACCAAAAACCCAAAGAGCACACAAAGCACACCAAAAAAAGGACCTGCATCCTCCTCTGCAAAGGACACTGGAGCAGTTTGTGCAGAGAAGCTCCGTCCTGGCAGTGTCCCAGGCCAGGCTGGACAGGAACTGGAGCACCCTGGGATTGTGGAAGGGGTCCCTGGGCAGGGAATCAGATGAATTTTAAGGTCCCTCCCAACCCAAACCATTCTGTGATTCCGTTCTGAGATCCCACAGCAAATAAACTGAGAATTGAGTGCCAATCCCCCACACCTCAGAACAGAAATGGCATTGTGAGTTTGGCTGGGGAGCTCATTTACTTGGGCAAAATACTGCTGTATCTATTGTATTATTACAGCATAACTTCTGTTTACCCAAGCACCACAAAATAAAACAGCAATAAAAATGCATTTAGCACAAAAGCTCTCTGGTGTTGAGCAATGGCAAAAATGGTATAAAGAAATAAAATGTAATAATTGTCACCTGGGCAACAGTCCAGAATGGACAACAGGCAAACTTCTACAGTGATTTTTATCTGAAGAGTCAAAAAAAGAAAAAGAGCTTTTACTCTTTCAAGAGGTGCTGTGGCCTCAGAGAATAAAACACAGAAAGGGTTGGGTGGGAAAGGAGCTGAAAGCTCAGCTCATTCCCACCATGGGCAGGGAAAACTCCACATCCACAGGAGCAGTTTCTTTCCAAACCCTGCCTCATCTTCAGCAAGAGAAGGGGAGGTGGCAGAACATCCCAGCATCAGTAATTCAGCATGAGAGGGCTCTGACAGCCTGGTTTATTATAGAACACTCAGCTGACTCTCTCCTGGGGAGATGATAATAACAATAAAAATAAAAATAAAAATAATATAAAAATAATAATATGGATTATTTAATGGTAATGGTAATGGTAATGGTAATAATAATAATAATAATAATAATAATAATAATAATAATAATAACAACAACAACAACAACAACAACAGTAACAGCAGCAGGGTGGATTATTCAGTGTGAGCAGAAGCTGCTGGCAGGACAGGTCCATGCAGAGCTGGGGAGCAGCAGGACTCAAGGCACAGGTACAGCTCCAGGTGACCCTGCTGAGGGCCATGCTGGGCACCATCAGCCCCAGCACTCAGCCCAGCCCAACAAGACACCAAGCAGGGCAGACACCTGCACTAAACCAGCACGAGAGCAAGGCAGGAGCACCACAGATGGTTCCTCTGCCTGGAAAAAAGAATGGAAAAGCACGACTTGTGTCCTGTAAAAAAAAAAATACTTTTCTGTGCAGGGACCAAATTCTGACCCAAGTAGTTTTCCCACGTGTATAAAAGTAGGATGAAAGGACCTTCTTCCCCCAAAAAGCTGTTTTCTCCAGCCACACAGCCATCCAAAATACATCCCTGAAGAGGGATTAAAAAATAAAAATACATGAAGGTTTTTGATGTGACCTGCATTTCTTCCATGTCAGTGAAAACAAGCCAGGATCATGCCCCCAAAATGCTACTGTTGCTTGCACAAGCTAAAAGTGAGCTGATGTTTCATTAATTCAGCAACAAAAGATTTCATGAATAAGGAGCTGAGGCAGCCTGGCAGCATCCCACATTCTCCAACTGAATCCAATCAAACCCCAGTTCAAAAGAAAAATGAGCAGGTAACATCTGTCTGTCTAAATGGCCATCCCATTAACCTGAACTCCAGCAAAAGCCACAGGGAATAATCTGCACACCCTGCAGGGGCATCCTCTGCTTTGATGGAGCAAGACTGTCCAAATGGGGCAGCCCAGAAATGCCAGAGGCTTCCCAAGATGTGAATCTTTTCTCTTGCTGAGGCCGAGTTGCAGTACTGAGAACTGAGGTGCAATTAAAGATGCAGATGCAAATGTACCTTAGACATGCAGTTAGGTGAGAACCACATGTGAGTTTTGTCATCTCACTGCACGTGGCCAATGCACAACCCAGCCCTTTGCAATGCAGGATGTTTGAATTTATCCTTTTCTCTAAGGAACTGTGCTCCTGCCCACTGGATTGCGAGGATAAACAAGGTGGTTACCAAAGTCTCCTTGGATTTTTATTTGAATCTGGGCATTTTTGAGATGGAGGATCTCTTTCCTTCTACTGAAGGGAAAAAAGCAAAACATTTTATTTCCAAGTTAACAGGGAGAGGAATGAGGGCAACACCATCACTTTGGGAAGTGCTCCTTGTAATGTGGCTCATCCATGCAAAAACCCAGCCTTGTGACTAATCCCAGATGGTGCCTCTTTCAAGTACTTCAGATCCTCTGCTCTACCAGGAACTACCTATGATATGCACAGGAGAACAGTGCCATGAGTTCTTTCAACACACCCAAAATTTAACGATTTCCCCTTTTTTTACCATTAGAATTCAGTGTCAGGGACAGAAAAAAACATCATTCTGAAGGAGAAAGCAATTTTCCAACCCTACTCCATTATGGTCCGGACCTTCATACCTTTTCTCACACTTAAAATGAAATCAACTTCAGATGATGGTGTTTCTATAGCCAAAAAAAAAAAAGATCTTTCTTGTACTATGTGTATTGAAACAGCCTAATTACAGAACTGTTAGACAATGACAAATGCTTGGACAATTCTGACTATTCCCAGGGTACCCTCAGGCAGCCAAACTGCTCTTTCTCAAGTCAAGAAATGTGAAAAAACAGGTTGTTTTCTGATTGCACAGAGAGCTGCTGAAAGTTCAGAGCATCACCACCCACGGCGAGCAGCAGGTCAGCAAATCCCTGCTCCTCTCTCCAAGGGCAAGATCCCAGGGAGGGATGATTTTTTTAAAACCACTGAAGCAATCAGCACGTGGGGAATCACTGCAGGTACAGCAGCAAAATGTCATTCTGCAACAGCCCAAAAGGCAGGTGAAGTGAAGGAAAAGCTGTGTTTGCAGGCTGAAGGTGAGGCAAGGAGACTGGAGAAAAAGTGAAGACAAAATACTCCACTTGCTAATGAGATCTCTTGCCTCGTGGGTGAACCCGTGCCAGACACAACTACAGAAAATAAGTATTTAAAGTTGCAACAGATCAAAACAGATTACAGCATGAAATTTATTTTCAGGATGGGGAATATCCCTGTCATCTGTAAAAACACATATGGCAACGTTGAGGGGGTTTTGGCTTTTTTTTTAACGAAAAGTGTGAATTTCCCTGTAAGCCACACATGCACTCCAAGGATTGATTTACTGTCCCCTTCCTGCCTTCCAACAGCCCCTCCCCACGCAGAGCTTGTGAACATGCTGAGAGCACAGACTTTGCTGACAAGACATTGCTTTTCACAGGCCAGTGATTTTTGTTTCACTGCAAACACATTTACCTGCCAAAGGCCAAGTTCTCAGTTGGCATAAATCAGCACAGCTCCTTGCTCAGCCACCTAATTCCACTTCCAGGCTTTATTTTAAAGGTTCATGCCTCTCCCTCCCTGCACATGCTAAAGGGAACAATTACCTCGAGGAGTTCATCCCCAAACTGCATCCAGGGAAGAGTTTTACCTTGAGGAGTTCATCCTCAAAATGCATCTAGGGAAGAATTTTACCACCATCCCCAAAGTGTGCCCAGGGAAGAGTTTTACCTCCATCCCCAAAGTGCATTGAGGGAAGGGTTTTACCTTCAGGAGCTCATCCCCAAACTGCATCCAGGGAAGACTTTTACCTCCAGGATTTCATCCCCAAAGTGACCCAGGGAAGGATTTTAGCCCCAGGAGCTCATCCCCAAACTGCATCCAGGGAAGAGTTTTACCTACAGGATTTCACCCCCAAATTGCATCCAGGAAATAATTTTACCTCGAGGAGTTGAACCCCAAAGTGCATTCAGGGAAGAGCTTTACTTCCATCCCCAAACTTTCATCCCCAAAAACTTTCATCCCCAAACTGCATACAGGGAAGAGTTTTACCTAGAGGAGTTCATCCCCAAACTGCATACAGGGAAGAACTTCCAGGAGCTCATCCCCAAAGTGCATCCAGGGAAGAATTTTACCTTCATCCCTAAAGTGCATCCAGGGAAGGATTTTACCTCCATCCCCAAGGTGTATCCAGGGAAGGGCTTTACCTCCAGCACCTCATCCCCAAAGTGCATCCAGGGAAGGTTTTACCTCCAGGAGCTCATCCCCAAAGTGATCCAGGGAAAGATTTTACCTCCATCCCCAAAGTGATCCAGGGAAGGTTTTACCTCCATCCCCAAAGTGATCCAGGGAAGGTTTTACCTCCAGGAGCTCATCCCCAAAGTGATCCAGGGAAGTTTTACCTCCAGGAGCTCATCCCCAAGGTGTATCCAGGGAAGGGTTTACCTCCAGGAGCTCATCCCCAAAGTGATCCAGGGAAAGATTTTACCTCCATCCCCAAAGTGATCCAGGGAAGGGTTTTACCTCCAGCACCTCATCCCCAAAGTGCATCCAGGGAAGTTTTACCTCCAGCACCTCATCCCCAAAGTGATCCAGGGAAGTTTTACCTCCAGGAGCTCATCCCCGATGTGCATGCGCCCGTCCCGTCCCGCGGGGCCGTCGGGATTGATCCCAACCACGAAGATGCTCATCCTGGAGCGGTCCTTGTTGCCAGCCAGGCTGAGCCCCAGCCCATTCTTGTCTTTCTCCAGCTCAATAATGTGCAATTCTCCCGGGAGATCTGCATATCTCTGCCTGATTTTTTCTGGGAAGGTCAAAACATAAAGGGAGTCAGAACATAAAGTGAGTTACGTGCAGATGTTCAACAACAGGCACAAATATGCCAGAAATTTATGGCTCCTCAGCAAATAAGTGTTTTTAACAGAGGTCTTTTCAGCACAGACTCTAAAATATCATTTGCTCTGTGTGTATCAGTCACACAGCAAAATGCAGCATCAGCTGCAAATACTGTTCAAATGAAACCCACGCTATTTTTAATTATTTGTACAACAGCCTGGTTCCAAACCAAAACTTTTCTGAAAGGAGGGTAAACAAGGAAATTCCAGAGGCACCTTTACCTTACAAAACCTATCAAATTCAGGAAACTCTCATAAAGTTCGAGCTGGTTAATTAACCACTGTGGGAAAGTGAAGCCCTTAATGGCTCAAACATTACTGCAAGCTCACATCTCAAGGTAAAACCTTCTGCTTCCTCCCGGTGACTCAGGAATCTTCTCAGCATTGCTCTGCTCAACTCCACGGGCTGATTAGGCAGAGCAGATGTCAGGGACAATGGAGATGAGTGATTGCATTTTTAAATGCAGCCTCACCTGATATTAAGGCAGTTATTTGCCTTTCATCTGCATTTCAAGCATTCCTGTGACAGAGCTCGATATATTTACAAAGTTACTGGGAGCACACAGTGTGGCTGGGGATGCTGACAGGTTAATCTGAGTGTGTTTTCACCACTGGCATACCAACATCCATCACCACTGCTGGGGAGGGCAGTTCTGTCCTGTCTGCTTTCCCTTTGCAGATTTGAAAGCCAGTTTAAAGCACCACCTGCACCTTCAGCTGGGCCACACATCTGAAAGAGCAAATCAAAGTACACCCCTGTGGCTGGGTGTCACCTTAGCACAGAGCCCAAGGTGAGAGAAACTGCTGCATTATGCATGAAAAGCAGAAATAAGGGATATTATATGTTCAGCCATATCCCTGAGTCAGCAGCAGGAGCTAGATCAATATTAGCTACTAGCACCCTCCTGGGGAAGCATATTTTAATAGTATGATTTAACTGCTGTAGTGAATGTTCCCATGACAACAACAAGAAAGAGGGAAAAGAGCTGGGGAAGGTGAGAGGGAGGCAACCAAAAGTGAACAAAAACTGCTGAGAAGAAGGAAGATGAGGCAGAGATGCTCCTTCCACGGCCCCTGTGGGGTCAGGGTGATTCAGCTGAACATGGGACATTCCCAGGGGCTCCTCTCTCCAAGGGTCCTTCCAGAGCAATTGCTCCAGCTGCAGCAGCCCCTTGTGCCTTGGCAGAGCCCACTGGGACATGGAGAGCAGCTTCCCATCTCCAGCCCCAGCTGCACCCAAGAGAATTACCCACACTGAGAGCAACCAGCTCTCCCCTCGCTGTATTCACAGGCTGGCATTTTCCTGCCACGCTCAAAACCCCCAGTGCCTGAGCCCAAAATCCCCAGGGTGTACAGCCAGGGTGAGATGTTATCCCTGGAAAGCTGCTAAAGCCCCACAGAGCTCTGCGTGAAATCAGAGTATCACCAAAAAAATTAGACAGCTTATTTGTTACAATTATATGCTCCCAAAAATTCGTGTAACTGTGTTAAATAAATGGCAAGCCATGTAGCTGCATGGTTCTTTAATGCATTTCTTAACTAATGGGGCCAGCTTGTAATTAGAGGTGTGGTTTGCTACATGGATTTGGAAACTGTTTTGTCTTCTTAGTACCAGAACAGCAAGACAGGCAGGGTCTCAAAAATGGAGTTTCTGAAAGCAAAGGAGATGCAGCCACACCTGGCTTGGTCACAGCACTGAGGTTTAATTTCTTTGCCCACGAGGCCAAGTCCAGACCTGGAGAGCTCCAAGGCATTTGCTGCCCACCACAATTAGGCCAATAACTCATTATAGCACAGCAAGGAGCTGCAGCACACCCCAGAGCTGGGCACCAGCAGAAAAGGGCTTTTCTCACTGATTGCATTTTTGTGGCTAAAACCAAGAATTGGAGCTGGAGGGCTGCTGTCCATCACCTTCTGCCACAGCTCCCTGCACTGCTTGTTGTACATGGGTAACACATCTCAGTGCTGCTTGCCAGGAGCAAGGAACTTTGCTGAAGCATCACTTGAACAGCTCACAGCCGGGTGCACAGGCAGGAGCTGAAGGAGCAGGGAGAGCAAACACACACACACACACACACACAAACACTCTTAAATGCAGTGCAGATGAAGCTGCACATCTTCAGAGGCTGCCTCAAAACTCATTCCTGGCTGGTGACACTCAGCCCTGTGGCACTGCAAGCACACATTGCTCCAGCCTCTGCCTGCAGACAGAGTGCGTCTGTGAATAAATCTGTAATTCCACGGTGTTTCCTCCCCAGAATGAGTTTTCTCACATGGGAGAAATGTTGGCAGGTCAGAAGCACATGTGTATTCCTTTCTGAGCTGGGCTGGAACTAAAAGTGAGCTTTAGGCCTTCAAAAATCAGTACTTTGGGCAATTGCCTGGGATGGGACAAAGCCCCACTAAAATTCCTGTGTTGGGCCAGGTCTGGACACCTGGTGATTGAACCCCAGCTCTGTGCTCCAGATGTGCCAAAATTCCCCATTGTGGGAACAAATCTTTGGGTAAAGAAAAAATTCATCTGGGCAAAAAGCAGAGACCAACTCCAGGGTTGGTTGCTTTATTTGTTAAGGGTTAAGGGTTGTTGTTTTTTTGGTTTTTGTTAAGTGTCTTCCCCGTTGCACTACTTGTTGGAAGAAATCCTTACTTACAACAGAAGGAAGCCTCTGTCTGGACTAAGCCCTTGATTCTAAACTATCAGCTTCATTTCCAAAGCAACTATTCCATGGTTTGAGATGGCTGGGGTGACCAGGAGGTAAAACAGAGGGAAGGAGGCAGGAGGATGCTCCGAGCCAGCCCCACTTCCATCCTGGCAGGAGGCACTGCTGTCCTGGAGAAGGGATGAGTAGAGACACCCTGTCACTGACATCTTTTATGAAAAATCCTTTCCTTAGGATTTTTTCTCCTGGGAAGCTGAGAGGCCTCAGGAACAAAATGCAAACAATGGTTATCTGCTGCTGTGGAATGCAACAGGTGCATCTGGGATTGGGCTCATGTGCTTGTTTCTAATTAATGGCCAATCACAGTCCAGCTGGCTCAGACTCTGTCCCAGACATAAGCTTTTGTTATCATTCTTTCTTTTTCTATTCTTAGCCAGCCTTCTGATGAAATCCTTTCTTCTATTCTTTTAGTATAGTTTTAATATAATATATATCATAAAATAATAAATCAAGCCTTCTGAAACATGGAGTCAGATCCTCATCTCTTCCCCATCCTCGGACCCCTGTGAACACTGTCACAACACCCCTGCTTCTAAAACCAACCCTCTGCTAGCACAGGCTGCCTCCTCCCTGGCCAGCAGAAGGTTCTGGCTCTCCCCAGTCCCACTCCTGCAGCTCAGCCTTGCAAGGGCTGTCCTGGCCAGGCAATAAATGACAACAAACTCCCAGCGGTGCTGCCTCACTCATCCAATCTGCACACAAATATCCTCTGGGCATCCAGCTGACTTCCTACAGCACTGTCATAGTTAGGCTCAGCTTGCCTCTTAATAAGGATCTCACAAAATCATTTTAAACAAGTATTTACTGCTTAAACAAACCTGCATCTAAGGCATCTTCCCCTGAATGCCTTTTTCAGCTGTTTTTTCTCCCCTCCAGCTGGTATCAGTTTTCAGCTGGCTGCCTAGGGTTGGGGAGCCAGTTAGCATCTGCTTTTGCAAAGAATTCCATTATCTGCCTTCATTACCAGATACTTTACACGAGGCAATTGTAATTCTGTTGTTGCTGCCTCACACATGGGACTCGGTGTCTCTCTTGTTTTGGCACTGCTCGGGGCTGTTTCCACATTCGGTGACAATATGCCCATCACAACTTCTGCAAACACATCTCACCAAGGATATTTCACCAGCTAATACTGCAGCCAGCTCCTCTTAAAAAACACCATACAGATATAGCATGAGCCAAAAGCAGGAGTAAACGCTTTAGTGATCACTCCTGCAATGATATTTCCCTGTTATATTAGCAGACAATTACATTTCAAAGGGAAGCCCTGGAAATGGAAGACAACTGCTCCCAAACAATCTGCTATTATGCTGCTGCATATGTTTCCCTGCCTCAGCCACTATTCCTATTATATTAAACAGAGAGATAAAAGAAATAAATGGGGACAATATGGTCGGGATATTGGAGCTTGCATGATCTAGTACTGCAACAAACACACAATTTGTCTGCAACACCAGACCCAGACGCCACTTCTCAGGAAGGCTCTTTAAATGACAGATATATAAAAGCACTCGCTGAGGAGCCTGTTTCCCAAACCTGCTGAAATCTCCAGGTAAATGAGCTGAAAGGGAAGAGGTGTTGCTTTGGAAAACGGTGTGTCTGTATGATGCAAATGAGAGTCCATCCAGAAAAGGTAAAAAGAGGAAAGAAAAGGCTCTGGGTGACTCAGCAAGGTGATTTGGTTTAGTACCAAATGCTCGATATTAAAAATGTCAAGGCAAAACATAAAGAAAAGAGAAAAAAAGATCAGAAAGAGAGACAACAGCTGATATTTGACTATAGAAGGTGATGCTGAGGATTTTCCATCCCCCTTGTGTCACCTCAGATCTCTGTTAGCAGCATGTGCTGGCTTCTGGAGATCTCATTTATCAGCCTGTGCTCGTTCCAATGCATTTATCTCCCATTTTTGCCCCACAGCACAAAATCAGGTTGCAGCCCTGGCCCTGCCCAGCAGAGCTCAGGCAGTGCTGCAGCACCCCTGCTCCTCACTGGGCAGTGACACATCAGCATGCAGGCAGCATCCCCTGCACACAGCCAGCCCTGCATACCAAGCAACCAATTCCCTTCTCCATTTCACTGCAAACATTAAAAAAAATTAATGTAGGAAGTCCCTTGAAAGCTAACCCTAGAGCTGTGAGGGCAGCACGTCTAATTTACTGATTACAATTTACAAGAACCTAAATAAGCATATTGAAGGGACCATAATTGAACAAATGGGGTTTAGAATTCTCCCACTACTAATAATATAATAAGCTTATTGTTTTAATCTTCCCACTAGCCCTCTATTCAGCTCCAAGGAGGCAGACAGTTCTTCAAACCTTATCTCAAAAGTGATGCACTCATCTGTTTTCATAAGCTTTCAAGAAAAAATAGGAGTATTTCTGTAATGCTTTTCTAAATTCCATTAAATCGCTGCAATTCTGCCCTCAGTGATCAGCAAGCATGAGAAAAATAGGGCAGTTGTACTCAAAAATCTAAATGGAAGGGCCAGAGATGCTGTTGTCAGCAGTCCCCCTCCCTCAGGTGATGAGAGGCACATCCCTGTGAGTGCTGTTATCTCCAAAGCTGGGGGCAGAGAGAGCTCCCTACCTGACCCAGAGACTCAGCATCCCCTCCAATCCCCCTCTGACATCCCTTTGGCAGCACTCTGCTCCATCTACACCATTTGGAAATCATTTCCCAAACCTGAAGTGATGACGTGCAGAGAAAAACAAAACCTAGCATTCCTGTTTTCCCCTTGGCAGACTTCAATTAATTCTCCCAGTTAAGAAAAAGAGCTCCATGGCCCCTTCTTCCCCAAAATACTGTCAGCCAGAATACTCTGACATTACTTTAAATCCCACGAGGGGGAGAGCAGGCACCAGGTGCCACAAACAGCCCAGGTGTGGGCTACACACCCTGACAAATGCAGCTCACCCAACCTCAAGTACAAAACGAGCAGGAATTAAACTCTCAGTTTTAGAGAGAGACAATATTCTTACCCTAAGCTGAAGGTTCCCTCTTTTCCTCTTGTTTTGTGTGAAGGATTCAGGCTCTTATTTGGGATCTCCAAGTTTCTTTTCACTGCTCCCTCCAGCTCAGGCTCCAGTTGTGTTTTGCTCCTCTCATTCCCAGCTCACAAAAGGAAACTTCTCTCCTTATATCCCACCTGTCCCTCACATCACTTTTTACACAGAAAAAGGCAATTCCTGCTGGTGCTTGTTAACCCATCCAGGAAGAAGGGGATAATGAGAGCCTCCACAGTCTGATTCAAGCACCATTTCAGCCTTTAAAAACTGGTAACCATTAATTACTTCTTCCTATAATCAAGGGAACCATCACACCCCCAAAGACAACAGGAGGGAGAAAAGTGACTGAAAACCAGGGAAACTGTGCTCCATAACACCAGAGAGCACCTCCAATGCCTGCACCATTTCACACCAACATTTTGCACAAATGGAGTTTTTACCAAGAATTTTTTTTCCTTATTCAGGCCCAAAGCTTCACTCTAAGGCTGCACTTCTACTACACAACATTTAAGTCCTCTGAGGAAGAGATATTGTATGCTTTCCTTTTTTTAATTAGATGAGAAGGCCATGATGAGTCTATTCACACCCATGTTTATCTTTTAAAAGGAGATTTAGCCGCAAGTGTGGTAAATAGAGCATCCCATGCTAATAATTGGTGATTATAAGGGAATCTGCCTTCCCCTGCACACAATCCTTCCACTCATTTGCCTTTCCAATGATGCATTAACCCCCAAGAAAGCACTTGGCTTTCCCCAGAAGTGACCTGTGGGTGCAGAGCTGTGGCAATCAGGGGCTCACTGGAGCTGAGCTGGGAGTGCCGCTGCTCCAGCTGGAGCCCCCGAGGTCCTGCAGGAAAAGCACTGGCACTTCTGGGACTCTGGCTGCTTTCTCCAGACAGGAGACACACTCCTGGAGCAGCTTGATTAAACACAATCAAACAGCCACCAAGACTTTTGATAAAATCCACTGTGAGGATAGAAATGGTAATGTGCAAAAATAAATCGCATCACGGTTATGCCTGGGTCACGAAATGCCAGACTGAAGGCATTCTTGGAGTAATTAAATCCTTAAAATGTGAGGTAGGCTGCAATGACAGCTGCTGTAGACTCCATTTTTAAGAGAAAAATCCCACAGAAACACTGTAATGTGAATACCCCAGTGTATTTTGTGGCACTGTGCAGCTGAAGTCACCCAAAGCCAACACCCCGCACTCTCCAGAGCTCCCCAGCTCGGGAGCATCCTGGAGATAAGGCTCAGTTATCCCTGCTCCCCGAGGAAAGCAGCTCCCAGGGAAGGCTGGGTGTGAGAACAGGGCAGAACACCAGGAAAGACTGCAAAATCCCAGAGAAATCCCAGCTGTGCTGCAGGGATCCTTCAGGATGCACCAGCACCAGATCCAGCTGCTTTAAGGAACCCTTTCACACCTCAGTTTTTGGAGAATATCTCCCAACTGGGACACAATGTCTTTCCTAGCTCCTCTCACAGGATCTCAGGAGGTAGGAGGGACCCACAAGGCTCATGTAGCTCCTAGCAGGATCAGGTTTTCTGCCCTGCTCCTGCTCTATAACCCGTTCCCTCCATTTGGATTTGAGAGCTGCTCTGCCATTTGATGTGCCTGAATATTGGGAATTCTAATCCAGGGCTTTCCCCACTTGGTCTCAGTGCAAACAAATGAGTATTGTGAATATTTAAATTCTCCCTCCCCTGACAGGAACAATGTAAGCTGATCCTGAGAGTGTTTCATCTTTGATAATGATGTTCCCACAAAGCCACGGGCACAGGCATTATCTTGGAATCTTTCTGCATGGAGTCTAATTAGAGAGAACCATGTCAGACTCTTGTCAGAAACCGAGAGTTTGTTACCTAATGAAGACTTTTAGGGGACCAGTGCTAAGTAACTGCAAGAGGCAGCACAGACAACACCTCTCAGAAGTCCAGGTGAGGAGACATTTCTCGCTTAGCGACTCATTTAATTCCATTATTTAAGAACCTGCAGTAAGAGCCTGAACCTCTTCCCTCTAGATTGGGACTAGAGAAATTTGGATTTAATCACAAAGACTTTCTGAGCAGCAAACACAGCCTGTGTTGATGAGTCCAAAGATCTACACAACATCCTCCAAGGAAGGTCTCCAGGGGAACCGCCAGGCGCTGTGAAATGTAGGAAAAAACTCCAACGGTGTAAAACTTCACATAAAATCAGAACAGCAGCACTAACAAGCCATAAAAATAAAAAAAAATACTAGGGAGCTGGTTGTGGAAGAGCAGGTGAGGAGGAGGAAATGACACTGGGATGAGAGATGGTGGAGAATCCCAACCTCCCTTTGCTGTGGCAGCAGAGCCCTGTGGCACAACAAAGCCACGTCACAGGGAGCTGACAATGAACACATGAAACTTTTGGATTAAAAACCCCCACCCCAGAAGCCTTAACTTTGCTTGCACAGCAGTTTTTAAACGTGCTGTGACAGTGATTAAACAGATTAGAGCTGGATGAGTCACTGGGACTGTAAAGCCAGGGAAAATGTCCATGGAGCTGGGCTGGGAATTACAGAGAGAGCCTCAACAGCAAGAAGCCCCACAGAAGATTGATCATGACCAGCTACTTCAGCTGGGAATTAATTCAATGGCAATCTTAATGATAAATTTTAATCCTCTTTTCTATTTTTAGGTTTTAGTTGTTTTGCTGAAGATTGATTGTAACTGTCAAGCTAGTTACTACAAAAATAGATTTACTTGCACCAAAAAATTGCATTCACATTGCACGTTCCTTTTTAGGCCTACTATGGGGATCTAAATATTTCAAGTATATATAAAAGCTATATAAACATTTAAGGAAATATAAAATTCACTATACATTTGGTTAATTAATTAATCATTAGTCAGATACTGTGAAGAGCTTTCCTTCTATACTTTATATTTTTCCTAACAACATATACTGTTTGCATTTGGAGAGACATGAGAATGTAATTAAAACACAAACAACAGCTTTGTAATAAACACACTGCACACAAACACACCAATTATAATTAACACAAGCAAAAACGTCCTCACTGCCACATTTTCCTTTAAACCTGGGGTATTTAACAGAAGCATTGTTATTCTCCTGGCAGATAATGGCGGGTCTGTGGTGATCAAACCTGGTTTTAACAGCCTAATTTCCACTTTGCCAAGGGTTCTGTCTCTGGGTTTCACACACAGCTCGTTGTGCAGAGACCTCAGAGGAGGCTCTGCCACCCCACAAACACTTCCACAATTCTCCAGCTGACAACTCTCAGCTTCACACTCCCAGCTTTTATTCGCAGGCCAGCAAAGAAAAATATCCTCTCTCAGCCCCTAACAAGTTGCTCAGGTTTGATAAGCTGTTTTCATTCCCTCTGAAGGGGTTGTGGAGAGAAAAAGCCCTTTGTTTCAGGCTGCTGAGGAAAAAGGCAAAAGCTGGGTTTTTACTACGGTCAGTGCTGGGTCCAGATTCCTCTCAATTCTCTGGGTGCACACATACTTTAAATGAAAAAAGCTATTCAGGAAAATTATGCTAATGGGTCAGAGCATGCTCAGATCTCTGTGCAGATTGCCTTTTAAAACTTCCAGTGTGTGTTAAAAGAGGAAAATGTTCCATTTAAACGAAATGCAAAACCAATTTAAATTAAAAACCAGCTAAATATTAAAAAAAGCTGCATATCTAGCTTTTAGAGGACATGAGGTGACAGTGAGTTCCCTTATGGAAAAGACCTGACCAGCCCCACAATGCTGCTCAGGTGGTTTATCTCCTCTTTTTTTGTTTCAAATTTAGGCATTATTATTATTATTATTATTATTATTATTATTATTATTATTATTATTATTATTATTATTATTATTATTATTATTATTATTATTATTATTATTATCATCATCATCATCATCATCAATCAATCAATTTCATATTATTTATCAGTATGGTTATTTATTTTATCAGTATTTTGTTAGGTTCATACCTGCTCTGTCTTCCATCAAACTAACTACAGCTCCTCAAACGATTACAAACTACCTGACCACTTTTGAGTTTTGAGCTATCAAACTGTACTTGAGTCATCAGGCTCTGTTTAGGTACAAACCTGAGCATGTCACAATCCAATGTCACAACCTGCCTCTGATTGCTGAGGTAAAATGAAACACGAGAAATGAAAAATGACTGCGACGCCTGACACTGCTGCAGATTTGTGCACCTTGGAACAAAACAAATGCACCCCTACAATTCCACTGTGAGGCCTCTCCTGCTCATAAATAAACAACAGTCATTCTTCTGCTATGTATTTCCGTTCATTCAGCTCTCATGTCCCAGTTTATGGTGTCTGATGTGCTAATCCCAGCCCAGCACTCTGATTTTGGATCCTGCTTTAGCCCAGGAGAAGTGGAGATGAAGGAGAAGGTCCTTGCTCCCTCCTCTGTCCAACTCAGCCCTCGTGCCAGACTCCTCCAAATCCACTCCTCCTTCCTGGAGGAGGTTTTCATTGGAGAGGATGACAAAGTGAACACTTCTCATGTGGATAAACCCCTAAAACACAAACTTCCAGGCTGAAAACACACTGCTGGGCTATGGCTGCTATTCCAAAAGGGAAAGGCACCAACTAAATAAAGAATTCATTCAAGGGTCTCTTCCTAAAATGAGACAGCAAGAGTTTTAGGAAGAATTTTCAATTGTCTCACGTGACATAAATTGAAAATCAGTGGGTGCTCAGTGCCAATGAGAACACAGATCTTTTTCCAGTGTAGTCAGGCAGCAACTTCTGCATTTACAGCAGCCAAATTCCTGTCCCATCAGGTGAGGCAGGGGATCCTGGACTGAGGAGGGATAACAATTCCTCTCCACACAAACCCCCCACTGAATAATCCTGTGAGATCATACAGCAGCTGCATGCTCTCCCTAAATAAGCCATAAACCTTATTTAATCAGCTGTCCTGAGAGTCTATTGGAGAAGTTAATCAGGTTTGTGCTGCACTTATGACATCATAACACTTGATAGATTTGATTAAATAAAACAATGTTTTATATTAGAAATTCTACTCTGATTATTTTTAAGTTCTCCAAAGGATAGAGCCTGGCAGACCTGTTTTCTCTTCCACAAAAGAGTAAAATAGAAGTGCCAGGGTCAGACACCTTTTCTTTCAAATAAGAGGCACTAAGCAAGGCATTCATTTTTCTGCAGGAGAAAAGCTATCACAAAGAAGTAAACAGAATATTTGAAGAGATGATTTATTCTTTTTTTAGTACCAAAATATGCTATTAGACAACAAATAGCTTCTCTTCTAATGTATTTAATGAAATAAAGATATTAACGCATGAAGCTTTGGGCATTTTTGAAATGAACCAAATTATAATCAGGAAATTGATGATGTATGTGAGCAGAGACTTGCAATATGTCAAGCACTCTCTCTTCTTCCTTCTGGCAAAAGAAATCCATCTCCAAGGATTAATCCAGGAGGAAGAGCTAAATGGATAAACTTGACTACATTAAATACTCACTTTTTCCACTCTGACTGGAGGAGAAAATCAACTAAGAGAAAGTTAAAAAATAAATGCCTGAGGGGAAAGTAAGAGTGGGGTATGGTAATTTTGACTGTAATTCTTTTGGCTTGGTATTCAATTGATTTTTTTCCCCCCCTTCTTATGGAATTTAGCCTTCAAATAAGATGATTCAGATGCATCCATGACTTACTCTTTAGTAATAAACACTGTCTTTAGGGTAAGCTGGAGCTCGATGGATCCTGCTTTCTATCTTATTTTATTTTTAAATTTACATGGCCACCTGACCTCTGGGAACTGAGGTGTGGAGCTCCACAGGTCTCAAGATGCTTCATGTCTCTTATGACAGATGGCCAAGCAAAACATCCAACAGATGGCAACCCACCCAAGAGATGCCAGGTCTTCCCAATGGCAGTCCGGGGGTCATGCTCCAGTGTTTATTAATTGTATTTTAGCCTCTTATTAGAAATTAAGCTTAGTTCTAATAGGGTAGCTAATTTTATTCTGTTTTTCTACAGGAACACAGCACATGTAACCACCCCATGTGCAATCCAAGCTCCTGCCCCCAAACCTTTGGACTGGCAGCAAATCTCAGGGTGGAGCAAGGGTCTCAAAGGTGCTGTAAAAGTTCATGAAAATAGGCAGGAAAGAAAGCTGAAAAATACCCTGACTGGGGGAAAGGCTTCAGTGTGAGCTCACACTTAATAAAGCCAGAGAATTCTCTCAAGGGAAGGCTCCAGCCACAGGAAAAGCTCCAAGTGGAGCTCACACCTTCCTGGACAATCAAGCCAGGTGAATTTCCTACACAAATCTGTAGGAATCCAACTTCATTAGCTGCAGTACTCACAGAACCACTCATTAAAACCCTCACAACCTTCCCCATCCCCGTGTTGCTATGCAAGGCCTGCCCATCCCCATCCCATTCCCACTCCCATTCCCATTCCCATCCCCATTCCCATTCCCACTCCCATCCCCATCCCCCAGATTCCTCCTGCACACACAAAGAGCAGCCACATCCTTCTGGCCCCAAAAGGCTCTGCTGGGCTCCCCATTCCTCACAAACTCCCTTCCCACTTCTCTCCCAATCCTTGCCCACAAGCTGCCCCTGCTCATCCTTGCACAGAGCTCTCCTTGCTCCCTCATCCACCACATGGTGCCTCAAGTTTTAGCTTTTCTATTTTTCAGACTCTGTGCTGCTTCAGTGTGTGGGTCTGGGCTCACATCAGGGGATGCTGAGCTCTGTGCACAGAGCAGGGAGACAAAACAATTCCTGCTCCAGCTGGGCACCAAGGACAAATGATCCAAATCTCAGCCCCAGAGCACAAACCCCGTGGGCTGGAGAGAGAAAAACAAGCAGGGTGGGACTGCAGGGGCTAAAGCTGGAATGGGACAATGAACTGCAAGGTGCAAATGGAGCAGAACTGATCCCAGGGACAGAGCCCGTGCCCGGCCGTGCATTTTGGGGCCATTTTGGTTCATCTTGGGTGCAGCCCTGGCTGGGCTCTGGTGCTGCCCAAGGTGGATCCATGGAGGAGATGCTTTGAATGAATCCCTGCTTTATTCTGGAGCTCTGCCCAGCCTCTGCTCTAGGTCAGCCTGCACAAGGCATCACACATCCCTGTCTCATCCTATTTTTTCCCCTTCCACTCTTATCCCAGCCCCTCAGAGATACCTCACTAGGCACCACACTGGTAGGCTGCTCCCTCAGTGGCTTTCTGCCCTTGAAAAACAGTGTTTAAAAACCCCCATCTTCTATATAAACAACATTTTAAAAATTACATGTTCTACATTTCTAACAGCTCAATCCTGAAATGAACTCTTGCTCTAATGAACTCTTGCTCTATTACAGCATGGTCTACTTAAATCCATTAATGATGCACAACAAAGTGATACTGTGTTAATCCTTGAATAATCTGTCATCTCCCTAAAAGAATAACAGGTTACAAAATGGACAGAGGAAATTAAAGCCAAACCTTATGGGGTTTAAACCAGATTTTTTTGCCCAACACCCGATGAAAAAAAAATACTTTCTGGTTCAGAACCTTGTGTTAAGGTTTATAGTTAGTGCAGGCATATGTCCAGATCTGAAGGTGCAGGCTGAGGTGAGGCTGGCACAGGGAGCAGGAGGCCAAGCACCAAGGGGGTGTCATCCTTGCTCCTTGCTGTGCTGAGGCTGAGCAGTGACTGCACCACGATCAGCCACAGATTCCAGGACCATCCCTCTCTGTAGGGACACAGGACTGTGGTGATGTTCTAGCACACAGGGAGTGCTGTCTGCTCCCAGAACACCTGCAGGGATGGAGGCCCAGTAGCACAAGTTCTCCAAAAGTCATTTGGAGGTGGAATCCCTCTCTGCTCTCACAGCACAGAGCCATAACTAGCTCCACGTGCAAGTGCACACACAAGAAAATGCCCTGTGCCTTCCCACCCTCTGGATTTTCCATTCAAATCCCCCCCCCAGTTTGGGTACTTGGCTCATCAATGAGTAACAGCACACTGCAAGTGTGGGAACTTATCTCCAGTATGTTGTAAAATTCCCAGGACCATCACACCATGGAAATGATGAGTTCTTTTTGAAGTCTGTACTTTTCTAGAGATACAGACTTTAGGATACTATATAAGCATAACATTTACAGGTTAAAAATATCTCCTTAGGCTTACCTATATTCTGAAATTGCAGAAAAAACCCACCAGAATTTATAAATCTGTGACAACTAACGTGCTTGTTTTTCAGTGAAAGGGACACAAAACCCCTCTGAAAATACCTAATGCATTGAAACAAATCAGAACCCCACCGTTCAAAGCACTTGGTACAAAACAAAACACCTTGGGCAGCACCAGAGCCCAGCCAGGGCTGCACCCAAGATGAACCAAAATGGCTCCAAAATGCACGGCCGGGCACGGGCTCTGTCCCTGGGATCAGTTCTGCTCCATTTGCACCTTGCAGTTCATTGTCCCATCCCAGCTTTAGCCCCTGCAGTCCCACCCTGCTTGTTTTTCTCTCTCCAGCCCACGGGGTTTGTGCTCTGGGGCTGAGATTTGGATCATTTGTCCTTGGTGCCCAGCTGGAGCAGGAATTGTTTTGTCTCCCTGCTCTGTGCACAGAGCTCAGCATCCCCTGATGTGAGCCCAGCCCCACACACTAAAGCAGCATAGAGTCTGAAAAATAGAAAAGCTAAAACTTGAGGCATCACTTCCACTATCCCAGGGTGCTCCAAGTGCTGTCCAACCTGGCCATGGACACTTCCAGGGATCCAGGGGCAACCTCAGATTATGACATTTCCTCCAACAACTTTTTGGGGAAGCGGAGAGAGGGAAGCACAAGCCACGATCTCCAAGCAGTGATGAAGAAAACAGACATGCACATCATCACACTGATTATAAAAGGCTCATTATTGCTCCTGGGGCAGCAGAAAGAACCACCTGCCCTTCAGCCAGCTGCCACATCTCCCCTAAAGCCAATATGGCAAAAGTGTTGGGAATTCGGTGATTAAATAGAGATCCTCATGTGATGCAGCCAGCACACAGACACACAAATATATCTGCATATAGATTTCCTTCCTAATGTCTTTAGCTTGCTATCAGTTTCCAATACACACGTGGCCATTACAAGGCATAAAGCAAATTTTCACTGGTCTGTCACAGTGCACTGTAGCCAGCACACCTAGAGATAAATACTCTGGATTGCTCTTTAAATGCCACCTACCCTGATAAAGAGCAATTACACACCTGCTCAAAGTGATGACACGACAGGGAATAAGGGAGAATCCAGTCTTCAGACTGAGAAGCAAAAAATGATTTCAACTTTCTCCTGACAGTTCAAGAAGTGATTCTGGGCAGCTGCCTCAATTGCTGCACTACTGTGCAAAACTAGGTAATGTCCGTAAAGAATGAAATTATTGTCATTTAGCATCTTTTCTATTTCCCTTCTGTTAGAGCCTTACTTCCACTACATCCTGGGAGCAGCTACTGCTTAAACCAAGCAGATAATTTTGTTACAGAGCTATTATGCAAATAATCTGCTCTATATTCTAACTAGAAGCAACGCTGTGCTAGTCTGGGCAAGACATGAGGCACTGTGGAGTTTTCTTTTTAATTTTTTTTTTTTTCTCTGTGCACTGGAGCAACATCATTTATGGTGCTTATGATGAAAGATATCTTCCCATCTTAAAATCAGGTTATTAGTCAAGAATATAAACACATAAGCACCTTTTACGAGCCGGTGTCTGCCTTTCATTTACCTATTTAAATATTTACCTCCTTTTAACATATTTTTAGTTGCAAGTCATTGCAGTGATATTAAAGAGCACTTTGGTGAGAGCAATACATAAAGACCTACTTGGATCATCCTCTCTTAGCAAGTTTGTGCCTGTGTTTACAGATTTACAGCACAGACATTATCTTCTATCTGAAATTACTTATCTGTAGCACCGGAGCGAGATCAAAGATCCCAAACAACATCAGCCACCTGCACCCAGCCCCAGACAATGTAATAACCTTCCAACATCAAATCTGGGTATTTCATGCCCAGCATCTCAGTGCTATTCTCTGGGTACCTGGCTGGTGTTGGAAGAAAAGATCTTACCTACGAACAAATGCAATCTCAGGCAATATTTAAAGATTAGATTATCCTTCATTGCAAATAGCTCATTTGTTTACTATCACATTGCTTTATTCTTGCTTTGCCTCCTTCAACCACGAAAATGCTGAATATTCAGTTTAGATTCCCAGCAGCTTTTTATTTTAGTCTAAAAACATTTACCTAACACATTCTTAACAAGCAAAGTGAAGAAAATTCAGCCATCTGTCTCTGCATTACAATAACAGTTATGGAAGAGTAGATTATTCTATACAGCAAGAAATTTAATGCTACGAATTCTTATACTTTAAGCACTGTGTGCTCCAGTCAGTTCTGTATACAAGAATGTTGAGCACTGGCACACACAGAAGCAATGATTTATAAGCAAACACAAGAGAAAATATTTTAAAGATGTTAAATGCATTCAATATTCTAATCATGCTATATGTCCATGCTTCAAACTGAAGGAAAGAAAAAAAAAAAAAAAGATCTCTGCTATTATTTTCTTTCTCCAGCACTTCACTAGTTCTAAATTATCACTAAAAATGCTCAAAAAATGACTTGCTGGAAACAAACACGACATAGAGATAGATGTGAATCCTTACCTGGGAAACCCCCTTGTACCATTGCTGTACCAGCATGTACTCAGGAAATCTGCATTCCTGACAAACATTCAGGGCTGTAAGCAGCTCAAATCCTCATCACACACAGGCTCAGGGCTTGTCTTTCTTCTGACGACCTTGGGCCTATTTTGCTGAGATTTTTCCCTCCTTAAGGGCAAACCGTCTGTCTGTTTCTATTACGAGATGCCATCAATTCTATTAATTTCGGGCTGCCCACAAGCTCCCAGTCACATCTGCCAGCAGAGGAGAGCTGCCTGTGGAAGCACACGGGGAGCAGCAGATCCCTGGATTCCCACATCTGACCCACGGATGCTCCCAGCTGCTGTTTGTGCTCTGCCAGCATCCGAATGACATCTCCATCCCCAAACACGAGTCACCCCCGGCGTGCCTGTGTGCCTGGCAGCTGCAGGTGCCTTCCTGCTTAATGACCCACTGCATGGCAGAGGAGCAGTTAATAATCTTATTTATCTGAGCATCCTCCTTCCTGCGAGCTACAGGGGTTAAAAATTAATTTCTCTCCCAGAAATGGCTTCATTAAATCCCTTCTTCCCCGACGCTGCGGTTTCCCAACACTGATACGTGCTCGTGGCACAGGGTTTGCTTGTTTTGTTTTGGGTTTTTTTTTAATGTCAGGGAACAAAACCAATCTGTCATTGTAAGCAGAAAAAGGCTCAAAATCCATCATAACTTGTGTTTTGTTGAAACCCCAAACAAGCAATATTAGTTTCGCCGCAATGAATGCTGAACTGAAAACACTGAAAAGACTCAAAATCCTTCATTTAGTAATTAAAAAAAAAGCAAAGATAAAATCTCTCTCTGAATTTATAAACACACTTCGTTATTTTGGGAAGTCCTACTAATTCTCTCTTCCAAAAGCTACATTTAAAACAACTCAAAATACTCAGTTATTTCGTTAATATCATTAATTTGTTCATTTTTAAAGTTCATTGTCCTTCCTTTAGAATATGTCTCACAGCACACACACAGCCATCTGTTCAGTGCATTATGTCAAGCACACAGTAAAAAACCACAAGAAGTCCCAGCTGCAATTTTACTATTACTTCATCAAAAATGTAATTTCCTCTCGCAATACTTCATCAGATGATAACTGCGCGTGTGACTCACAAAGAGAGTGAAGAAACCAGCCCAACAACAAAACCCCAAACGAACCCACAGCCTCAAAGTGCAGGGACAGCACCTCCCTCACCCATCCCAGTGTGCCAGGGCAGCTCTGTGGCTCATTCTGGATCTGATCTCAGGGCTGGTTATAAACTCCATGTATTTGAGCTAATTATGGGTCAGAACAAGAAAGGGAAAAGAAGATTAGCAGCACAGACTCACATTAAATAGAGATTAACACAGAGCTGAAAAATGAAAGTCTCTGCTCTATTTGTCTAATCCTGGCTCTTGCCCGATCTAAGAAAATCCACTGTGTTAAACACACTTGGTGCTATATTTAAGAACATTAAATCTTGCAATTACTACTTTTGCAATGTTTTATTTTCATAAAGCTTGAAGCCTTTTTCCAAGCTACATCTTCCCCTGTGAGCATCATCAGTGTTTGCTGTTGATTGCAGTGACATCTATTGGAGAGGCAGTGCTTGGCTGCACGAGCTGCCTCCACTGGAGAGCAACATTTTCAGCTGATCCCCCCCAAAGTGAAAAGTTAAAGTTAGGGTTGCTTTTCCTTCGTTTCAGCACAACTTTTGCATACACCAGACTCCAAACAGTGAGATGCCCAGGAATTATGAGTGGGCTGGCTTTTATTTAGTCATTTGTTAATAATCCTGGCATTTTCCCAAAATGCTGGTGCTCACATTGCCATCCTCGCCCACAGCAGTGCACAGACACTTCCAGAGATCCTGTTCCTGCCCAGCCCATCAACCTGACCATACCTTCCTCAAACTCTCAACTGACCTGGATTCCTTTTTTTCCATCTTTTGTTTTTCTGCTCTCACTGATCACAGACATCACTGGCACCTGGATGCTGCCAAAATCCTCAGGTGTGTTAAGAGCTGCCCAATCCCAACCCAACCCTCCTGCACCCACAGATTTATCACAACCATGGGGGGATCACAGAACCATGGAAGGATTTGGGTTGGAAGGGACCTTAACGCTCATCCAACCTGGCTTTGGACACTTCCAGGGATGGGGAATCCACAACTCCTCCATGCCAGGGCCTCCCCACCCTCTGAGTCAAGAATGCAAAGTCAAAATACCAGAGAAGTTTTAAAATCTCTTGCTTTAGCAGAGAAACCACTGTTCCTCAAAAAGGCATCTTAGGAAGATAAATCATTATGTTTTCTTAGAGCTTCATTGATTTCTACATTACCTAGAGGCAAAATAAGAGGAAGGGGGCATTATTATCCCCTTATTAGATACAGTTAAATATCCTTGCAGACAGGAAGTCTGAGCACAGCAGTAGCTTAGTCCATTATCCAAGCCACCTTCCACCAATTTTTTATTACCATCCATTTTTATTATTTTGGACTTCTTTGAAACCAACCAGATCGATCCCAGTCAACTAACTGACAAAAGATTCCACAAAGAATAGAACAGCAGTTGAAATTAAGGATTCCAAGTTCTTTCAGCTGTCCTTTCAGTTTTTCTAGAATGGTTTTTCAGCTCTCTCCTGTCCGATTCACGTTTGCTGCAACTCGGTCACGAAAGCATATCCCAACCGTACAGCCAGGAATTCTCCCAAGGAAAACCTCACCAAAAATTCCATTACAAACTGCTCTGCCCATCCATTTCCCCTGCTTCTTTTTACTGCCAAGCCCTCATTATGGCAGTAAGCCACCACGGGGTGCACGCAGGTCCATTAGCAGGTTCTTGGAGCACACCTCCAGCCATCCCCACTCCAGGAAAACACACCAGTGCCTACTGATGCCTGCAGCACAGCTGCTCACAAGCACAAACAGCTCCTTTGTGTGCCTTCCCCTCCTTTCACTTGTTTTGATTTAAAAAAAAAAAAAAGAAGAAAAAAAAATCCATTCACAACTCAGTGTTTTTCAGATTTGGGAAGTCTCCATAAAACTTCTTTCTCCAAAACGGGTTCTGCCACAGGCAAGCGTGGGAAGGGAAAACTCCAAAATGTTTCAGGTCTGGAGGATGAAGCATTCTGAAAGCTCCTTTTGCAGCAGGATGGACGGACATGCTGCAAGTTGTGCAAAACTGTTTCCATGCATTAAAAAAACCCAAAAACTTGAAACAGCAACCTCAAAGCAAAGAGAAAACAAAACCCACACACAGGGTTAGAGCTGGGTACAGATAAAGATTTGGCAGTGCCTCTAGAAAAAGGAATAAGACAAGAGGAAATACAACTTTCAACTTTCCTTCAAAGTTGAGGAAAAGCCATCTAGGAACTTGGGAAATGATGTTGGAAACACTGGAGGCATGAAGCAAAGGGGAAGCAGATCTGAAACTAAAAGGTCTTGGGTGCAAGAGTCACATTAAAAAAAAAACAACAACAACCAAACAGCAAAACACCTGGAACCTTAAACTTCTTAATCCACAGAAATATGGAGGACATGTCTGGAGTTTCTCTAAACCAAAACTACCTCACAGTTCTATTCCCAACAAGGATTTTCCCTCTTTGGATCAAAACCAACTCCAGGAAAGAAAAGGGAGAACATGTACAAGAAATGACTGTTTGTCCCAAACAGGAATTCAGGCTCCAGGTCAGCAATGAGAGCTCCAGTTTCAGCAGTGGGAAAGCAGAAATAAAAGGGAGCATTGCCAAAAGGCAAGTGGGTTTAGACTTTAGGGGAAATTAAATCAACACCAAAAGGTTATTCGGCCACTTTAATGGGAAAACAGACAAAACATGGGGACTCTGAGGCCATGTGGATGGGACAGAAAGGAAAGAAAAATTCTCAGACATGGCAGGAAGACTAACAATGCTCTGCTTTTTCAGTCTGGGGAATGATGGAGGATGTGGAGACAAAAGATGAGAGGGAGGGTTGAAAGAATTGATAAGCAAGGACAAAAAATGTCAAGCAGAGCAAATAAAGTATTTCTGGAGTTTGAAAGAAATTGATGAGCAGGTTCCTGACACTGCAGCTGTGTTAATAAGAATGCTAAAAAATAAAGTAAAATCCATCAGGAGCAAAACAAGAGGACAGGTTTAACAGCTGTCCCACCTCAAAATGCCCTCCAAAGCTTTCCATGCTGTGACAGAGATTGAGAACTCCAGGAAGCGAATAAGGGAGAGGTTATGATGTGAATTTACCACATCTTCCTTTTGGAAGGAACCTTATCTTCTAAATAAGGAAGACAATAAATCCAGCTCACCTGTTGATGTATTTTTAGTTAAGTTCCAAATCCAGCAGAATGAGTTGGATAAGTGGGTAAGGGACAGAGCAATATGAACATACAAATGGACATTTCAGAAAGACAAGTTTTGTCTGGGTTGGGATTTCTGGGAAAGCTGCTCAAGAACCAGGAGAGAAGTTATGAGCATCAAGCAGTTCACAGAAACATCACTGTACTGGAATTTGCAGAGAAAACTTTGTTTTTCAAGTGATCACAGAACAGGGACTCTGTAAAAGGCCATTCCACAGCTGCCAAGATGCTTAATGCCATTAAGTACACTTGGATCATTTCTAACATACTTTTTACTGCAAGGGCTGAGGCACAAACTTAGTTTAGGCTTCCTTGGCCTGTTCTTAATTTTTAAAGGAACAGAATGAGGTGAGGAAGAACATATCTCTGTTTCCCAAGATTCATGGAAAAGATGGCTACAGCAAAACATTCAACTTCAGTCAGTAGAAAGGAAAGAGAGGAGATTCCCCTGAACAGATCTGTGTGCTGCTGCCAAGTCTGGTAGGATTGATGAATTTAATATCAGCAGCAGCTTTACCTTTTCAGCTTCCAGCCTCAGCCAGCAATATCATTAGGGATGGCAGGAGAGCTAAAAAATGGCCAAGCCCATGAATAAGGAATTACTTCTGTGCAAAGTATTAACTTAGGCCCAGCAAGCACTTGGATTGAGGCATATCCTAATTAGATAACTCAGGTGTCAGCCTACTTATCACCCCTACCCTTTAACTGGGAATTAGAACTTCAATAACGAGCTGGAATGACTTTGTTACAATTGGAGATTTACCCAGTCTGTTTGAGAGCTCAAGATGATGAGAAAATCACTGTAGCAAAAAAAAACCCAAAAACAAACTAAACCCCAACAAAAGCCCACACAGAATCACAGAATGTTACAGGGATGGATGGAACATTAAAGATCATCTCATTCCACCTCCTGCCATGGGCAGGGGCACTTTCCACTGTCAAGGCCTCATCTCACCTTATACTGATTTGGCACAAAAAAGCATAAAGATAAAAGAAAAAAAAAAGGTAACTGAAAAGGTAACTGATTTTAGAAAGTAATTTAGGACTCCTAATTGCAAGTTCAGTATTCCTAAATATTTTACTGCAAGATAAGCTATGGATAATAATATTCCATTTAACCAAAGCTGTGATTCCAAAGCAGCTGGAATCTAAATCATGCTGCCAGGAGCTCTCCACTTGCACTGCTTCCTGCTCCTCAGGTCCCTGCTCTTCCACAGAGTGAGCACCACCACAAACCACTGCCAAACCCAAAATGGGACAACTGCAGAACCCTTCCAAGGCAGAGGGCTACAAAACCAGGGGATCCTTTCTTCAGCAGAGCACCAAAACAGCAAATCAGCAGATTTTTCTTTTTAAAGGAGCCCATCTTCCTTGAACAGCATTGCCTGGGACCAGCTCCAGGATTTCTGGCTTTTTGCACCAGTGGTCCTCAATCTACAAGTGCCTGACTACCACTGAAATCAGAGCAGTAAAACAGAACATCCCCAGTCACTGCTGACATCTCTGCCCCAGCAACTCCTCCAGACACAGCCTGCATGTTCTGGGGCTGAAAATAAACTCAGCCCTCCCTGTATCTCCTCAGAAGAGCTGAGCTCTGGGACCTGGCTGGGGAGAAGAACCATCTGAGTTACAACCCAGGCTGAAGATTGATGCTGTGGCCACACTGAGCACCATTTCCCACAAGCAATAAAAGGTTTAACAGCAGCTGACTGTGCCCCACAAATGTGATCTGATGCAGTGATTGGAGGAGTACTCACCCTCTGCACAAGCATCCTCATCCTCCTCTTCACCCAGAGCAGCCTCCCCTGCGTGATGCCTTTCGAGGGCTCTGTAAGGAGGTGGCAGCTTCATGGGAGGTGGAGCCCCATATTTCCTCTGATGGAATCAAAGACAATGAGTTACAGGTTTTGTAACCTCTGAGAACGTAAAAAAATCCCATTGTCTGTTGCACTGCATGTGCACAGGCACAGCATTTAATTACAATGCTAAATTCTGCAGCAAAGGCTTTTTGTGCAAGAAAGCAGAGCAAGAAGTGACACTGGACATCAAGAAAAACAAAACTAAAACACAATTGTGCATGCACATTTACTTGTTGATAAAATACTTGTGTATTGTCATAAGCATCAAAGTGTGAACACTAATCAAGGGTTAAAAACAAACATTGAGTTATACCCTGTTTCTTATAAGCCTCCATAACAAAACTGTCTGGTGCTGATGAACATCAATTTTTAAAAAATACATAAAATAAGAACTCAATCCTCTTAGTCCACACATGAATATTTAAACATCCCAGTCCGTCCGTGTTTTGGCGTAAATTTAATAAAGGTTTTGAATTATATCTCCCAATAAAATTCTATTACCTCACATAAATACAGGCAGCTCCTATAATGATGCATATAGCGGCGCATGGCAGGAATGCAGAGCAGGCTCTGAGGCTGGAGAGGCTCTGGCTCAGCTCAGCAATTGTTTCACAGCTCCAAGGAACCGAGTCCTGCCTTGGTGTGCACCAGGACTCCACTAAAGGATGCTCAGCTGCATCCCCTGCAAGCCCACTGCTAATAGCAGGATGCACTTTAGAGAGGGAACACCAGGGAGCAGATGCCATTAGAGCACCCAGAATTCCTGTAATTAATTCCTTCTGTGGCTGGGAAATATGACACAACACCCAAACACATCGAGCCCAGGATAATATTTCATTTTTTCAGCGATGAAAGCTGAACCTGTGTATTGATTTTTAAATTCTTCAAGCTGAATTCGTATAGAACGGTGCAAGTAGTGAGCTCCAATATGTGGAAAATTTGAAGAGGTAAAAATATCTGTCATCTCATCCATTTAAAAAATTAACAGGAAAGCATTGCACTGAACACAGAACACAATGATAAATGGAATTAATTCAATCCACCAGTAGCAAAAGTGTGTAGTGAGAGCACTTGGAAGCACAACAGCTGTTTTCCAAAAGGATGTAACACACTTAATGGTGCCTCCTACTTTTTTCTTGAAGCCAGCACAGACAGAACTGTGCAAAATCCAGATGATCCAGGAAGCAAGGGAGGACTTGGGTTCTACTTTCCTGAGCAGGTAAAGATGGAAAATCTGCAGCCTCACTCTCAGCTGCCCATGACAAATGAGTCACTTTATTATCACTGTAATTTAGTAATAACTTGCAGTCTAAATGTTGACCCTTTGGCTTTTTAAGACCTTAAATGTTTGTTAGAAAGCCTGTGTGAAATTACACGAGGCACCCAGGCTTACCCAGCAGTTTTCCAGGGCTCAGAGGGACAAATATCTCTTATCTCTCCTGTCCCACTGAAAATTCAGATGAGAAAATTGTGCCTGGCTCCTCCACTGCACCACGTTTTTGTACCAACAAGGGGCAAAAGCACAGTTCACACAACCAACCAGCAAAATAATGTCAACATCTGGCTTGTCCACTGTTGTTTTAAGTGGTTTTATAGAAATTAAAGTGCTCATTTTGAAACAAACAGATCAACAGAGGAGGATAAACGCCAACAAATCAGAGAAAAACCTCCAGCATTTGAAAAGATACAGGAAAAGGCAAGTTTTCCAGCTGGATGTGGCTGCTTTCAAGCCAAACTCTTTTGTGACTGTCTGAAGACTGGACTAGAAATATCAGTGATTCCCCATAGGGATGTGGACTAATAATCCACTAATAGCAACTCTTCCCAACTCCGAGACGGCCCCACAGAAGTGCACTGCCACTGCTTTGTGAGCCCATGTTCAAAGCCCAAAAGGAGCTACATATTCATGCACTGGAGCTCTTCTATATTCCACCCACCAGTTTACAGCAGCAATAGATGAAAAAGGCCTGAAAAAGACGAGGCTCCCTCTTTAACCTCGGAACGCCGCAGAACGCGGCACACCGGAGTGCTGCAGATTAAAGGCAGCACGTTGCCAGAGGATGAGAGCTTTTGAGATTAGAAATACAGATAAAAAAAACACACAAGAGAAGGGGATTGTAAGTGCTTCATTGGAAGTATTATCCTCTGGCATGAAAGCATGTCTTCCAACACCTTTTCTGATAACTGAGCCTCGCTGCTCCTGTCCCTGACAGGATCTGAAAGGAGCCTTTACAAAAACTTTTGGAGGTAAAAGGGTCCTCTCAAGTACCCAACAAACACCAGAGTGCTGAGTAGGATCAAATGGAAACTTCATCCTATTTGTAGTTAAACTGCACCAGGCAAAACTTATTGTCTGCATTAATTCTGTCTCTGCTCCTGCTGCTCTCACACCCTCAAAGTACCTGAACTACACTCCTCAGTCAGGACAAATCTCCCAGGAAAACACCAAGGCCATGAGAGTGATACAGCTGAAAATGAAAAATTAATTTTTTCCCTTATTCCCTTATTAACACAAACTCCCTGTTTTCTACCAAACAGAGTTTTTTCTCTTTTAAAGCTGCTGTGAAGTAGTTTGGAAGTCACTGTGCAGTAACTGCCTCACAATTAGCTGAGCAGCCACAGATCCCTCAGTCATTTCCTCATTTTACACAGCTGGGAAATGCAGGAGACTCTGTGGATGTCATCATCCCATAAGGTGATTTCACTGGATTGCAGGCAGCCTCACACTGAGGATATTATTTGTGTACATGTTGCCATTGCTCTGTTTCTGCTGAACAAAGGGAATCAATTTGCCTCCACACGGAGCAAACCAGGTACTTCAGAGAGCTGACAGTGAGGAGCTGTGCTAAGTACAGGGTTTCAGCACCCAGCAGACACCCACAGAATAAATGTCAGAATATTTGGCAGGAATTTGGCAAAAAGTCGCAGAATCAAAGATATTTCAACAAAACACTTCAAATTTAATTTCAGACTTGGGAGGAAGCTTATCATAGAGTTAGAATACATGCTATTATACCATTTGATTTAGTAAAACCTGGGTACAGCACTGAATGCAATAAATACCTTATCACTCTTATTTTCTTTGTCTGCATCCTGATCTTTGCTGACTTTGATTCCCTTAGGCTGGGCAGGAGAAACCACCTGAAAACCAATGTACATTACCCACATTAGAGAGAGAATTACAGCTGCAAAACAAACATCCAAAATCAGCTCCTGACAACAACAAAGTTCCCCAGTGCACTCTGCACTTTGCCCAGTGTAAAAGGGCACTGCAGTGCAGTCTACAAATAATATTTTTTCACTGGATTACATTCTTACATCAAAAGTTTGGAGTTTCTGTGCGGACTTCAGGCAGGTAGAATTGTATGCCTGCTCTTACTGAGGCTTTGAAAAGTTTCTTGCCTTGGCCTCAAAGATGAGGAGATGCCTCAAATCTCTTGGAAATTAACTTGCTCCCAGGGAACTGTTTCAGGTCCCTCTGGTGTCACATCTCACAAGGAGCTGCTGATGTGAATCTGACTCATTTTAATTCCAGCTTTGCTCCTGTGGATAACAGAGTTTATTTCTAGATTATAAAATATGGACAAATTAAAATGCATAGGGCCAGACTCTTACAACACAGGTCTGAGAGTTGAATTAACACCTAGTCAACAGATTTGCATCTACTCCATGTAAATTAGACAAATGAGGTTTCCAATTAGGCCAGAGAAGTAATCAATCAATCAATTGGTCTGTAACTGACTGAAAGGATCCATCCTCGGACACAAAAATTGATAGAACTGGCTGAAAGGGAGTTTAGCCAAGTTTAAAATAAGATGCATGTTATGCATTTATTAAGTTTTGGAATAAAAATTGAAATAAACTTACTTTTGGTACATTAGCCAAGCTCTGGACTACAAACACCACAGGATTTCCTGCATTCTTGATGGCATCTACTGCTTCCTTGTGGGTGGCATTTTGTAGGTCTATCCCAGAAACCTGACAAACAGTGTTTATTTTTATTAGGTACAGAACCATTACAAGGCATCACACACACTTGCAGCAGATTAGTGTATCTGAGGAAGGCATCAGAAACAGTCAAGAGTAATTATTTGTAAAGTATGATTTGATGATGGTTTAAAGAAAAGTGTATTACTTGGTACTCATAATTAAAAGATGGCCATATGTTGCCCAAACCAATTCTTCTAGATAAAAACATAAGGAATGAGATTGTCAGGGTGTTACATAACATTAGATCTAACTCTTTCAGGCTGTACCTGTTTGTAAATTAAACCTGAACAGCACTATCAGCTTGGCACCCCAGATACTGAAGTATTAATTTGGAGAAAAATTAGTAAAAAAAAAATCAACCTGAGGTGAGAGGCAGGAATGACATTTTCCCCCGCAGCACCTGCCAGAATCAGGGATTTATCCCAAACAGTGGTTATCAGTTAACCACTCTAAATCCACACACACAAAATAACAGCCCATAATTCAGTATGAACACTCTGTGTCCTTGTATATATGAAATTTATGCTCACAGATATGCTGTAACTTATTCCTCATTTGTACAGGAGGAGGACACTCCCATTTTTTTTCACTTCCCCCTCAGACACCAGGACACATCTTTTCTTAAATACAGAGGAGAAAGTTAAAAGAGCTCCATAGTCAGCGCTTAAAAAAAAGAAACACCACCAGAGCTTTCCTTTGGTTTTCAAAACAAAGTGTTGCCAATACCTCATGAAGTGGTGGCAGTATTTTGTTCCTCTCTCCACCCAAAGCCGTTTGAGACAATTTTTATTTCTTAGACTAAAAAAGAAGGTTTATCTCCATTTACCTCAAGTATTTTATCTCCAGTTTTTAAAGCCCTTGTTCTTCCTGCTGGGCTGTCTTCCAGAACTTGTTTGATAAAGATCCCTTTAAGTTCTTCTCCATTCTTCAGGCGCTTTATGACAGTTTGTCCACCAACAATGCTGATTCCAAGAGACACCTCAGGGTCTCTGAAGATCTCAACACTGTAAAAAAACATGTGGTAGTTTCAAGAGCTTCAAACAGGTTTTTTTTTTTAAACTACAATGCAAAGCCTTAAATAAATGTAAGCTCCTGGTCTTTCAAGAAGATTTAACAGAGTAAAGGGATAAAGTAAGAAGCCTAAGAATGCTCTCAACAGAGTTGAGTTTTCACCCTGAGCAGATCTCACCCCACAATAAGAGCAAAATTCTGCTGCCAATCCCTGCCCACTGGGCAGAGGCTTTTATTTCAGAGAAAGTCAGATCTTCAAGTAAATACTCATCCCCTTTCAGCTTGAGCAAAGTGTCTGGGAATGGGAAGCCCTGCAAGTGGCATGTTGGACAAATAATGAAGTATTTCATACCACTTTCTGAACACTGACTTCAGTGCATATTCATCAGCTCAAACAGGAACTTTCTGATCATATTTTACTTGGGACCATAAAAACAATTCACCTAAAAATGTTAACAATACAACAAGGATGTGGCTGAAAAGGTTGGCGTGGCAATTTGGAATCCTGCCATGGGGGTTTAGCAGGAAACCCCTGGAAAGGGAGACAGCCCAGCACTGTGTGCATTGTTCATGCCTAATAGTTATTAAATGAGCAAGAACTTGCAGGTCATCCACAGCCTAAACCAGCCAAGCTCTCCCAAGTCAGCTGTACAAATAGAAGGCAGAATTCTGCTGAACATCTGTTAAAAATTCCCTGTCTTCAGGAAAGCCCAAGGTACACAGGTACCCTAAAGTTATTGGCAGAGGAGGAGAGGAAAAAAAAAACACCCAAGAAGAACTAATGTGGCTCACAGAAAAAAAAAAAAGATATGAGGTAAATGGGAAGGAAAATATGAACATACATCCGTGGTGGTCCCCAGTGGCTGAAGTTTGGAGTTTCTTCTCCTTCTCCTTCTTCTCTCTCGGGTAATTCACTAATTTGGGGCAGAGGGAAGGGGAGGAATAAAAAATAAAAGAGGCATCACCCATGCCAGGTCACAATTCCTCACATATTTTGTATCTGGCAGCGAGACAGCAACACCTTCTCACACTGCCCAGTTTAAAGCAAATGTACAGAGTCAACAGACCAGACAGGAATTTTTGTATTTAGGTTTAAATGTACTTAAGGAATGCTCCAGAAATAAACATGATGGGCAGACCAAATTTATAAGCTGCTCTGTGATACACAAATCTGCACTGCATTTACTCACTGGAAATGACTATTTAAGCAATTAACATTTACTTTCTGATAAATATGCTGTGATGCTTGGAGAGGGATATAAACATGCCAAAAGCAGTAAGCAGATCATGATCCAAGTGGGAGAACAGATCCTGTGTGTGTTCCATTAAACCCTACAGAATAATCCCCTCACCTTATTGTGGAGCTGCTTGCCCTCTGAGAGAGGATTTCAGATGAAATTAGGGGAGTACTGAGGATTGGAATCAACAGGCCCCAAAAGCTCCACCACCCACTGACCCCAAACTGGTGGGGAAAGACTGGGACAGATAAAGCAAAAATCCACAGCAATGCCAGCTCAAGGCTCTTCAACACCATTGAAGTTTCCTGCAGAGGCCTGAGAGCCCTGGCTGAATTCTGCTCCTCCCAAAAGGAAGAACAAAGGGAAGGGAAAACCAGGAGGAGAGCTCCTGAAGGAGCCATGAGTAAAGGCTACATCCCTCTCCTCCAGGCCCCCTCACTGCAGTGCTGGCAGAGCCACTTGCACATTTCTGTCCCAAGGGAATATTCAAGGGAGGAAACATGGGAAGTTTTCAGGTTTTAAACCAAACTCCATCTCCTGTGAAAGCTACAGAGCTCTGTGTCTGTCTGAGCATTCCACACAGCCTTGAATCATGATTCAGCTGAGTAAAGCAAGAGGACAGTCAGGATTATGAAATGAATCCTTTCAAAAGCTGAAATCTTCCTCCATACCTGCCTGATGCTGTTCTAGGCTGAGCTAAGGTGGTTACTCTCCCAGATTCCCGGCTCTTGGGAAGAACATAATTCTCCTCTTTCAGGGCTTCCTTTCCAACTGCTTCCGAATCAGCAGCAAGCTCAGGTCCTTTGGAGTCACTCTGAAGCTTTGTCCCTGAAGAAAAAAAGGGGGGAAGATGTGAAAAAAGGGGGAAGATGTGAAAAAAGGGAACATTTGCTTCCTCTGTCCAGGCACCCACCAATTATTTCACCCTTGGAATCAAACCCTTTATCCCACCAGGTTCCCAATGCATTCAAGGCCAGTCTGGACAGGGCTTGGAGCTCCTTCCTCCCAAGCAGGGAGTGCCACTCCAGGCAGGTTGATAAATTTATTTCTCTGATGAATCTACCAAATCCCAAGCATCCATCTGTGGCCATCTGACAAGGAGAAATCTGAGCACAGATCCAAAGACTGTCCCAGGATATGGGGCAATTTTCTACCACACAGATCACCTGCAAATTTCTGGTTGTGCTAAAGTCACCTCCAGAGCCTGTCACTTTATTTCTGTATTTATTTATCACTGGTCAGATTTGGAGGAGGAAGCAAGATTATAAAGCTGAAACCCATTTCATGCCAGACTGTCCTTGAGCCTGCAGAACTCTTGATTTGAATATTTTCCCATTTGAAAGTATTTTTGTTTTGGTTAAAAAATTGAAATTTGTAAATACGAAATTATGAGATAAAGAGAAACCTTCTTACAAACCTAAATTCATCTCAGTTTTCACTTCTGCCTGGGTAGTTTCAGTATCAAATATGTCTTTTTGGTAGCTGCTGGGAGCTGTGGTTCCAGAAATGTATGACCTTAAAGCAGCATTCTCTTCACACTTCACAGAGGAGAAAAGAAGTAATTAAAGTTAGAAAGCAATGGTATTAACTTACACAGGGGTATTTGACAGGAACATTAATTTTTACAGCAAACATACACATTTCCTCAGCTACATTCATATTTATTCAGGTAACTATGAAATACTAACTGCTCATTTAAATACTAACTGCTCATTTATGCACTGCATTAAGAAGAGGCATGAGAAATGTTACATGCAATTGAAATATAAAGCAACTGTATCTTTCTCCTCACCTGTAATTCAGACAAAAATTTCTTTCCTTTTGCTCATTTGTTTTTTATAAGTAACAAACAAATAAATTTAATTTTGTGCACTGTGGTATAAAACTGTCAGTAGAAACTTCCTTTTATCTGTTTATACACATACTGCTTAAGGGGACAAGCCAAACGAAACCTGAAATTCTCTGTGGCTGTGATGTCAAATCCTTTTCCACTCCATTTTTTCTCATGTAAAAGCACACACGCCTCAGAAGCTGGTGCATGGGAGGCTGATAATATCAGTTTTTTGTTTGGTGAGGGGATGAACAAAGAATCAGACAGAAAAAATAATTCTCAGTACTTGAGAAAGATGTACAAATAAGAGTTTTGCAATTTACCTGAACCTGTCTCCTCCCACTCCTTAATCCACTACTATCCTTGCCACAATTCCTTCCACCATATCAGCTTTTACTCAAATACACAATCTGGCTGAAGGAACTGATTTGGGTTTATAAAAATAAGGAAAAGAGGGAGTTCCTTTCACTGAACCCTCTGGACTCTCAAACCCATGATGTGACATTCTGCTATTACTGACATGCCCGATACCAGCACAGCTTCCAAAAAAAAAACCCCAAACCCACAAAAAAAACCCCAAACCCACAAGTTTTTGGGTAAAATGACAAATTCAGGATGCCTGTAAATACACCAATACACGTATTTCACTCCAGCAGGTAAATATAATACAGGCAATAGGTTACCTAAAAAACCTTCCAAAATGTACAGAAGGATAGACTGGTGTCTGCTAGAGGTACACAAGTCAATAAATCAATTGTCTAAGTTTAATAAATGAAATCCTAGTAATTAAACTAAATTTAATAAATTAAATTCTAGTCATTAAAACCCTAGAGAGAGTCCTGAGGGTTCGGGTTTGGAGTCTGCCCTGAGGGACCTGTGCTCAGCACAGCATTCCTTACCATTTGATCTTTCCTGAATGGATATTCCAGGGACTCTTTGGCATTTAGGCTAACACTGGATCTTAAATCTTGTATTTCATCATCCTCCAGTTGCTCTGCCCATCGTTCTGTGTCCAGGTTCCTGTCTGAAGCTGCCTCCTCTCCACCTGATGCATCATCCCCCTTCAGGAAGTCTGAATCCTCCTCATATTCCTCATCCACCAACATTTCCCGTTCCTCCTCCACGTCCTCTGCTCTGACTTTCAGAAACTCACACATCTCCCAGGACTCCTTCCCATACTCCTCATCCTTCTGAGAAAGCTGAAATGACCTTCCCAAGTCCAGATGGGGCTCATCAACGAGTTCTTCTTTGAAAGGCACCTCGTCCCTGAAACCCTGCAAAGATCATTAAAGAAATACAGATTTTACACCATGTTTCCACCCCACTCTTTTAAAGCTGTGCTTTATTTTCTGCCCACGTTAAAAGTACATCCTGATTTAAAAGATCTTCTACCTTTTGCGTTTTCTAAAAGAAAATAGACTCTCTGACTTATGATTTTAACACTGAAAGTAGACAGTGCAATTATTTTTTTTTCAATATAAAGAAATTTAAGTTGCACAGCTTAGATGCTGCTGCAGCCATTTGGAAAAACCAATCTGGCCTGAAGTTAGGGAATGAAATTATTAATTAACACTGAAACAGCCATAGGAAAGAGTACATATAAATCTAGTTAAAGTATCTCTGTGCTTCAGACATATCTGCTGTTGCTTCATGAATGCATGAACATTTCTTGAAATGCTATCAGCTAAATAAACAGCCCAAGAGTTTGATTATGCAACAGTGTCAGCAACTTAAACACCCCACAAAAACCCCCAAATAAAAGCCATACTTGCTTGCCCCTACCTTGGATATTCCATCCAACTTTTAACCTGGGGCAGAGGGGAAATGGAAGACCCAAATACCCCCCCCCAAAAAAAGGATATAAATGACTGTTCATTACCTTCCAGTGCTCAAGCCACAGAGCAACCAACCAAAAAAACCAACAAAACCGAGGGAAAAGGTATAAAAACCCACTCTGAAAGATCTCACTCAGCAGCTCCTTCTTTGGGATTTGTCACGTGCTCCCCCAGCTTCCAACAATTCCTGTTTCCCCAGATGGAATGGGGTGCTGATCACTGGCTCTCAGTGAGGCTGCACAGGCAGCTGGGATTTCATGCCCTGCACTTATCCCAGCATTTTGCCACACACTGAGAGCTTTCCCCTCTTTTCCTGCAGGCCACCAAACCCCTGTGGCCCACAGAACCCCCAAACCCAACTTCAACGCCCTGAGCCCCCAGACTCCCAAAACCAAGGGACAGACTCAGGGCTCCTTCCTCAAAATGTTTTTGTTTCTGCTTCCTGCCCCTTCCCAGGCTCCCCACGGCTCTGCACCACTTCTGACCTTCGGTGTCAGGATCCTGTTTTGTTACATTTGTACAAATACAGAAGGAAAGCCCCAGACACTGGCAAGATGTTTGTATAACTTAAGTGAGAGGCAGGAGAGAAAACAGGAGAGAGGCAGGAGCGTAAGGAAACAATGCAGCCAATAGCTGGCACGAGAGCAGAGCACCAGCAACCCAGAAATTAGCCCATTTTATTAATTTAATTAGCATTAAATGTCCCTTTAAGCCATCTGATCTGTGTACCTCGATCTCACAAAACCCCCAGGCTGAAGAGATCCTGATTCTCTCCATGTTCACTTCATTCCCCTCGGCTCCTGCGGCGTCGTTCTCCCAACACTTCCCCAAGTCCAGGGCACATAAATCAGCTTTCTCTGCCCAGAACCACGCAGGGTTTGTGTCCCTGACCCAGCAGTTTGCTCTGCATCCTCCCTGACTGCTGCACTGCAGCACCAGACACCACTAACACCACAGGGAATGCTGCAAACACGACACCGAGGCAAATAAAATCCCCAAATTCCATCGTTTTGGGGCTGAAATTCTGGTTGCCAGTGCCTCAGAGTGGGAGCCAGCAGAACACACCACTCCTGGCTACCTGTGTGAGCAGGTAAGATACTAAAAAATAATTTTGGCTACTACTAAAGCTGTCACACATGAGGTAAAAAAAAATGCAAGTAAATTTGCCTGTGGGTGTTTTGGCCAAATTGATCGTTCCAGTTTCAGGACTTTAAGATAAAATATTTTCTTTAAAAATACTTAATGACATTGGTTTTATTTAGGAAGTAGAAAACCAGTCTAAGCTGGCAGAGGATAAATTCTCTGCAACCCTTCTCATGCCCCCAGAAAACAACAAATGCCATTTCACATTGTGAAAATCAGTAAATATCCCTTATCATCATCCTGGCTAATTTCTTCACACTGTACCCACATCTACCCTACAATACTTCTCCTTTTGGTGCTTCTAATCTACCATTTCAGCATTAAAACCAGTTTTGCATCCAGAGACAGGTACACATGTTCAGCTACAAGAAAATCTGGAATTTATTTTTCTTCCTGTGTTGCAGTTCTGCATGATCCTTTATGTGTTGTATTTTCTGGTGTAAAAAGAATACATTTACCAGCATGAATTTTGCAAAGCACTGGAGAACAGATGAAAGTTACAAGATATCCACATCTCTCTAGCTCTGCGCTGGTGAGAACTGCAATATTATTGCCTATTACCCTGGTATCTGAGTTTCTCACTATCTTTAATGCCACATCCTCCCACAATAAACAGAATTATTTCTCAGATAGTAAGGATGAGGAGAGTTGAGGCAAGAGCAAAGAAATCACTCCAGAGAACATTAGAAGGCTATGAAGAAGAAAGTATTTCAAGAGTGCCTTACACTCTGAACTACTTTTTTGTTTTGCTTCATGATAATTAAAAGCATTCTGCTTCCATACTTTACTTTCTGTGCAAAGCTGAGCCCACCACTTCTGATTATAATAACAACACAGCATTCCTATTTCATATCCAAGGTAACCCAAGGTATTTTAATGACATAATAAATTTGATAAGGCAGTCTGGGAGCTGCATTGGTGAGTGCTCCCAATGCACTTGGCACAGTTTGCTCTTAGAGGGAATCCAATACTTTCAGCCTTATCTGAAAAACATACTGCATTTTTTTACTTTAAAACATCATTTCCTGTCTGTATAAACTGGAGTTGAACCAAAAAAAGTAACCAAATACCTGTGGTGCTTCAAGTATTACTGAGAAATTTGTGTTATCTACTGGTTCTGGAGACCCAGGGCTGCTTTTGATGCTGCTGGTATCCACACCGTGCATTTTCTCCTCCTCTCTGCTGTCTCCCTGAAAAAGGTAATCCAAACAATGAGTCGGGAAAATGACCAAAAAAAAACCCCCACATCTTTTAATAAATTAACAGGGAGAAGGAGAACCAGCCACTGGAAAAGAATCATAAAAACAGAAAGTCAAAAATGGAGAAGTCAACAGCTTTTGTTCTTTGAACATACTGGTTCAGATGCACTAAGACCTAAAGAGATGTGTAGGAAGGGAAGACAAATACAAGGATATGAACAACGAAATACCAATTTTTAGGAAAGGAAATAATATATTTAACAGCTTTCCTACACTCCTATTTCACAACTCCTCTACCGCTTTGAGTTACAAGCACTTTCTGATAACTGGGGCTTTAATTAATTTTGCCTGGGTGCCCTTGATGAACAATACTGCAGCATTCCCCAGTAAACTACTGTTCCAAAGCCTTGATTCCAGAAAAGGGAAATCCTGCCTGAATTTACAGTCTTGACTTCAAACAGAGCAGCTTTCTTTGATGTCAATGGAGCTCAAGCAAGCCCTCAGTAGTGTCTGAGAGAGAAATGGGCTCCAGCACACGTTTAACTGGGTTGCTGAAGTGCTGGCACCACATTACACCTGTGCACACGGGTCTGCCCAGGCACATCTCCCAGCTGCACGTGGCTGTTCTTGAAGGAGGAACTTGAGGATGCTGGTTTTGGACACTGAGCTGACCAGGACTTTTGACCCTCTCAAGGCACAGCAGCTCAGCTGTCTCCCAAACGCACACGTGCCCTATGCTGAATTCTCCCCACAAACCCCATGGGATGAAATAAGAAAAAAATAAATTAATTAAAATCAGTTCTTACCACTAAAGGCTTGCAGATCCCAAGGGAAACTGTCCCTGGGGGCACAGATTTCAGCACTTCCACTGCCTCTGCCAAGGTGGCACCATCCAGGTGTTTCTCGTTGACGAACACCAGGCGATCGCCCGGCAAAATCTGCCCCCCGCGCTCGGCCACGCCACCAGGCACCAGGGAGCTGATCACTATGGCTGTTCCTGCTGGATCCAAGGGGTCCTGGGGGGGAAATAACATAAAACACCCCCAGGTGAAGGCCTTGAAAGATGATGTTTGTTTGGGGCGTGTAAGGAGCACTCAAGCACGCTCATCCTCTGATGCTACGGGACTGAAGACGTTCAAAAAGCGCTGTCTGCCAACACTGCCAAGGTTTAGATTGTGCAAAAAGGAAGATATTCCATCACCTGCCTAATCCACTAATAAATGTTAAGATCTGAAAGGTGACTGATACCCTGCCTGATACCCTCTCCTTACACACACAGGCACAGCCAGGCCAAGCTGCAAATAGAACAACTACACTGGCAGCCTTCCACCAGCCTCCATCCAGCCTGGGACGTGCTAATGTCACAGAAAATAACCACTCTGCACGTCACCCAAGGGCTTCAGAGCAGCAGAAATCATGGCAAAAGGAACCACTGCAACGTCAGAAATTTAATTCAAAATCTGAAGCTCAAATGGAAGCCCCAAATATTGAAGAAATAGCAGCTGATGTGGGGTGTGTGACTGCAGCGTTTCTGCTCTGTCGACTCCACGTGACAACTCAGAAGTGACATTTTCTCCACCTTAACAGGGAACAGGAGACAGCAACAGAAGAGTAACTAAGATTGTTACTGAAGGCAAGGAACACTGTAGTGGTGGATACAGAGAGTGTCAAGCACAAAATACTATACACATTGTAAACTGATGCAAAGATATCCACTTCACGTAATATTTTATCCTGTATTAGCCTTTGCTTTGTGTCCTGTACCATTTCTATCATGTCTTCACTCATTAAAAAAATTATTCTCAATCCAATAAAATTACAAATTATTATATACTGGCAGGAAGATATACAAAAAAAACCATATGGGGTTTTAATTGTTTTATATATTTTTTGTTTCCTCATTTGTTTTTTTAAGATTGCAATTATAGCCTTTCTCCCCCTTGCTAAGGGCTCATAAAGTTCATAAATGCTCCTTGCATGCACTGGGCCTCCAAATACACAATCATGGACTATTTTTCCCTCAGGACCTGCATCTTATTCAGGGCATGGGAAGGATAAAAAAAGGGCAAAATTCAAATCACAAAGACCACCATGAATTCAGCACCTCAGTGTTAATTTGAAAACAGGAATGCTTTTTAAGCTCTTTATTTTTATATGACTATACACTGCTTTCCAAGAACACATGTTTTTTAAGGTATGTGCAAACATATGAGGCAATGCCTGTAATATCTGTAAAAGGCTGGAATTAGAGAAGTGAAATTAGAGTTCAGCAGGAAGAGCCACGCAGGGGCTGGATTCGAGTAAATAAAGATCAGCAACAATTCTCTCCTGTTCTGCTGCTCGATCCGGCCCTTTTACAATTTTACAATTTTGCAATTTATCCGCAGTGCACACAAGATGTTTCCTCCTGAGTGTCACGTCCTGGCAGCCAAGCCCAGCAGGCTCCCTGTGCTCACCTCCTGTGCCAAGGTGCTCGAGCTGCCCGAGCTGTCTGTGCCCAAACCTGCTGCACCTGGTGCTCAGGGAGGATTCCCTGGGCTTCCAACAGCATCCCCTCAGGACATTTCCAGGAACAAACCAAAGCCCAGCAAGTTCCGAAGAGGAATCCAAAGGGATTCCAAAATGTGAAGGAAAAAAAGAGCTTTAAGTGTTGGACGCAGAAAACTGAAGTTACTGCTGCCCTTTGTTCTTGGCAGCAAACCTCAACCACCCTGGAACCAGCACAGACTTGTAAATTGGTTTTAATCTGGGGGTTTGCTCCACTGCAAATTAGAAATAACCTTCTGGACATCTCTGCAGACCCAGGATCCAGAGAGCCCCTTCCCAGCAAGCAAGGCACTGTTCACATTAGGGAGGCTTTGCTGCAGAACTAAACCAGCAAGTTTTCCTACCATGGGCTCGTCTTGCCGTGGCCAGGGAGGTTTAGGCTGGTTCCCTGAATGGGTGAATGCTCTCTCAGCAAGACAACACCTCTGCTGACACAACAGCTTCTATAATATGACTTTTGCTGGCTTAGCTCTATTGGTAAAAAGTGAACAAAACAAACCCAGCACTCACCCCCACCCATGCAGAAAAGTTGACAAAATTCTGTGAGTGAAGGACTGGCCCAGTAATGTCAGTGCTGGCTGAGGATGGGGCAGAACCAGGTTCAAACCTCTGCTCTGTCTGATCTAAATCAGTTCTTTTCTGGGTTCTGGATCAGAACCACTTAAGCAGGACATGGGACTCTCACCATCAGCTGCTTCTGGGCAGGGTCAGTGGCCTAACTACTCACCTCTGATGAGAAGCAGTCCTGTTTCAACTCACCACTGAAACAAAAACAGTTTTGCTCAACAAATCATCATGTTTTGGTAGGAGACAATTTAGCTGAAAGAAGTGTTCCAAAAGGAAGAGAGACCCTGCAAAGCAGCAGCTCGAGGCAGAGAAGTTTTGAGGACAATGTGGTTATTTTCCCTGCTTCACAACACACACCAGCACAAGCCTGGAATTGCTCCATGAGGAGCAGCAGGAATCTTCAAAAAAGGGGGCCCACGTTAAAACTGTTGTGCAGGCAAGTAGGAAACAATTCCACTGCTGATTTCAAGCAGAGGGAGCTGTTGCACAGGGAGAGAGGAGCGGGATGAGCTGCACAGGGAGAGCTCAGCAGCAGCACCAGCAGTGTCAGAACCTCAGGGCTCACCAGTGCCTGAATCACGATGGGATTGCCACGAGGAATGCAACAAAAGCTGCACAAGAAGGCACAGACCCACTGAACTGCAAGGTGTAATCACGTATATCCATATTCTCTCTGTAATTTAATATTCTACCACAACTGTGGATTGCACTGTGCTTTCCTTATCTACACCAAAGGAACACTGGGATTTTCTTTTGAAACCTTGCCTTATGGTTTACCCTTGATCCCAAGCACATCCTAAAGAAGCACCTGCTAAAACAAGACAGCAAACACCAAATTCACATTTTCTAAATGGTGAGTGCAACTGGGCCGTGAGGGCTGTTGTCTTGTTTTTGAAAGAAAGCAGTGCTTGCAGCAGGATGAAAAACAGATCCTCTCCTTCTATACTGAGTGCAAAAGGTACAGTTTGTATATAGTTAGTACAGTTAAAAGGCAAGTTCACCCCCACGGTGGGATTTCAGGGCTGCCTCCACATTAACAGAGCAGCTAGAACCATTCCAAGTTACCCAAGAGCACCAGTGTGACTGCACACCTACCCTGAGGCTCTACACTCACTTTACTTGGCTCAAAGTGATTTTTAGTCACCAGCAGGCAGGAGCAGATTTCAGCCTCCACTTTAAAGTGAAGGCTCGTTTACCGGGATGGAGTTTGCAACTCTCCCACAAACCCAGAAGTGATACAATTTCAGTATTTCAAGAAATTATCACATGGCTTTGTATCAGAGCACAAGGGGAGTGCATGGACAATCCCATGCGAACTGGCCATGTTAAAATGAGCACAAATCACACAAACATTAAGACTGGAAAAGACCTCCAAGGTTGTCATGAACGAGCCTTGGCACATTTAAAGAGGAACTTTTACCTTTCCTGAAGGATTCCTGTACACCAATGAATAATGACTCATATGAGCAATGAGGAAAAGAATCAGACTGCAAGGCAGTGAGGAGACAAAGCCCCTGAAGCCAAAAAGCTCATTTTTAAGAGAAGAATCACATTCTGGAACGTTTGCCACTTGTGTAAACGCTGAGAGCTGCCCCCTGCCATGTAGCAGCAGCAGCCCAGGACAGTGGCCCCCAGGTAACCCTTGGAGAACTCCTGTGCTGCAGCTGCTGTCCTCCCCTCTGTGCCACAGCCAGCCATGGATTCTATGAACTTGTTTAAAATAGCCACAGTTTATTCATACTTAGCACACCATATATTTAACTACGTTGAACCATAGGTTTTCCCTTCTCTCCCCCACCCCACTCCTCATCAAAACCCACAAATGTTTCCCGGAGTCCAGGTGTCAAATGTTTCTCCTTATTTTCAGTGCCCCGTTTGTTCTGGACTCATTTAGCAGTGGAGAGTCAGGCAGGGGCCACTGCAGTTGCTGCCCCTGGGATGCCTGGGTTCGGGGCACTATGAAATCTCTTAAAAACCTGAGCTCTGCTAAAATGTTAAAGAGTCCCAGGAGTTCAGAGGGTCCTGTGTGCAACCCTGGAGCTGCAGCTTTATTGTGGCTTTGATTACCAAAATGGGCACCACACACCCACACTCAGAATGCCTTGGGAAGCAAACCTGAGACAGAACCAGCGCTGCTGACCTCTGCCCATCCTGCTGGGACAGGAAAAGTGATAAAGCAGGCTGGCTGCTGCCTTGTCCCTCCCAAAGGTGGGGTGTGCAGCAGCCAAGAGAGGGCACTCCAGGCCAGCCCAGCTCCCAGCGCCGCAGGCATTCCCTGCTCTCACAACCCATCCCCAGCCAGCCATCCAGCCCCTCCCTGGGCTGAGGATGAGGAGCACTGAAACCACAGCTCCACTGGATGGGAGCAGCTCCCACGTTTGCCGGGGCTCTGTTTGTGTTTTGCTTTTTTAAAAGGCTCCTATGAAAATGTAAGACAAAGCTGCGGGTGACTGACATTCCCCGTGCAAAGTCACTCTCACTTAGTTACAGGCTATATTAGTTTTGGCATCACTTGAGATCTAAATCCAGCTAGCCCGACTTCCTAGAATATTTCAGCTCTCTTCAAGCAACAAACTGCCTGCTGCCACAAAAACACACATCCAAAATAGAATGGCCAAGGGTCCCAAAAGAAACAGTTTGAAACTTTTTTCCCCCCGTGCCATTTTTTGATTTATCTGAACATTTTTACAAGTGCCAATTTGTATACTGCAGGTTTCTGTGAGGGAGCCAAAACAAACGCCTAGGAGCTCAGAGGTCAGAGCAGCCCAGCTTCATTACATTTTGCATGGGACCACTTCCAGGTCTAACACACATATATCCATATTTAAAACTCTTCAGTGAGTAAGATACCAGGCTAGAAGACTCTTAGACACAACACTTTTGACGCTGAACAAGGAAAAGACACCCGTCAACAGTGAAAAGAAGCAGAGGCATTTTATGTTTGTCTCACTATTATGCAGAACAAAGGTAGAAGTGCACATGAGTAATGTACCTGCATGCTCAGTGTTGTGAAATTACTCAAAATACTCATCCATGCTCTCATTTTGTGAAGTGCCTGTGGTTCCCTTTGCAGAGCCACCCTCCACAGTGACCCCAGCAATGCCAATGGGATGCAAGAGCCAGGAGTGACAAGAACCCCTTTTTGTGCCTTTTCACAGCACAAAGTGCCTCCAACAGACAGGGAAGAGAGGGAGAGCCAGCCGTGAGTGAGGTCTGACTCCCTCCTTAAGGTGGCCTCACTTTGTGGGTGAGACTCAAGGCCCAAACCCTCCGTTCACTCACTCCAACATGTTTACAGCAGTTGGCCGTAGGAACTGCCAGAGGCACTCTAAGGCCTGGAAAAACATCCCTGAGGAAGTGCTCCACTGTTTTTTGTTAGATCCACTGCATCTGAGTGAAATTCGAAGCATTTCAGACCTGCTTCTGCCTCTTGTACTCGGGTTGCAGTCAGCAGGGCTGCTCAGGAAGGAGATTACACAACGCACAGCCTCTGGCTGTACCAGAGAAATAAACTGCAGGCTGATGTGCTGAAGCAACACAAACTTAAATACAGAGCAGTATTCAAGGAGGAACGCTGAACTTTGCTGTGATGTAAGGCAAAGCACTGGAAATAAAACATTACTATTTATTGATCTGCAGTGAGGGAATAAAGCAATGAATTTCAGAAGCTCTGGTGTGCAGCCGGCATTAATCAAAACTTCTGTTGTGGGAAATGTCAGCAAAGAAACAGGAATTCGCAGGGAAGGGGGGAAAAAACAGCAACAAACCACACAGAGCCCCACCCAAAGGAGGAGAGGGAACAGCAAAATAAAGAGGAGGAGGAGGAGGAGGTGGCACAATGGGTTTCCCACAGCAGGCTTTCATCATGTGGGATGTGAAATCCTATCAGCCTTGCCCAGCAAGAACCAACACGGTGGCCGTGGGTGACTCAGCCGGGTCTGGAGAGCACAGCACGGTCCCCTCCCCTCTGCTGTGGAGCAGGGACCCCAGGGAAAAGACCTCACACACTACTGCTCTTCCCAAACAAAAAGATGAAAGATAGGCAGTGGCTCTGGGCACTCTCAGAGTCACCGCGCAGTGGACTCAGGTGCCTGTCGCTATCTTTTAATTTATCAAACTTCTCAATCCATCCAAGGTTTTATCCGCCTTTCATATTTGCTCTCGACAGAGCTAAAGTCTCAGGGATTACATTCATTAGACTCTCTTAATATCTTAGACTTTCAGACTTTCCAGCTCCAGAAAAAACACACTGAGTGCTGACTACAGGGAAAAGCCATAGAGATAAAGAAAAAAAAAATCCCTGAACTCATAAGGAAGTGGAGGAAAGCCACTGTGTGATGAGATAAAGAAGGGATAGAGATGTGTGGGAAAGAAGAAAAAAATTCCAACAAGCCAAGGGAAAAAAAGTATAAATGGTATCACCTACACAGCCTGTGCTCAGCAGGCCTTAACACAGGTTGTGGGTTTGATCAGCTTTCAGATTCAAAGAATTCCTGAACTCGAAATCCAAGCAGAGAGCCCAGCAGCACTTGCACCAGTGAGGTGAGCCCAGCCTCAGCACTGGTAAAAGTCTGTGGAAGTGCAGGATGTGTTTTTTCACAAACCAGAGCTCTCCTCTGCATGAGAACCTTGCCTCACAAACAGCAAACACATGAATTATGGAAGACTTGCTGCAGAAAAAGCTGCAAAATAGAAGTGGGGACAGAGGACAGGCTGGGTTTTATCCAACAAGGATCAGCAAACAGTGATTTGGCCCAAAGAATCACAGAATCCCAGACTGGGTTGGGTTGAAAGGGAACTTAAAGCTCATCTCATTCCACACCTTCCACTCTCCCAGGGTCTCAGAATGCCATCCTGCCTGGCCTTGAACACCTCCAGGGATGAGGAACAGGGTGGACCAGGGAGCAGACAGAAGGGTTGGCAGAAAGGTTGCAGAGAATTTTAAGGCTACAGTGAATCACATTGAGAACAGGCAGAAAATTCCGAGTGCAACAGGACTCCTTGGATTTGGGGAGCAGCATCTTCCAGCGGGGTGAGGTACTAAGAAAAACAGAACACCTCATAAGTTCCATGAGTTTTCAGGATGCTTCATGCTTATCCATCAGCACCACCATATACCTCAAATCTCATCATTTCAGAACAAATTCTGAGCTGTCTGGGCTGAGCTCCTCCACACCCACTGCTCCATCATCTCCACATGCCCACTGCCAGGCCAGCACAGCTTCCTCCAGCCTCATCCACATTATCCCAGCCTGGCTGAGATTTACCGAGCAGTTAACAGAAAATCCAGCTACAGTTTTGTCCCTTTAAATTCTCGCCTTCTCTCGCAGGCAGAAGACATCTGTGGAATAATAATGAATTTCTTTGGTTTGGGGTTTTTTTGTTTTTATTAAAAGCTATTCTTTCTAGCAGGAAATGAAAAAGAACAACCAGATTGGAGAATTTGGGGGAAGAAGGGAAAACATTTCTAAAGGTTAATAGTAATAATACTGCTCAGCATTTATTTCATGGATATGCGACAAAGCAAAGAAAAACAGATGTTTTCAGTAATGCTCCAGTTTCTCTGCAAACTCAGGTATTGTCCAGAGCTGCTGCAGCTCACAGGGACAGGAGGGATGCTACTACAATTTGCCCTACAAGACAGCAAAAGGAGGGATAAGGAAAATCTCTGTCCTTTAGTGAATGCAGGACAATCTGGGGATCAGCACTGCTCTGTGAAAGGCAAAAATCTGCTGCCCTGGGTCTGCCTGGGGTAACCACAGCTGAGAGAAGAACACTTTAATAACTGAATAAAGCCAAAGATAACAGCAGTGCTAATACTAATAAATATCATGAAAAGGAACATAACAAAAAGAGAGAGAGAGAGGAATAAAACCTGAGGAAAACAAGTGGTGCACAGTCCTGATGCCCAGCCTGTTCCTGAGCAGTGATGCACCCCTCCTGGCCAACTCCCCCCATTTATAGATCACATAAATCATATATCATGAGCATGATATCCTATGGAGTATCCCTCTGGCTAGTGCAGAACACCTCTCCTGGCTTCTGGTGCTGCTCCTCACTGGCAGAGCATGGGAAACTGAGAAGTCCTTGACTCAGAGTAATCGCTACTTAGCAACAACTAAAACATTACCCTGTTATCAACATTGTTCTCATGCTAAATCCAAAACACAGCGCTGCACCAGCTACTTAGGAGGGAAATTAACTCTATCCCAGCCAAAACCACAACACCTTCTTAGTGTGGATGGGGGGAAAGGCTGTGGATATGTCTACCTGGAATTCTGTGAAGCCTTTGACGCTGTTTCCCCCAGCATTCTCCTAGAAAACCTGGCTGTGCATGGCAAGGATGGCCAAGAAGGCCAATGGAACCTGGCTTTTGTCAGCACCGGTGTGGCAGCAGGACCAGGGCAGTGCCTGTCCCCTGTGCTGGGCACTGCTGAGGCACCTGGAATCCTGAGGTCACAAAAAGAAGGACATGGAGGGGCTGGAGCAGGTCCAGGGAAGGGAACAGAGCTGGGGAAGGGTCTGGAGCCCCAGAAGGGGCTGAGGGAGCTGGGCAGGGGCTCAGCCTGGAGCAAAGGAGGCTCAGGGGCCCTTGTGGCTCTGCACAGCCCCTGCCAGGAGGGCACAGCCGGGGGGGTCAGGCTCTGCTCCAGGGAACAGGGACAGGAGCAGAGGGAACGGCCCAATTGCACCAGGGGAGGTTCAGGTTGGGTACTTAGGGAAAATTCCTTCCCCAAAAAGGCTGCCCAGCCCTGGCACAGCTGCCCAGGGCAGTCCCCATCCCTGGAGGGATTGAAAAGCCCCGTGGATGTGGCACTTGGGGACACGGGGCAGTGCTGGCCTTGGCAGTGCTGATGGGAACAGTTGGACTGAAAGGTCTCAGGGGACTTTCCCAACCTGAATAATTCTACGAGGTTTCTCCCTAATTTGTCATTTACAGTCCTACTGATGGCCCCCTCCAGCCCAGTGTCAGGGAATACCCAACCCCTAAATGTGACTTCCTGCCTCCAGGTTCTCCAGATCTCTTCCTGTGGGTCTGTCTGGATCTTGGTGTGAGACACACAGAAATCTCTTTGATTTCTTATCAAAGTGGTCTCTGCTCTCCCAAGGCATTAGTGGTGCAGGTTTTGGAACCCACTAATCGTGAACACCTCAGAAACTTCTCCAGGAATGTGCCCAACTGCATTCACCGGCTCTGAGGTCCTGGAAAGTAGTTTTTAAGCTGAACTCCAAGAGAATTTTTCAAAAAGCTACACTGAATTCAATTCATGACACACTATTAAGAATTATTTTACACATGAAGCAGCTTAATATGATTTAAAGGATGTAGAACTTTCCCATAGGGGGAGAGAAGCAAATCCTCCGTGAGATGAGTACCAACACAGCTGGTACTGAGGCTTACAGAACTTTGATGTTAATGAATGTGGATGGGTTGTAGAGATGGGAGAAAAGCTGCCTTTATCAGTTTTCCCAGTACCAAGCTGATAGCCATTGTAAAACTGCTTTTTAATACAGCTGTGCAGCTTTTGCCAGTAAGCCACAGGTTTCCATCACATGATCAGGTGAAAATGTGTTTAACAAAGACATGAATATGCTTCTTTGTTCATAACAAACTTATCACAAGAATAGACAAAGCTCAAATTATCACAAGAGGGCAAACGTTTAGCCAGCAACTTGTCAAAGCATTCCAGCCTGCATCTCACTGCTGAACAGACCAAGACAGTAAAAAAAAATATAATCTACATGAATACCACCTTCTACAAATAAGAAGTCAGTTTGCTTTTTTTTTTTTAACTCTACATCTGGAGCCTGTTTGGGGCATAAAGAAAAGAGGAAAGATATTTGGAGACACTTAAATTGCTTCACTTCCTGCCGTGAATGACTATGCAGTGATTTTGTTAGAAAAGAGAAAACAATTGTTTCCCATGCTCCCTGGGAGAAGGACAAAACATAACCTGCTGAATGTGCAGCAAAAGAGACTTCAGCTCTACAGCACGAAAAACGGCTACTAATAATAAAGGGAAGGCAGGAATAAGGCAGCTGTGGGGTCCCTATTGCCAGAGCACAGGAAAATCCCTGGAGCACTGACCCAGGCAGGCACAATTCACACAATTCAGGGCAACCTGGAGCTCCCGAGTGCTGAAATGCCTCTTTCTGCTCCCATGGATCACTTGGAGCAGGTGAGTCCATGAGTTCCTCCAGCCAGACAGCTCTCCAGGGCAGCTGGAGTGTGCCAAAGCAAGCAGGCACTGGGGACTTATCTCTGAGCACAGACAGGGACAAACAGCATCTCACAGTCCTTCCCAGGAGCTGTGTAAAATGTCAAACCTCCCTGCTGCACCCCTCAGCCTCTCCAGTTTCATGCACTCTGAAACAGCTGCTTTAAAAAGACTCTGACTTCAAAGCACAGTAAATTAAGCTCCACATAAAGTCCATTCAGCTTTCTGTTTAATTTGATAAAAGCTCATCAGACCATTCAAGTTACCTTCTGGTCAATACTGCCTCAAGAAATCTGCAATTCAGCTACCTGTGGTTTTTCCAATATTTCTGTAAAACATTACTGACAGAATCTGTTGGCCTGCAATGCATCAGGTCTTTGCTAAACACTGTTCCAGGGCTCAAAGAACCTTCTATCCTGCTGGGATCTCTTCATTTTCTCTACAAGTCTTTTGGGATTTTTCTTTCCTCCTGCTCTAATGCCCTGGGGTCACAGTTGTTTTTAGACAGCATTTCTTCTCTGTTTTAAACTGATAATGCATCTTTCAATTTCTTTCTAAGGAAGAGGGATTGGTCTCAAAAACAATGGCTCAGCTCTGCCAGGAGGCTGGATGGGGCTTGGAGGGTCTGGTGGAAGGTGCAGGGTTTGGAACTGGATGAGAGTTAAGATCCCTTCCAACCCAAACCATTCTGCGATTCTGTGATCAGCTCCAGGCCAGGCAGATTTACTGTTAAGCTGGATACCTTCAGGTCTGCTGACAAAGAGCACGAAATGCACTGAGACTGCAGCCCCTTTCCACCCCAGGTGATCCCAAACCCCTCCACCAGCAGGTCCTGGGTCCCTCCTCCCCACCGGAGCTCACTTGGCACTGCCTGTGCCAGCAGCACCACATAAAGGTTAGTGAGGAGGTGAAAGGCAGAGCAGCCTCTCCAAGTGGAAGGAGAAGGAAATGAAGGGACCAGAGTGTGCTGCTCCATGGAGGACCTGGCCAGAAGGCTGAGAAGCACAGGTTTTTAATGGCCAGGAGACCTCTGCAGCCTTCCCACCACAGCAGCATCAAGAAAAAGCAGTGCCTGGCCTAGGAGCTTTCACCAGGTCCCAACACAGTGATGACAAGAGAAAAAAACACAGGAGATTTCATTTTAAGACTTCTTCAGTGCTTCTTATTTAAATAAAAGAAAAAAAAAATCCATCATTTCAAGAATCCACAGGATCAGCTTCCCATCCACCTCCCCTCTCGCCAAGTACTGACTTTGCTGCCAGCAGAGCAGTACTCAAAAATTTTACATTTCCTGCAGCATAATTACAAATTACAACATTCAAAGGGGAAAAAAGGTTTTTTTTTAAATACACAGAGACCACAGGAAAATGAAGAATATCCTATATAAATACTATCCTGTCATAGCAAAGGGGGTAACTCTACCCCAAAGTTTAATGAACCTTATAAAAAAAAGGAAGTTTTAAGCTCGGTTTTAAGCCCTTAAATCCCTAAAGACAATCAAAAGAAAACACAGGACAAAGTAGAAATACTATTGATTATGCATAATTGGTATAATTAATTTGTAATTAGTTCATTAAAATATATAGGCATTGGAATTATGCTTGTACATTTCTGGGAATATCCTGCAAGTCACTTGGGATGTGCTTATCATTTATTTGATAGATGAAACATTATTAGAAAGACAGCCCATTAAAAATTAATATGCCAGAGTAATAATTTTCTCGATCTCAGCATTCAGTTTTCCACGTACTCAGACTCCTATTCTGCCTCACAAAGAACTTTTATTAATTCTGTTTTGCAGAGCATGACTTGGGAAGCACAGCATTTAGGACAACTGAGGCACAGCAGCCTTTATGCTGAGCATGCAGCCAGTTTTGTGAAACAAAATGGCAAATATTATAAATTATATACCACAGGGGTGTTCAGCACAAGATCTAATCCTACAACTTAATTTAGGATGGAAAGGTAAAGAGCTTTGTGCTTGAAAGCAAGTAGGAAGAAACTTGCAGAGCACTGGGAGCAGCCTGGTCTGTAACTGCTGAGCATTCTTGTGCTTCTGCAGCGTGTCTGGCATCTCTCACTGTCAGAAATGGATGAGCAGGACTCCAGAGCTCCCTGAACACTGCAGGGAACAGCCCCAGTCCCACCCCGGGCTGGGATCCACTAGGATTCACCATTTCAAAGGTGCTGTTCCACTTTTGTGTGGGGCAAAGTCAGGTGGGGCAATAGAGCATCACCACTTTTTAACCCTGATGCCGCTCCCCCGTCCCCACTGAGCTTCCTGAAGTCCCTCCAGTGTTTCTGAAGTGCCATTTCAGCCAACAGCTGCAGAATAATAGGATCTGAAAAACCCAGGATAGTCACATCACCTCCTCCAAGCTGGGTATGCAACACCAAACCTTCCTTGAATTTCTGCAATGGACAGAGCCACTCCTTGTGTGTTATTTACCAACAAAATCTCCCCTTCAAAAGCATTTTCCTCCCCACCTGACCTCCATCAGCACTGTGGCAGCCTAGAAAGGCTGGTCACTCACTGAGGATGAAGATGGGCCACGGCAAGACCCATCTTCATTGAAAAACACCTAAAAAAATTTAAAACTCATGTTCTTCAAATGGAGCAAAATCAGCAGTGGATACACAGCACAAGCAGTATCATTTGCCATTATAAAGCTTGAATTTTCTCTTGGAAAACAAAGAGTATGTGCCTAAAAAAACACCTTTCATGTTTTAAAGAAGGGTCTCCAGGTCCTTTAAGGCACAATTAAACACTGCTGTAATTCTGTGCTTCCCAGCAAATCTGTGTTAAGAATTCCAAACACTCTCCCAGGAACCACACACAGTTTTTTTTGGTTTTGTTTTGTTTTTTGGGTTTTTTTTTCCCTTGCCTCCACTGCAGCATGGACAATTATTTATTTTCTTTGCCTTGCACTCAAGGATGTGATGGATGTATTTACACAAACACACACAGAGCCACAGATATCTCTCTATAAAAATTAATCTGCAGATGATGAAAAGTGTAAAAGATCTAAGAGGCAAATCCCAAACAAAAGAACACACTTTATACACTTTATACATAAATATCTTGAAATTATAAAGATCTGAGATTAAGTGGTTTACCACTCATTTAGAATTGATTAGAATGTATTTAAATTTAGCTGAAAGTACCACAACATTGCTAGTGTATTTGCATCTGCGAATAAGTAAATAAAAAGCCTGCTATTAAAGCCTTCATTAATTCTGATTATATGAGAACTTAAAAGCAAATCTGTGTATTACTGCTCTGTAAAGACTCCCAGCAACTCTAGAGTAGAGCTGGCACTGCAACACAACATGTGTCAGCTAAAATGACTAACAGGATCTATTTTCAGTAATCTTAAATCGCACTGCTAAAATATAGAATTAATGGGTTTGCATAATACTTCAAATATTTTTTTTTTCCTTCTAATTCATTCCCAATTCCTGCCTTATTGTATCAAAAAGTGAATTTTATATCACTTGACATTTATGTACAACAGTTGAACACATTTCATTAAACTACAATGTTTAGGCAGCACTCAGATGTGATGTGTATATTATTATAAAGAGTGATCCAGCTATTTTATTTCCTTATAAATATGATGACTGGAGGTTTAAAAAAATATATCATGTTGACTAGAAACATGAAGAACGCTTCATTCTGACTACAGATTTTGAGAGTTTAATTGAAGACAGGGTTTTTGAAAGAAGGATTCATTAATTTTAGTAGCATTTCCCTCCAACTAAAGACTTGTCTTAATTTCTAAGGAGTTTAACAATTAAGAATATAATCATCTCCAACTAATACCCAAGAACCTTCACGTGCCACTCTGACAGCTGAAAAGCCATTCTAAGTTAAAATACAACAAAAAAACAACCTTGCCCAACATTTAGTCATTGAACTCAGAGTTATGGGGTGCAGCTTGGTGAAAGATTTTGCACTTTATCAAGTCCAATAATCAGGTTTAGAACACTCCATCCTTAATAGAGTTGGCCCCAAAAATCCATTACTTTTCTCTACAGTCCCTAGGCCCAAGTGTCAAGTCCATTACTCAGTAATCAACATCACAAAACATTTTAAGGCACTGTGCAAGACAAGGGATCAAAGGGATTTTTAGCATAAAGTTATACAGAAAAGTATACCTGATAGTCCAAAATGCTGAATCCTAAACCATTTTTGTCCTTCTCCAGCTCAATAACCTTCACATCAGGAGACCATAATGCCAATTCCCCTTCTTCCTCCTCAGGATTAAAGTCTTCCTCGGGTTTCACCTGGAAAAGAAAAGCTCTGGATCAAATACCATTCTCTCAGTTCTTTACAAACACTATTCCTTCAATATTTTGATTATTAATGATGCATACATGCCCTAAAATGCGACCTTTCATGGAATTAAACCTTCACTGAGCATTATGAATAGAGTTTTCTCCAGTTTGCTGCCTTGAGTACTCCCCTGGGCACAGGCCTACATGTTTTGAGCATCAGAGCCCAACCTGGCACACAAATACCCGTGTATTAGTCTAATTAATTGTTAGGATATTACTAACCTGTTACACGTTGATGAACTTCAGCTGTCCCATTAGATGCATAAAGGAAAAAATAAATAGCATAAAAGATTTAACCACAGACAGCTAATAGAAAGGCCAGGCAATCAGAAAAGATGAGAAGCCAAGCTCTAAATACTTTTGCAAACAGGAGCAACCACATGTGTCAAGGTTTGCTTTGAGACTCCAAAGCTCCTCCGATGGAAAAAAACTTCTAAGTTTCAATTTTTTTTTTCCCCCCCCCAGTTCTATAAAAACCTACTCAGAACATGGAAGCAATCAGCTAATGGTGGCAAGGATGTGATTTAGTGTAATTCAGAGCTCTCACTCACCTATTAAGTGTGGGCATGATGAATGGGATGTGCAGTCAGCAAAGCAGCGCTGTGATTTACCCACCTTGTCTTCCCGGGACAATGAACCTCCTCAGCACCAACCCCTGTAAACCCAGGGGCTTTTCCGCAGAATTTACCGTCCCTTTTGCACGAGTGGGCGACGGGGGAAGCGTTACCTGCTGCTCTGGAGGGGACACTGCCGCCGCGGGGGGCTCGTCCACCCAGGACTCGGTGCCGTCGCTGAAGAGCCGCCGGCAGCACACCAGGGTGAAGGGGGGTGGCACCTCCTTGAGGAAGGTGACAGCCTCACGCCGGGACCTGCCGCACAGCTGCACCCCGTTTACCTGGCACAGCCACACACAGAGAATTAAAGGATATCTGCCAGATTATTTTTAATTTTTTTAATTTTTTTTTTTTGCATATATTTTTTCCCCCACCCGAGCCTGAAAGTTTGATTTTACCTGGGGGTTCTGGCACAGCTTGCACAGTTTTATTAACATATGCTTCTGAAGAATATACACATTATTGTAAAACTTCACCTCCAAGATCTTGTGACTGCTGACTGCTGCATCATATCTCTCTAGCTTCCTCTAACTTCTTTTCTGCTCATCGTTTTTCCAAGCCCAAACCTTTCCTAGAATTCTTATTTCTTTCTCACCGATTTCTTTGTCAGGGATCTTTTTTCTGTAAGTGTTAGGCTTATATATTTGAATTTAAAAAGATAAAAGAATTAATTTTCCCCCAATATTTTAAGTAAACACAGGTTCTGAGCTCTGATCAAAAAACTGAAGTCAGAACTATCATTTTACCTAGTTTAAAGGTTTGGCTCAATGACCAAATTTTTGGTCAAAAAGTTTGGTCAAAACCACCAATCATTAAGGTTTTTTCCAACCTTAATGATTCTCTGATTCTAACTTTGCCAATTTAAAATCTAACAAAAAGTGACTGAAACTAAAACAGAACCTACAGAAAACAGGTGAGAATGTTTGTACAGTAAGCAATTAACCAGAAAGGCCTGACAAGGGTCAAGCTTACTATACCATAAACTCAAGATTGTGAGTGATAACAGATCATTGTTAATGGATGTTCTAATCCACAGACTTTGAAAAAAAAATAAAAATAGAGAGATAAGACAGACAGAGATGATAGATAGATAGATAGATAGATAGATAGATAGATAGATAGATAGATAGATAGATAGATAGATAGATAGATAATGGTGCTTTAAAAATGGGATACTGCAGCTGCACTTTTTTTTGTAGTTGTCCCATCCCTGGAAATGTCCAAGGCCAGGCTGGACAGGGCTTGGAGCAACCTGGGATAGTGGAAGCTGTCCCAGGGGTGGGACTGGATGGGCTTCAATGTCCCTTCCAACCCAAACCATTCTGTCACTCTGTGACTCTGCTTCTGCAGGAAAACAAGAGGGATTCATCCTCTTTTACCTATTTTATAACCTTTTATGTCCTGAGGGTTCCTCTCTGCACCGCAGGGGTGTCCCTAAATAGGAGGACAGCAGGATGCCAGCAGGTGTCATAAACCACCTTTGTTAGCCAGCACTGCAGCCCCAAAAGAGCAGGGCTTTAACCCAATCACTGCTGTGGACTCAATCCCAACACCTTGTGTGCTCCAGGGATTTCTTTCAGGCTGCCTCAAGCCTCTCTCCCAAGCAAATGTCCACAGGGCTGGAGTGCAGGCACTGGTTTGGGAATCCAGCCCCTCATCCAAGCCAGTCCCCAGCAGGAACCAAGGCACAGCAAGTGGGGATAGCTGAGGATTACCTTCAGCCCTTCCCTCCACACCCACACTGCAAAGGAGCCCACACCTGATCCACGAAAACAGCATGGACACGTTCACCAGACATGGACACACCTTGGTACCTGTGCACCTGAGGCAGAGCCTCTCCATAAACCTCCCACATCTCCCTTCAATCTTCAAGCAATCCCACTTTAGCCAACATCTGCTTCCTGATCACTTCTGTTTTTCCCCCCACTTTGTGCTTTTTGCAGTGTAAATAAAAGTTTGGACTGCTGGGAAACACAGAGCTCCTCTCACACTCTACATCCCAGCCAAGCAGAAAAATTGAGAGTGGTGGAACTGGCCTCCACCACGGCAAGACAAACTGCCCTGGGCTTCTTCTGCAAGAATTACAGCAAGTGCTGAGCTATCAGCCTCGCCCATTAGTTAATTATTTAAGCAGAAGGATCCACACGTAAGGATTTTTTAATGCTTGGAGAGTGGCAGCGTGGTGGAAAGCTCCCAGCACTTCTCAGCATCCCGTGATGGATGGGGAAGAGCTGCTCTGCACCCCCCAGCAGACCTGGGGACTCCCATTTCTCCTCCTGCAGCTGCCAGAAATCAGCCTCTGAGCAGGCAAGGTGCCCTACACCCACTCATTCAGCACATCAGCCCTCAGACAGCAGGGAAATGCCACAACAAAAGGGCAGAAAAAAAGCAATTTACTCCTGAAAAAGAACACAGTGGAATTAGCTGCAATGAAGGGCAGGGGAGGGGTATTGTGCTGTCTGTCATAATTCAAACACGTCATTAAAAATAATCAACATTCAACCTCACTGTACATTGAAAAAAAAAAAAAAAAAAAGGAAAATCCTTGCTGATCATATTTTAATCCCAAAAGTATCAGGCCCAGGTAAGGCAGCTTGTTTGGGGAATGGGGCTGTCACTTTTTCCACTGCAAACCCCTATTTAAGGGGATTTATAACTTGGCTGCAAAAACACAGTTTGGGCTAAACCTGGCACTTACAGCTTTAGCCCAGAGCACATTTTTATTTTGTTGGGTTTTTTTTTTTTCCCAACTACAGAGCAGCAAAAAATTTACACTCACTAGGTCTGGGCATACCTGTGAACTTAATTCTGAGTACAGAGTAATACATAAAACTGTTAAATATACACAATTAAATTTTCCTAAGTTACTCTACAGCACTGCATTATTGCTTTTTCTATAAAATTTTTTTTGTTTAGTGGCCAAGCAATTTAAATGACACTTCCAGCATTCCATTAATCCCTTCCTTCAGGAATCAAGGTTTCCTCCATTAAGCAATAAGAAAATGTTTTAGGTCTTAGTGATATCAGTATGAATTTTTGATGTTAGGGGTGAAGAAGTAAAAGCAGAATAGCTGTACACCTAACAAATCAATCTTTCAGAAGGCCTAATTCTGTTTCCATTAAACATTCTTTGCATCTACTAAAAAAAGGCTCCAATATCAAAATATTCCACAAGGAGTAAGCATGCTATAAGAAATTAATGTCTTTTCACTTGCAGGCTGAGATACCAATGTACACACACACATACACACAAAAATAGGAATTATTTTAATTTTATCAAATAATTATTTTTCTGAGAAAATAGGTCTGGTGTGACTCTGGTAACTCCAAAGCTGCCCCAATACACCTCTTTACACACATTTAAACAAACTGATGTATTTGCTCATACACACAAATATCTTTCACCACTCCACAAAAAAGTTTTATTTTGTAACTGAAACCACTGTTCCTATGCCTGCTGTAAATGTTTTAGGGGTGACAAATATTCAGAAAGATTATCCACCACAAAAGCTAAAGCCAAACTGTGCAAAAGACTGAGCCACAGCACTACAAATAATTCAACACAAACATTATCTCTGCCCTTGTAACTCTTGATACTGATATTAAAACATTTCAGAAAAAAATACCCATGAAGTCACTGAGAGGTCACAAGAATTTGACATTTTTTCCATAAACGTGGAAGGGAACAGCGAAGAAAATGAATGATTCCAAAGCACAACTCTGCTTCCACAACTAATCTGGAATAATTCTATTGCACACACAGCAGCCAAGCTAGAACTGAAGAGAAGAATTTTAAGAAGGCCAAACAAACAGGAAATATGTAATTTTTATCTTTATTTTTAATTTTTTTTACCTCCAGAAGTTCATCCTCCAGTTGCAGAAGACCAAGTGCTGCAGCTGGGCCATCTGAAGCAATGGATGAGATATAATGGTGTCCATCAAAAGTGTCCAGCTCAACTCCTAATCTCAGAGTGTGGATGGGTAACAGCTGCCAAAAGATAAATATAAATATGTATTTCAGTCTAAATCTTTATCTACCAGGATAAAAACAGATTTAGGAATCAGTAGCTCACCAAATGGAACCAAACCCACAGTAAGATGATTAAATGTTCACAGTGACCTCTCCTGTGTTACAGCACTACTGTCCATAACTTCTCTTTACAAACTGTTTGCACAAATAAAAGCAACCAGTCTGTTCCTTGGGGGGAAAGGCAATTTGAACTGTATTCTCAAATAATTGAACTTAATGGGAAGAACACAGAGAGAAGCACCACCCAAAAGGTGAGCTGTCAACAAATCACAGAATGGTTTGGGTTGGAAGGGACCTTAAACACCATCCAGCTCCCACCCCTCTTCCATGGGGTTGGAGCAAAACAAAAGTAAAAGAAACAGAAATAAATAAAGGAATAAAATAAATTCCATAATTGCCCTAAAATCTCAGCACAAGATCAGCTGTCTTACTCCTCTGGGAGCTACACTACTTCGAGGCAGAAAAAATATCCCTGAAGTGTCCTCTGCAAGTAGTTGCTAAAACTGATATCCTTTTTTCTGCAAGGGGAAATCACTGATTTTGTGTCAGCCTTTTCCCACTGGGACTCCCTAATTTGGAATTTTTCTCTAGGGAAACTCCAACCCTCAGTGCCTTAAGTCTGCTAATATCAGGAAAAGTAGAATAAAAGTGATACACTAGCCAGAAAAGGCAGAATGAATCATGGCAACCCGGGGAGAAGAGATGATCAGCAGGAGCTGCTCCTTCAGTTTGGACATTTTATGGCTTTTTATTACTGGAGTTCAAAAACTGACTGTCCTGCTTCCCAAATTATTCTGGATATTCACATAAAAGGAGCGATCCACTGATCTACAGCATTCCTTCTGAGCCATGTCCCATCATGACTTTTTGGCCCTTCCTCACTGAGGTGTCCCCACAAATACATAACTGCATCACCTCTAAAAACCTCTTCTCCACAATATTAACACAGGTATCTTGAAAATATCTTGGAAGGGAAATTAATTTCAGATCTGACAATTGAAATGAATCACACATCCCTTTGCCTGAGCCAGGATCACTACAGCAAAATCCTCTGTGGGACAAAAAAGTTGTTCAGAGTTTCAACCTCTGCTTCATTCTGTGCAATTAAATACCCCAAAATTTAGGGTTTGAGTGTGTATTTTGTTGCTTGGGGGTTTGGTAATGAACTGTTAAAAGGTTCATTTGCCTGTGCTATGAAAAGGTATTGGATCAGTCCAGGAGATAAGCAGAATATTGGAAGCCTTTTTTTTGGAAAATATAGAGCCACAAAACCACTGAATTCCTGAACCACATCTGGAATTGTGTCTTGCCCTCCCAGGATTACTCTGCCAACATACACCAGGAAGGAAACCACCATGTAAGCCTTACCTTTGAGTACTTCTGGAGCTCTGAATCGTCTTTAAAGGGCATATCCACATTCACAACCTAAAAATTGGACATCAGAATATTTTTCAACAGTGGGACAATAAAGACTTTACCAGAACGATGAAATTCTGGCAAAAAACACCCAACTCATGAGTAAAATAAACTGTACTTAAACAATGTCACATTGATGCAAAATAATTTTAAACAAATGTTAGAAAAATCTTTCAGGCACAGAACATTTACAAGTAGGAATGTGGTGATTATGCACCATTAGCAGACTCCAATATTATCCTATTCCCGGAGCCCAAATGCCAATTTTAGTCAAGTTCAGTAATCCTGTGTAAGCACAAAATGCCATTATGTTTGACACAAATACCCACACGGCCTTGCCAGTCAGAATTTGAAAGTATGACAGCTTAAGTTGTTACCTCAGGCTATAGTGCAGCCATCTCCCATCCAGACTAACCCACCAACTTCTGGCTTGAAATACATAACTTCAATTACCAAATGGGAATGGAAAGTGGGTTATTTAAACCAGGGACAGGAAATCCTTTCAGTGTCTTTTTTTAAAGATTAATAAAATGACTATGCTCACCACCAGTTTTCTTGTATTGTCCCTCCTTAACAGAACAGATTTATCTGTAATATTAGAAGGTTATTCAATTTTAAATGTAATTAGGACAAAATCATAGAATGGTTTGGGTTGGAAGAGACCTTACAGTCATTTAGTTCCAGTCTGCAGCCCAGGGTTGGAATCTGGGACACTGAAGTTGAATATTTAAAGGAAAGCTACACTTGGTTGATCTGAAAAAACCAGAGCCTTGCAAAAAAATCAGGTAACTTTTCTTTGAAAACTTCTAGTTTAATAAAGATAAGACTTTTCTTCTGGATTAGTTTTAAACAGTGCTTCCAGCATGCTGTTTTGCAGCACTCAGGGTGTTTTTTCCTGACAGACAGAACCCATTTCATGGACACGTAGGTAACTAAATGGATTTATGACTGGCAGCTCCCCAGCCTGACACCACACGGTTCCTGCTTGGGATCTCAGCTCCTTCCACTGGCACCACAAAGGACCAGAAGCCAGCAGGGCCACCGACCCCTCTCTTCCAGCAGCTATTTCCTCTCAAGATGAATACTCCTGATAGAGCCCTGTAGGCACCTTTGGGGTGAGTTCAGGGGGCTGAGTGAGGACGGTGTGACGCAAGGACTGGGGTGTCACTCAAAATGGACATTGCTACTCAACACAGGAGGGAGGCACAGGCAACCAGAACCCAAAAATGACTTTCAGAATGGGATGGCAGGAGAGCTCCCTTCTGTCACTGAAGAGTTTGTGATATGATGGAGCTCCTTTCTATCACTGAAATGCTAACCCCCATGGTTAACACTGTCACTGCTGACATTTCACTGGTGAGGCTGGAGGAGGATTTGGAAAGGGTGGATTCACCAACCAAGCAGGATTTCATCCTCTGTGGGAAGTGTGATAGTGCTCAGGGAGGTAATAGCAGCCCTTGGAAATGTAAGGGTGGGAATACCAAGCAACTGAAGTGGGCAGCCAAACAGATTTATTGCATCATGTACATAATCTCACACGAGCTCCAGATCTTAAAGGAGCGCTAATGGAAGGAGGGGAAGCGAGCTTCTCAAGGCAATTCTTAAAGCTACTTTAAATCTCCCAGAGAGTGACTGGAACGATGGCTACTCCAAGTAGTAAAAATAAGTGTCTCTAAATCAACTGGACAAGCATTGCAAAGACAAACAGGGCATTTTCTTGGTGGTGGTGAGAATTTTTGAAGGCTTGGGGAAGAACGCTGTTCCGAGTCTTTTATCTGTACTGAAAAGCACAAGTGAATTACAATTTCCATCACCTCCTCGTGACAATTCATCAAAACAATCTTTTGCTAGGCAATTATTTAATACGAAGTGAAGAAATATCTACTAGACACTGGCACCACAAAGTTACACCATTGAGAATTACTTTGTATTTTCCCAGCATGTTTGAAAATCATTCTTTCATTCTTCAGATAAAATGGTAAGATTCTTCTGAAAACGAAAGCTATACCCCGAGCCCTTTTATTATTCAGTGCCCAGTAAAACAAATAGATCATGAATGAAATAATAAAAATGCCATATATTTTAAGTGGCTGCTGTGATGCAGATTTAACAGGACAGCTGATTTCCTTAAATCACTGCTCCTGTCTGGTATTTGTATAACAATAATATCTATATAAACAGAATAAAATAAAAAGGCAACACGTCCCCCAACTCATTATAACATACATTTCAGCCCTGATGTTACAGGGAAGAAAATCTGATGTTACTGATCTGTTCCAAACACTGAACTGTTCTATAAACAGCCTGTGATGCTAAGCTCACAGATCTGTAATTTAAAGAAATAACATTCATGAATGTAGTTTACTGAAATAAAACATACCATAACTTCGTATTCTGGTCCCAGCAGGTTTTCCCATTTGGATTTCAGCTCATGTGCTGGAGGGAGCGGGACTCTTCCTAAGTATGAAAGTGAATATTAAATTTACAAGCATATTCTACATTCAGAAGTACATTTACTTCTAAATATTCCAATAAAAATTCAGTGTAAATAAAAGATTAGAGGGAATAATCCCCAAAAGGGAAGCGCATTAAGCTGAGTCTATCAAACAGCGCAAATCAAAAATGTCTTTCTTAGGAAAACAATGCAAAATGTCAGCTCCTGTAAAAGTGTGATTTATTCAGCTGAGAGGCAGAAGAGGTGATGCTTGGTGATGAGATGTGAGTTCTGTACCATGCAGTACTGTAAATAAATCATTCTTTCAGGCTGCAAAACAAATTTCACACGACTTCATCGTTTGTTGCTGTAAAAACGCTTCCCACTCCAGGGAAACATCATCTCCCACCGAAATGAGCCCCCTTAAGAAGGAAAACACCTGACAAGATATTGCTGTTATCGAGGGGCTGTGTCAGCACAATGCAGGCACAGACTTTATTTATACATTTGGCAGGTATAAAGCCTTGTCTGCTTTAATTAGGCCAGTAAGTAACATGAGCTTTAATATAAGCTCCAGTTCTGAACCAGTCTTCCGTGGGAACTTGGCTATCTTGACATTTATATCTTTTCAGCTTTCTTACTTATGCAACCAAGGCAGTTGGTTACAGTCCTGTAAGACAATTTGACAGAGCTAGACAGCAGAAAATGACTGGCTGCCCTGTGTTTGACCTCAGCCAGAAGCTCAATTCACATATAAAGTTCCAAGCTGGAGCAATGTGTAACTGGTAAGAATCAAGCTCTACAGCAAATTCCATCCAGCAGCGACAGCAGCAGCATCTGGGGGCTGAATTACCAAAAACTAGGGGTTTTTTTTTCCCCCCTGAATGACTTCAGTAGTTTGTCAGATGTCTAGACAAGGCACAGACCACTCAGTGTTGCTGCTGTGTTGCCCTGAAATTCAGAATGTAAAGCACAAGCTCAGGTTCTGCACACAACCAGTGAGTAAAATACCTGGGGGGGGGGGGAATTGTGAGGACACCACGAGGAGCTCAGAGCCCAGCAAGAGCAAAACCCTGCACAAATGGCATTGTCAGGCTGCTTTCAGCACCTTTGCAGACTGCAAAGATAGAGCTCTGCAATACAATCCTCATTACACACTTCTGTAACTTTGAAGTTTTCCACTCAATAAAAAGAAAGATTGGAGTTTAGTTCTACGACAGCACAGCCCACCCCTGTTCTCTCCAGCTCACTTTCAGCCATGCCAGACAGGCAAATTCTGCCTGATCTGCACTGGGAAATCACACTGCTCAGTGCCTAAAAACTGAGGTGTCACTTGGAAATACCCAGAGGATTTCCAACCTACAGGCTCAAGCAGACACAGATATCTGAGAATTCCAGCAATCCTGATAGCTATTTTCTGCTACCAAAATGACACCCCACCAAGATTAAAAACTTGGGTTTGTAAACACAGCCCACAGTTTGTCTCTGAAATCAATTATCTCCTTAAAAAATAATGGGAAGACCAATTGTCCTAAAATTCTCAACTGCCAAGGTTTTTTAACTTCACTGGAAATTAAAGTTTTTAATCTGTAACATGATCAAGCACAGTTGATCACTGTCTTTACTTCTGAACTGTATCAAAACCAGAACACCGGTGCATTCTTCTGCTCCTTCCATCTGCAGAAAAACAGAGGGACAGAAATTCCTGAGTCTTTTTCTGCCATTACAGTTACAACAGTGTGAGCACACAGGACCTAAGCACCTGAAATCCACTGAGCAGCCAAATATAGAGTTCAAGGTTCACCAGGAGTAATGAATCTCAGGGTCAAGCTCAAAGTTCAGTTCAGCAACTGTAAGCTGTGTTCAGCTGGCTGAATACAGATTTTTCTGTCACTTCCAAAACACATTACCAAGATCCACGAGTTGTTCAGAGCAGGTGCTGATGCACGTCTCCATCTGAAGTTTTCCCCTTTCTTTCTTTCAAATACACTTTGAAGTCTCTGCTTGTGACTTCCTTAGGACTGTGAAATGTGGGCTGAAGGGATTTGGATTGAATATATTCAATTCCAGTGGCATCACTCAATTCACTTACAATGTTCCTTTTTCCCCCAACAGCTTTTTCCACATGGCAGCTAATAGGAAATTTCTTTCTAGTCTCTCATCCAGCTGAATTCCTCATGACCTAACATATGTACCATGTCTTCTATAATGTGCAAGGCCTCAGAAATGAAAACACTTCCAGGGACAGCTTTCATTAGCAACAACTTCTCAGCATATTTAGCCTGTCCTTCTGCCTGCGCTTCCAGGCAGCTTTTCATTTCTAATTAGCAAGCATAAAGCAGAAACCACAAACCTATTGTAAAAATCATCTTTTCTGGTCAAAATTGTCAGCTTCATCAAAACTGGGGTCTTTTTTTCTCGCAGCTTCCTCCTGCTCTCACAAAGTTACTACACAAGGGTGCTCTTCATTCAAGCCCTTCCTTTACCTGCCCTACTGCTGGGGCTTTTTCCCCAGGCATCTCTTAAGCCCCTGACTGCCAGCATTGTCCCTCTGGGTTCTGAGAACTCCTGCAAGGCAGGATGGAGCAGTTCTGCCCAGCCTGCAGGCTTGCAGAGGCTGCAGCTGTTAAATTCATTGCCTGCACTCTGCTAGCTCTGAGTTTCAGGCCTCGTGCACGTTGCAGCCCAAACTCTGCTGCCTTTGTACCAGAACTGCTTAAGCATGGCTTTGCCTGGCCAGAATTACTATTTAATACCTCCCCAGGAAACACAATTTAATAAGAATTTCACACAATGGGGCTTAAAGGGAAGTAATACGCATTTTATAAAACATACCTTTCACATTAAACTTCTAAAAGCATTTCCAGAGTTTAGTCAGAGCCTTAAATTAGCAGTATTTACTTTAGCACCATTATAATGAAGTGCCCATCACCACATCCAAAATAAGCACCTATCTTTGGAATTTAAACTTGGCCATTAAATTCTGTTCCAAGGTGAAATCTCATACATCGTATTTCTGCAGGAGTAAAATATGCATACAAGTCCCACAGTAAAAAAAAACCAAAACTGGGTAAGTGACACAGGACAGACAAAGTGCTGCTCTTTTCCAGCCTCTGTCATAGCCAAACAATGCTTTGAGAACCTCAACTCTCAGCTACTCAACCACCTCTGTTCTGGCTTCCTATTTCTGGGAACATGCAAAAGTCACAACAAAGGATGTCTGGTTACAAGGCTTGGACAGAAAAGTAAAACAGAATGGAATATAGGAACTGCTACATTTCTCTCGTTTCCAGGTTGTCTTTAATACTGACAGATCTTCAACAATCACAGCAAAATTGCTATTCATTGACAGCCGTAATTTAGAATCCTCTATTACATCTACATGTCTCAGAAACTACAAGGCATAAGGATAATTTATGCTGACTTTAACACAAGCTGTATAAATTCACCCAGAATTCCTGTAGAGGAGCCCAGAAATCTGTGGGGGAATTGAAGGTTCTGGAAAGACCTCCAGCCTTGGTTCCAAAGTCAGCCAAACCCCAGAGCAGCCCATGCCTTTGTGACCTGCCCCTGTGCCTGAATGCCATTTGTTCAAAAAATGCCTTTTCTGAACTCCAGCTACTGGGTCTTTACACCCAAGATACGAGTTCTGATGAAGCTACTGCAGTGTCAAGAGAGGAAAGTGCAGCATGTTCAGAGATGATGGAAACCAGAAGAATATTATAAAAATACTCTGCAGGAGTCTTAGATGTGTGAGGGCAGCAAGGTCACAGAATCATTAAGGCAGGAAAAGATCTCTAAGATTATTGTGTCCAGCCATGAAGATGGTTGTGACTGAGGTAACACTGATCAGGAAATAAATATGAATTCCCTGCAGGTCCATCTCCTGGTGCTGCTCACCCAGCAGGCCCTGGAGCAGAGGAGGATGATAAATAAAGTCTCTCCCAGGAGAAAACTGCACACCTCAGGTCATCAGTGCAGGACCAGGACCACAAAGAGGAATCCCTGAGCTGGAGGCTTTCAGCTCTGCAGAGTCAATGAGAGTCACGCCTGAGCACCAGAAGAGCTGCACTTCCACTGACTGTAACCTTAATAAATCCCTCCCTAAACAAAGGGGACCACTGCTGCCTGGAAAAGGGCAAATTTTATGCAAGGAAGAAGATCCAGAGAATTACAAACCCTGAGATATCTCAGAACCCACTCTCAGCAGACCTGTGGACTGTGGAGAGAGCTGTTTAGATCCAAGAGGCAGATCTTTGCTTCAGAAAAATGTTTTGAGCCAACCCATCAGTGTTGAAAATGGATTTCCTATGGTAGCCTTTAACCAGACCCAGAAGAGGCATTGCAAGGTGCCCTATCTACCTGCTTGATGCAGACTCTGCTGCTTGTCATTGTGAAGATTATCCTTCTCTTCTTGTTTTTCCTCATTCCTAGGGGCCACACTAATTTCAGGCCCTACAGCTCCAGGGGACACAAAGATTGGAACAAATGGCTGCACTGTAAAAACAAATTTAAAAAGTCCAAATCATATGCTGCAAAATAAAGGAAGTAGTAACACCACCTCACTAACTCTGTTTTTTTTTGGTGGGGTTACTACACAGAAGTTTTGCACTGAATTTTCCTGAATCTTTCATTTTAGTTTCTTTCCATTCCTCCTTTAAGTGTCTTCATTTTCTACAGTGCACCATTAAAAAAACCGAGGATCATGTGGTATCCAGTCCTGAACTGTTAAATGAGGTAACTGTAAATTGAGTGAAAAATAAAATCAGTGGCTAGCAAAACAGAATTACCTCTCCCTGAAGGTGTTTCTGAGGAAATAGCAAAGGAAGGTCTCCTTCTAAGCAGGGTGAGACGTACAGTCTGACCCGTGTTCCGCAGTGTCTCCACCACTTCTTGGTTGGTAAAACCCTGTATGTTGACTCCATCAACCTGAAACAAGAAATTTGTATCAAATAACAGTAATTGTGCTGCAATCTCAGGCTATGTTGTGGAGTTTCACAAGCTGTAAGCAACAGCCACGTTATTTAGTGCAGGAATTACAGGGTTACTCTCCCAAGACAGCAATATTTGCAAAACAATCTCATTAAATCTGTTACATTTCACCGATGAGAATTTATTTCCAAAATGCATTCTAAAAGGAAACACAACAGTAATTTCTTCTTTCTGTTTTCGTGGGGACAACCACAAAACAGAATTTACTAATCTGATACAAGTATGGACAGATTTTTCCTTTTTTTTTTTTTTTTTTTTTTGCTTAGCAAAACCAGCTTGACAAGGACTGTGGATGAAGGTTCCTAGCAGAGTATCCAACCTGGAACTCTGTTCAGTTCATTATCACTGCTGGTTTTCTCATGGATTTCTAACATGCCCCACACAAGCCTCTACAAACAACTGTCTGTATAATCCATCCTAAACAGCCCCATTCTTACATTATCAGATATTTTAATTTGCACTCAAAATACTCTGTTCACCTCACTGTCAGATCATGCACCAATAGGGCCTTTCCTGCAGATAAAAGGTTATATTAATTTTTGCTCTCACAGAGGAGAAGCTGACTTTGGAAGGTCTGGCATGGCACACATTTTAAAAGTAATTTAAAATCATATCTATATAAATATTATCTCTTAAAACAAAAAGACTGTGGAATTCATTCCTGCTTGTGCTGTGAATGCAAAATTGGCTATTATTCAATTCACTGTTATTCAATGGTTTTTCCATTTTTCTACACATAAAGCTTGGGCTTTTAAACCTAAATTGTGACCATTAACATTTTGATTGTATCCACACTCCAGAGCCATTAAGGAACACAAACAATGTGCCACATCTTGCAGAATCTTAACAATCCTCGAGTCCCATTCAATTCAAGTAGAAGTTAATGCTGCTCATCTTTACTGCAGGCCAAAAGCCAAGATTCTCCACTCTGAAACACTTTAATCCAAATGCTTGCCTCTTTCACAGTTAACTACTATTTACTATTTCTTTGAATATAAAATAATACTTTAACCACAGCAAGCCAAAGCTCATTTCTGTCACAAGTCTACCTAAACAAACACAAACCTCCAAATTATTTCTTCTGCAAAGCAGAGGAGGTTTAATTAATTTGAGAAAGTCTTTACTATGTTGTTCTTTTAACAGAGATGTGAAATGTATTAGCTCTACAGCAATGTATAAGCAGAGTATTCTACTTACAGCAACAATTTTGTCATGAACATGAATTTGGCCATTGTGGTCAGCAGCACTCCCAGGTATTATACTTTTCACAAAAATCCCTGAAGGTTCTGTTGGGGAGGGAATAGAAACAAGTCACTGCATTAACCTAATTTGCTTCTTTTCTTATTAAGGTTTTTAATTCCAGCCTTTTTCACACACTTCCTTCTGCCCATAAAGTGATGATTCTGTAAACCACCACCATCTGCACGTTACCACTCCCACAGCCTGACACAAAACTGAGGCTCTCTGGTGGAAAAAAACCCAGCACTGACACAACCACCTGTACACTGACCTCAAATATTTTCCTTAAAATGGCTCACAAAAGGCCACCTCCTCCATGGATTCATCCTTGTGCTTACCCAGGCTTTAAAGCACAATCACTTAAATCCATGCTGCGTTTGATTTCAATAGGACTAACTAAGCTAAAAGTAAAGTATGTGCTTAAGGACTTTGATCAGGACTTCAATCATCTTACAGCTAAAGAATTTAGTACTTTAAATCTTAATGAAAAAGGATTTTTCCTTAAAAAAAGAGAAAAGAGAAGAGAAACATGGAAATCAGAAAAGCTGTCCTTTGTCATGTTTGCAGCTTGCTTATTAATTCTAACTTCCAATGAGAACAAGAAAATAAAACCAAAGAAAAAGCAGAATTAAAAACCCCTGAAACACTAACACTTCCCTTTCACAAACTCCCACTAAATACAAGATGTTGATCTGTAATTGCAGTGAATTTCATGTCTCCATATCCTAGCACAGGCAGGAGCCATTCATTTTCCCCATGGTCAATAAAGGGTATTTGAGAAGCCCCTGTCCAATATTTTCCTAAATCCTGTACAACTCACCTATATCACATGTGCCAGCATATCCAACAATTGTTATTCCCAGGCTTTGCCCATTCTTTTTTATAAGTTCAACATCATAGGTGTCAAAAAAGTTGTCATTATCCTATAAATAAAGCACAAGTTAGTAAAAAATTCTCGTAATTTCCCAGCGTCATTACAATATTGCAGGTTAATTAAGACCTTTAGAAGTGAGAAGTGATTTTGGCTTTCCTTTTGTTTAAATGCAATGTAAATTAATTTGTAAAGTCCCTACAAAGCTGGCCCTGGGATGTCTGTGCAACTCTCCTGTGAGCAGTAAAAATCAGAACTGCAAGGCAAGAGTTCAAACAGGGAACAGTAAAGACACTGGTGAGACCAAAAGAGAAAAACAATCAAGCACATAAATCTGGGATTGCAAGGGATAAATGGAAATACATAGAGTTGTTTTCTTTCTGTAATCAGATACAGAGCAATGAGATCAAAAAGAAGATGATGAGAGTAAGGTCTGTTAAAGTGATGAAATCAAGAGGGATCCTGTCGCTGCCAACAGCAAAAAGGGACTGGGAAAATGGAAAACATTTCATAAGGGAGTGAAAAAAGAGAAGTTCAATCAAATGCTTGCCAAGCATCAGCTTTGGAAGGACCCATATGAAAAGCAGCCATACCCATTTCACTTCTCAATGAAGGGAAATCGATGGGCACTATCTCCTTATCACACACACCTCCCTCCACCAGCAAAGTCATTAAGCTCATTAAATGCCTTCCAACCCCCTTGCTCCATAAGAGGCTGATGGAGATGAAGATAAGTTTGGAGGCTGTCACTTATCTACAGTAAACAAGCCCAGAGCAGCACCTGGAATGGAGCTGTGGCCCTGAGAGCCTGGCTGTTTTCACCATCACAAAGCTCCTCAGAGTCAGTGCTCTGGCTACAAACATTTCTCTCTGAGCGACACTCCTGCTAGGATGCAAAATAATTGAAATGAAGTCCAGAAAAATCAAAGTGCAAAGTCCTAAATACAGTCAGCACAAGCTGGCTGCACTCTGCTGTCACTATCTTAGACAGTACAGATAATAAGATTGTTTTTTCTTGTGCCCACACACTGAAGTAGTTTCAGTTATTCTCTACCACAGGAAATTCAAAGAAAATTAAATATGAATATAAAACTGAAAATAACTAACCACCTATTAAAAATGGCTTTCTGCTGGTCTGCAAAAAAGAGAAAAGGAAAATATTTTCCACTCCAAAGCTCACAGCTAGTGAAAGTACTCATAAACCAGAGAAAAACTAGATTATAGGGATAAGTTCCATTATAAATCTGACACAAACTGAATGGTGGATCATTGAAATCATCACTAAATTAATAAATGCATTCAGATTAACAACTAATCCTGTCTTTGCAAATTTCTCCTGGCACCAGGAAGAGGAGTTTTTTCAGAACTATACATGAAGGCACTATTTAGTTCAGAAAATGATTTTTTCCCCCTCTAAACTGCATAGCAGGAACACGAAGGACACTGAAAAGACACTGAGAAAAAATCACATTTTAGAAAAGCTGCAGCATTTACAGTGCTCAGGGCTGATCAGTGGCAACAGGAAGAGAGAAAAACAGTATTTTGTGGAGGAAACAAAAATATGACCATTACAAAAAAATAAATTTATTTATTTTGCCCCTAATATGTGCCCTGGAAAATATGATCCAGTCAGGAAAGAAGGGCCTCATAACAATGCTGATTCCCTTGGAAAGCCTCTTGTCAAATACTGGACAAGCCCAGTGTTCAGACTCCAGCCTTAGGGATGCAGATCACCCCTCCCATCTCCTGGACACTGCACTGATCCCTCCTGGGGAACCCTGGGGAGAAAAGGAGCTCAAGAAGGACCCAAAATCCTTGACTGACACAGCCACAGCATTTTCCCAGGGGTGTAAAACACAAATCTGCCTTTGCAGTGACTGTGCCCAGTGAGCAAAGGGGCGAGTTTGGAGCAAAGTGACTTCTACTCTGACCTTCAAAAACAGTGCTAAAAAAAACAAACAAAACCAACCAAATCAAAAAAACAACCCAGCTCTCTCCACTCATATTCAAGAAACTAAACAAGAAAGAAAAGGCTACTCAGATTCTACACCTAAATCTAAGCAGCACAGTAGCAGCAGATGGTACACAAGCACAGCTTTGTTTATGTTTCGAGACCTACTGTACACTTAGTGTAGCATTTGTTGATTTTAATTACTCAAAACTGAAAAGAATGACTTCAAAAACAAGAGACTTTGATATGACCATGATAAGATTTGCTAAAACAAGTTTCAAAATTTTTAGATATATTTCCTATCACAGGCAGTAGCGTAGACTATGAAAACATTACACTTATGTTTCATAAAAAGATGATTGTGCTGAATAATTCTGGTGTGGCTCTCTGGATTTCAGGCTTAGGGAAATTCACAGTCCAGTTTTAAATCCACTCACAAATGATTGATTTGAAAAAATGTAACGAGCTAAGAAGAAGAACTAAAAGTACCACTTATCGATAACGTTTATGGTCTTGGTAATTAAATCAGCCACTGGGAAATAAATTCTGTAAAGCTGGCCATTCCAATCCCAAGATTATAGGTATTAATAAGATAGAGGAAAAAGGGGAAAATTATAGAAGGCAGGGCTGTAATAATGACCACTTAAACATAAGCATATATCTGGAAAATCAAGAGAGAAGAAGCACTTTAGGGCTCAAGAACTCTCTGTTCTCTCCTTCCTTTCTGATCACAAGCCACAAACACATTTAAAAATGTCCCAAGGAAGCAGCAGATACTCACATTTCCATTTGGAAGGGAAGGCAATGTGCTGACTGGCCAGCTCAGGGGAGCTGGTGGAGCCTCCATGAATTCACACTTGGGGTCCCTTGCCACGATCATCCTGACAGAATTCCCACAGTTCCTGAGCACTTGGGCAACCTGCTCACTGGTCATGCCCTGCACGTTGGTCCCTCCAATCTGCAAGATGTGGTCTCCTGTCTGCAGCCTCCCGTCCTTCAAACGCAAATCAAATGGCAAAAAGTGTTTCCAGTCCATCCACAAAGTATCTGTTCCATCACAAAACTGAAACTGTGCAGGGGCATCTTCCATGGCCATGAGAACCAATGTGAGAAAATGCCAGGAAAAATGACCACCATGGCAACATTTTAAATAACTCAAGGACTCGTTTGCACAGTTATGTGCTGTTTTTTCCCACTGTTTTGCTCATTTAGGAGAAAACGGGCAGCAACAATGTTTTATAATCTCACAGATTGTTGTACGTTCTGTTCCATAGAATACTCCTCATCATTCTAACTCAGGTAGGAGTTAGAATATAAGCACAGCATTTTGATTTAGGAATTTTTTTTACAGAGTTCTTCCCTCATACTTCTACATTAGCCTGGCAATTTTGTTTCTCATGTGACCAGCTCCAACTTCAGTGAGTAAATCCACTGAAGGTAACAAGACTCCACACAATCCATTTTTTACCTGATAATTATGATTCATGACCTACAACATCGTTCCCATCACAAGCAGGAACTTCTAGCACCAAATTCTCAGCTGGTATTGATCAGCACAGCTCCACCACCTTTGGTGCACTGATTTATACAGCAATCACAGAGTTATTCCCAGAACCAACTCAAACTCATTTACAAACTCATCCAATTTTAACATGTACATGCCTCATTATTTCACATGTTCTTAATGATGTCTCATTCAGCTGAGAATGATGTGGTGAGTTCTTAGCTTATATGCTTCATTGGTAGCCAAAACACTTTATTCCTTACAGCAAAACAGGTGCTAGACAAAAATTAAAATATACTCATTTATACATGGCAGGTTCAGAGGGAGATGGTTGAGAAAAAGCCAACATTTTCCAATAAAGCTCTCCAAATTCCCAGCTTTTATTCCATCCTGTACTAGAGGAACTACTTTTGCCTCTTCTCTTTTGTCTGCAGGGCTTCTGGTCCTCAGATATTTTAACTTATCAGGACCAAATTTGCTTGAAAAAATCTGAATCTGTTTGGTTACTGCAAGTGTTCTAGTCCTGAAATGCAGCAACACTCAGCACTGAGTCTCTAAAGACAAACAATCAGAGGTGCAAACTGTGCCTGTGCAACTTCAAAGGGCTCTGCACCAAACCTAAATGTCTCCTTGAACTGGTCAGGCTGCAAGGCAGGGATCAAACCCCCCTCCACTGAAACCCACTGAAAATAGGACATTTTCAATCTCTAAACTGAGTCTTGCATCGCAGTGACTTTGGGAGGGCAGGTTTCCTTGCCTGACAATTCACTTGGAGAGTTTGTCCCCACGGTGTTGCAAAATGTGCCAAATTGTACAGAGAATTTGTCCTGCCCCAGACTGACCAAGGGCTGAAAATACCACATATCAGGCAACTTTTCAGAATTTTTGCGTGTTCAACAATGTTACAAAAGCCAAATCTGGAAACCCACTGAAAATAGGACATTTTCAATCTCTAAACTGAATCTTGCATCGCAGTGACTTTGGGAGGGCAGGTTTCCTTGCCTGACAATTCACTTGGAGAGTTTGTCCCCATGGGTGTTGCAAAATGTGCCAAATTGTACAAAGTATTCGTCCTGCCCCAGACTGACCAAGGGCTGAAAATACTAAATATCAGGCACCTTTTCAGAATTTTTGCATGTTCAACAATGTTACAAAAGCCAAATCTTGTCTGAGGAACAACTTAATTTATATCAGGTGCTGAATTTTTCCTCAATCATACCTTCAACCTTTATTTATTTATGAAGCACGTGTTGGCATACAGACTTTGATGCTACCAGCTTCTTTTTGTTTAAGTATATTAGTTTATTTTAAGACTGTCAAAAGCGGTTAATTATACTTTGCAATCAAACAAGAAGTGACATAATATAACAAATTACCCGATCTGCTAATCCCCCAGGAACAATTGTTCTTACAACTACTCCACTCGACTTTCCTCCTACAATTCCAAAGCCTAATCCTGAACCATCGTTAATCAGCTCAACGTCTTCGACGTGGCCCCAGTGAATCTGCAATTAATAAAAACAGGAGATTTTAATTTTGACCATCGTTAACGTTTCTTGCTTTCACGTGCAGCGGGAAGGAGGAGGAGGAGAATTAATCAGAGCAGTTTTCTGTCTCCACCCCACATGCTGGAGGATCTGTGGGATTCTGTTCACTCAGCTCCATTTCCTCATAAACACGCAGTGGGATTTCTCATCTGTTTTTAAACACTCATTTCTGTCCTCCACTCTCAGGGTAACAGGATACCAGGAAAAAGCTTGACTAAGAAAAAGCAATTTTAAGGTTTTCCTGCCAAAATGAAAAGCATCCTTTTAGTTTTTCATAAATCCAGAGTACTGCAAACAAGAGGGAAAAACAGAGGCAAGGAGCTTGCACTGGCCCAGTTTTCACTCAGCCTTGCCCAAATTCTCATTTCTGTTATTTCACTTACACACTCTGAACACCCCCATTCAGCACTGAATTAATAGCACAGCACAATATTCTGCCATACTGGATTGGAAGTAAATTTCTAAGCTACACTCTACCATGACCTTATGTTCTACAAGACAATCTGAAAATAACAAAGCTGTTAAGCAACCCAAACCCAGCCAATGTTTCTGTCAGATTAATATCTCATACAGGCCCAAATGGAGCAAAGTAGGCAGATTTAAGTCTTCTGCGAATAAAGGATTTATTAGCATACTGAAAATCTTTGCCAAAGCCAGTTAAATATCATAAAAGAAGTTTAAAGACCCCCTGCAGAGATATATATTTGTATTTTATTTTGTTAGTCTGTTCGGTGCAGATCTTTCAATGAAAAAGCAGTTAAAATTTAATTCTTTAAAATTTTCAGTGCAATAAACAATATTGATTATCCACTAAAACCTTCAGATTTCACTACCTCTATAATAATCATGAGGGAAATAATTGCTAAGAATAAGGAAAAACACTGCTTTTACCCAGATTTTCATCAAAATCTACTAACACAATAAATTCAGATTCCAATATTGCGATCCCTGGATTTAGGTGTGCAGTTTGTCCGAATTCAGGGAAGCCACCTGGACCATATGGGTGGAACACAGATGGAAGTTCATCCCTGGTTTATTACATGTCCCAGTGACAAGCTCTCCTTTGTCACAAAAACAAAAGGCTTCCCAATCACTGAAATTTGCAGATGAGGAAAAACAAAACCAAACCCCAAAAAACCCAAGCTGATAAATAAACAGGGATTGAGGGGTTCTTTAACAGATAAATTGTGTTTGTTTTTTAAAACAAAGACAAGGCTTTTTTGGTGTGAGCAGTGCCAGTTTAAATTGGTTGGGCTGTTCCAAGCAGTGCTCATGGCAGGTTATGTTTACTCTCTTTTAAGAGGTAATCAGAGCATCTTTAATTGCTGAGCACAAGTAGGTTTCAGCTGGGTATTCTCATAAAACGCTTCAATCAGCCTGTGCTGAACAGACCCTGCTGATAAGAATATGGTGATCCACTAAAGCTTCTGCTATCCCATAAAAACCCAGGATCGGTTTTATAACAACTCCACCGTGCAGCTTTGCAATGGAAGCTCTGTACTTACTGCACGGTGAGTCTAAATGAAATGTCATCACACATAAAATGTGATTAAAGGAAAAAAATCCCTCCATGTAAAACTTGCTAACACAAACCCTTCAGAGCCACGGGGGGAAAAAAAAAATAAAATTAAAAAAATAAAAATTCAGCCCAGCTCGAAATCTGATTTGGACAGTATTACAAGAACTCACAGTCTCAGGTGGATTTACATCACTGAACAAGGCAGTTCTGCTGTTCCCTTGAAGTGGCTCCCGAGCCACCACCAGATGCAGGGATCCTGTGGATTGCTGGAGGAGGGCAATGGCGTGCTGATGGGAAATGTTCTGATCCAATGGCGTGCAATTAATGGCCAGTATGTGGTCATTTTCCCTCAGTCTTTGATCCCTTAACAAAACATTGAAAGCAATTTTTTAATGCAGCACAGTGACTTCGCGTCAGGCTCCTGTAACTGAAATGTGAATAGGCAAAACATGCAGTCCTGCAAGGTTAAATGTTTATATGCTTTAAAAATCTGCTTATTAGGGTGCCTTCACCAGCTTACACACTCCATTCCACCCACACTGCTCCAAACTGCCCAGCCACATTTTGCTCCAGCTTTGCCATGGTACAGAAATTTGCTCACTTCTTTACTCTGCTTCTGTGCAAAATTTAATTGCAATTCCCTTATACTTTCTTGATGATATTGAACTACAAAGCGGAAAAAAGTATTTTTGTAGTTACACAATAAAGTAGGAACTATTCTTCATTATGTTCAGCACTACATGATGCCATCTCTAGGGACCCACAGCTCAGGCTTTGATGCTGTTTTGTATCACTATTTATTCTAAAGATTGATGTGCTGCATATTTGTATTTTACTTAAAATTTATAGTATCAAGCTTCAGACGTGAAACTTTCTTGGAGCAACACGCAGTTCAGTTGCTACCTTGAGATAATATAAATTTCACAGTTAATTCACCCCAGTGATGAATTTAGATTTGTGACAAGAGAGAAACCATCACTCATCTCCTTTGTTAAATATTCATTCTGAGCACGAGACCAAACTGTTACATAGACAGACACTGCCTTCAAAGCTCTGTAGGAATCCAAAAAAGTCTCCAGGAGATCTTGTCTCAGAAGCAAAATGGGAAGCATGCTGGGGAAATTTATAAACTCCCAAACAATGTAACTGCACATCTTAACTAAGGCATTTGAAACTTCCTTTTTGTCGTGCCATGTTTAAGATGTTTCCCAGAAATCACTTTCTTCGAGCACTAACCATATTTCAGATTCTCTCATCAAAGAAAGTGAGCAGCAGGTCATCAAATCCTAAAGTGAGATATTCACCCTCCTCTGACATCCGGATCAGTCCATCTGTCTCCACTTTGAAAGAGCCTTAATATGCTTTTCTTTAAGTGTTCTCTGGTGTGTTCTCTGCGGGCCCATCGCCATTATCATTCCAACCTCTCCCCACTCTTTTTGTCATCCTGTGTTGGCACTTCCTGACATGTGTTATTTAAAAAGTGACACCAATGACTTGAAATCTAGACACATTTTTCTTGAGACATAATTCCAAGCACTGCGTTTGTCTCATGCCAACTCTTGCGGTTTTACAATTGCGTTTTATTTTTAAAGGATTGCTCTGTCTTTTGTTGTTGGGTGAAAACCCACAGACAATACAGGAAGAAACTGCCTGAAGCCTCGATTCTATGATGACATCTGTGCAGGGATCTGTTGGGAGGAGTGGATCTAAATTTACACAGGAAACAAACAGTAAAACCAACTATAAATAGGGCATTGTCAGAGGCACGTTAATAAAGGGGGGAAAAAAAATCTTTCAGGGACACAATGCATAAAAATTAAAAAGGAATCTAATTTTTATTTTCTTTGTATTCTTTTCTGAGTTTTCTTTTGGTTTTTTAATCAGGACTCAAGATTCTCCAAAGTGAGTCATAATTTCTGTAAATTCCATTTATGAATGGCTTGGAAATTTAAAACTCATCTGAAAACTTGATCCTCAAAACATGAGTCCCTTTCAGCTGAAAAGCCAGAATTCAAGATACCACCACCAAAATATCCCACCAGATAACCCAGACAAACATGTTATTCTGATTGAGTTTTCAACGTGAAGGTCATGACTTCTCCCTGCATGGAAAATACAATTTTCCAACACAATTATGAAGATCTCACCTGTCAGCTATGCCTCCTGGCTGGACTTCCTTGACAAAGATACCAACTTCTCCCAGGCTGGGATTTTTAAGGGCAACCACACTGAATCCAAGCCCTCCAACAGAAGGTTTATCAATCGTTATTGATTCTATTTGTCTTCCCTAATAAAACAGAAGATAAAATGATTTACTAATTTTCAGTGCAAATGAATGAGCTAGTTGAAAATTTATGAACACTGGGAGAATTGTTCCCCTCCTAAGACTAAACAAAGGCAAAATACTGAATATGTTATTTCTATAAAAGCTCCTCCATTTATTATTTTTAATATGGCAATGTATTGGATATGCAAGCACTCTGAGGTTCTGAAACCTCAGGGAATTTAAGAGCTGCTTTCACACTTCATTCACATTATGAGATGAATTCCAAACTGGATGAAAACTATGAACGAAGTGCTGTCTAGAGCAATATATTTGGGATTTCTGGAAATGCTGTATAGCTAAACTAAATTACTTGTCTTTTGGCTCCCCTTGCTTTTAATGCTGATTTTTAGGTGTGCATTCAAAAAGCGGCAGCTTTTAAATAAAGAAATTAATTTCCTCCCCCTCCCTGCAGCTTCACACTTAATGCTAAAAAAGTTTGCTTTTGCAACTGCCTGTTTTTCAGTTCTAATACAAAATTGCTGGGGTTGTTTACTGGGAAATATTGCTGGGAGAATGCACTGCTATCACAGCTCTTTTATTCCAAAAAAGGTGCAGTCTTTACTGCTAAATCTTATCTCTGATGAGTTAATGACACACTAATGAGAAGAGTAATGCTCAAAATATTACAGCTACATTAAGGTAGTCAATTAGCAACAGTTACTTAATACAGAAAGGCATGACTAAGCAATTAAATTAATGGTTCAAAATAACACAGAACAATACATTTGTGGTATAAATGCCAATCCCACATGGGTGGATGTCTGCACCTGTACAAATTCTTAGGGAATTTGGTACATCTGCATCTGCCTGGCAAAGTTAAGACATACTAAATGAAGAGTTAAATAAAATATTACATGCTAGCTTTTTTAATCCTTTGCACTGTTCATAAAGCTGGTACATTTCCAATTTAAAATGTACTTGATAAACAAGTGCCTCCATCAAAACAACTTTCTGCTGAAAATGTCCATTTTCAATTAAGTGTCATCAAATACCAAAAATGTTTTCTGGCAGCTGAAACTTCCTTACTACGTTGGTGTGTTTGGTAGAAAGTAAAACAGAAAATTGGCAATGGAAGTTAAAAAAACAAAACAAGCCACCAAGCCACTTCCTATTGCTGACATTATCTTCCAGAGGGAAAAGTTCTCCACACCTCTACTCTCTCCTGGTCAGGAGGCACCACGCTTCCAGACACACAACAAAAAAAGCAGCGTGAAATGCTCCAAAATGAAAAAAAAAAGTTTGGTTCACTAAACCTTAGAGCCTTACCTTCGCCATTTGCTGGATGATCATGTTAAATTCATTAACTGCCAGGTTTGGAGTGAAGGCTGATGCTCTGGGTGCAGGTGAAGTGCAAGGTGTCCCAGCAGTGACTGATTTGTCAGCAAACACCAACAGCCCCCTCTTGGTAAAATCAAAATCCACCGAGCGGTCGGGAGGCATGTAATTGAGCTGTTGAAAATGAGCAGAGGTGTGGAAAAGCCATTGAAAACAAAAGAAGGGTTTTCCACAAACACCATTTTATGTGCAGGCCGCCCAAGGAGCAAAAAAACCCTGTGCTCATATATTCCCATTCACACAAATATACTCACCTGTATAAATCAGGCAGTGTTAATACATAATCTATAACCATATCAAATTTAGATGTATTTCAGGAGTTCCCTGTCTTTCAGGAGTTTCAGCTGTGTTTCTACTCCACTCATTTTTCTCTGTTTCTTTCATGCTTCTCCCCTGCCTGTGTTCCCCCTGCACTCTTTTCACCCTGGTATTCCAGAAACAACACATGCAAAAGCACCAAACATTAAAGAGGCTCTCAAGCACTGCTGCAACTGTTAGGGAAACCTGTATAAAATTTTTGGCACAAAAATTCAAGTATTTTGAGTTATTCAGGAGCCTGAGGCCTGGTTTGTATTATCCCCTCCCCAAGGAGAGCCGAGGGTACAAACTACCACTGAACATGTTATCACTGCTGGAACTTGCACTTCTAGTCCTCACTGATAATGAAGAAATGAAAAATATTCCCACTGTGACAAAATAAACTGGAAAATCCCATCCTGAATGAAGCAGCTCATGCTTAAATAGAATTTCAAGAAAGCCCAAATTTTCTAGATACGAGAATCCTGAACATTCCAAATACAAACCCCACTATGTCACAGCCACTTCTTAGATACATTTGCACTTTCATACATTTGTTTAACAGCCTGCAGACGTGCATCCAGGCCTTGGAAGGAAGGGATGCAGCACTTCTGGGAACTTGGGAAGGATGGATAATGAATGGTGGCACAGCCACCACCAGGCCAGGCAGGCAGGAACACCTGCAATACACCTGGCAAGGGACAGCCTTGTCCCCCTGACACCCACCCTGCTGGTCACCCCCTGGTTTTGAGTTTGCTGATGGTTTTAACCTTAGCTGCAGGGTGAGACCTGTCCATGCCCATGTGCACAAAATCAAGTGTCACTTGGCTTTACAAACCAAACCACAGGAGTTCCAACCTCTGCTGAAGCCAAGTCATTGTAAAACTCGCTTGGGTACAGCTGCATCAGAGCTTGGCAAATCTTCAGGCTGGGTTTTCTACACTTTACTTGCCAAAGCAGGTTAAGCATTCTTGTAAAAATTAGCAGGAACTAAGTGATGCTGTCTTTTAGGGAGGAAAAAATGCTGCCAGTGGGCTGATAAACAGCACTTAGCTCCAGTAAAAAACAAAGGATCCCAGTTCCAACACTGCTCAGGACTCCAAACACTGGAGCTGATGTCTTTTGCAGATGTTTTTTTCCAACATAACCCCGCCTGTCCTGCATCCCTTTCAAAGCACGTTGCCCCATGACCTCCTGGTTGCAAAACCACTTCTCATTTCAGCAGTGACTCTGCTGACACCAGCTCCACAGAAGAAAAAAAAGGCCCAACACTCACTAGCAGCAGGTTACAGCCTATTAACGAGAGCGCCCTCGTTAACGCACGCCTACACGCGCTGACCCAAGCTCCACTGGCCCAGAGTCACCATCACACCCACAGCAGGGACTTCACACTCACTTGCTCCTTCAGCTGCTTGATGGATTGCTGGAGAGTCAGGATCTGGTTGAACAGGGGGCTCCTGAGGGTGTTCCTTAGGACAGCCAGGTTTTCCTGGTGCTGGGAATCCCTTTTCTCCTGCAGCTTCGCCTGCAGCCGGTCCAGGATCTGCAGCACCTGCTGCTTATCTGCACCACAGACCAGGCCAGGTTAGGAATGGAGCTGCTTGGCTCAGTGCTCAGCAAAAAGAATCATTTTCAGACCACCTACCTGCTGCTGGATTTTCTGGCATGTTGAGGGGTGGTTTTGGAATTGATCGGAATAACCGAGCTGAGATTTAAAAAAAAAATAAAAAAATCCAATTAATTAATGATAGATCGAAACAGATCAGTAACACTTGATAAATGCAATAATACCACGCTAACTACAAGAAATTGAATTAAAAACTACAAGAAATTTAATAAAAAAATACTACTACCCCTGTTGTCTACCCAAAGTATTTAACAAAGCTCTCAACACAGCCTCAGCACATCCAAAAATTTTTCCTTCTTCCACGTGCTTTTCCTTTCACACACAGGAAGGAATATGAACAACTCTTCCAAACATAAATAAAAATGCAGGTTATGAAAAAAAAAAAACTGAAAAGGAAAAACTGAGACAGACATGTTCAACCAAATTATTTTGAATATCGACATTAAAGTTGTGATCTTCACAGATATACAGAGAGCTAAAATCTACCTATTATTTAGAAGATATTTTCCACCTGATCATTTGTAGACAATATTCCAACATTCTGGATGGCAATATAGGTGAAACTTTGTGTTCCCCCATAAAACAGTGAAGTTCACTCATGGGACAGCACAGAATTAAAGCCCAAAATTTGGCATATTAATCCCTGTTCCAACACATTCCTGAGGAAGATCTGTTCTAATCACAGCCTGATTTACAACAGGTGAAGGAAGCCTGTCCTCCTGCAGGTGTTTGCCTTCCTCTTTTCTACATACACGAACAGCAAAATATCCTTTATTAAGCTTTTAAGGAACAGAATTTCCTTTATCAAGCTCCTCCACAGTGCCAAACAGAGCAGGTCTCCAACAGGGGCTGAGGCCTAGATGGCAGTATAAAAACAACAGACTTGCAATTAGCAGAGATGATAAATTTGTACCCTTGCTTGCATGTTATTAAGTTGATGTGGAGCCTGTCATTCTGAAATCTATCAAGGCAGCTCTACCAAACAAGTTTCCTTCACTTAGTACAAGCTCCTCTGAAAAAATGCAGCCATTTAACAGCACAATTTACATAATTTTAATTCTATCCAGTATATAAGTGTGTAATTTCAGAATAATGCATTTGGAATTATTTTGGAACAAGACTAGCCATATCCCTCTCTCTATATAAAAGCTTTTTATTTATTTTCTAGTGTTGCAGTTCAAGAGGAGCAAGGGTCACGTGGTGAACGTGACACCAGGGCTAGCACATTCCAGGGGCTCTCTCCCAGCAGGACCTCTGACCCTTTCAGCCCTGCCTCTGATGCTCTCTCTGCTCACACTGAAAACATCTGGAACTCTGGGAGGACACTGCTATATTTACCAAAATATGAATTATGCAGGTGAGCAGCATTCCTTCTCCTGCAGAGTCAGGTTAAGTTGATTTACCTAACTGGAAAAAAAGAAGTGGATGGAGGCGTGTCACAAACCACAATTTCAGATTTATGCACCCTTTCCTGTGCATATGCCAGCAGCTCTGGCTCCTGCAGGAATTCCTGCAGAGCTCGGTGCCTTTGTGTGGTTTCCACCTAGGGCCAGGCAGAATGAGTCTCTTTGCAAGACTCCTAACAGATTTAGGAGGTCATTTTAAATCAAACTCGTAGCAAGAGTTGAAGCAGCAGAGCCGTACAACCCCCTGAAAGATTTTCAGGAATGCATCTGCACTTTTGGAAGTGCTGCAGCTTTATTTTCTTTTCCATTCGAAGTAAAACACTTCTAAGAGCACAGCAGCCTTTGATTCTGTGCTGAGAGCTGATTCTGAAGAGCAGATGAAAACACCATTTCCTTACACACTCCTGAGACTTCATCAAACCCAGAAGACAAAACTTAACCTCCTCGACTGAAAATACAGCATGCACCTTAACAAATCAGGACAAAGAATATGGAAATTTGTTCTTTCTTCCCTGTTTAACTTCCCTCCATTCACTTTCCTCCTCTGTTTTTCTACCTCTGATCACCAGTTAAAAGAGGAAAGCGAGCGAACCAAAAGGAGAAAGGCATGGAAAATAACTCCTGTGAGGAAAAGTGGCTTGAAACACCTTTAAACCAGCAGTGGGGAGAGGAAGAGATTAAACCCAGAGAAGAAATCCAGCATGGCAGGAAATAACAACAACCTGACAGCACCATGCCCACCCAAGAGCCAAAGCCAAGAGGCTGGCCCAGCTCCCCAGCCCTCTTTTGTGCATTTATTCTTCCCTTTCCATTCTCCATCTGATCCCACAGTGAGCTGGAACAGGCAGCTAAACACTCAGAAAGGATCCTTCACGTTTTGGTGGGGTGAGCGTTGTGCCCAGTCAGCACTGGCAGGAGGGGGACAAGAGGGCACAGGGTGACATGTCCACACCTCACAGCAGGACCAAACTGCACCGCCAGCAACATCCGTCCCCAGCCCAAAACAGCCTCCCAGTGCTGAGCTAACCACCCCCAAAATTCATCTTTTTTCCTTTGCTGGGGGTGTAATAATAGCAAATATCCAATGGGGAATGACCTGAGAAAACTGGAGATTTACATTTAAGGAGAAGAATTATAGGTAAGAGATCTTGGCTCCATCAAGGTAGAAGTTCCCTGGAAAAGGAGGTACAAAACAGGAGGGAAAAAAAAAAAAAGATTAAAGAAAGTTTCAGCTTCTTGCTCGAGCTGCTCCAAGTGTCCCTAAGAGCCACTTCTGCCAGTGGATGCCCAAGTGGATCTCAGGTGATATAACTGAATAACAGTTCAAGTTTACACAGCACTTTGGGGTTCCTCGTGATCAGAGCTAGCCTCCAGACAGCTTGCAATGCTTTTTAGTGATTTTTTTTTTTTGTGTACAATATGTTAAAACCACGCTCAGTATTTCTTTATTCTCCTTTCTTCTGTAAGAGAGCGGGGAGGAAAAATTAAAGCAAACAGCTCCTTCTGGTGTGATGGGATCCCTGAAAATACAAACTAATTTAGAGTTTTCAAGTCATGGATAATTGAAGACTGGTCTCTAGGACCTGCTTTTGGGCACCAGAGAAACTCACAACTCCAGGCATTATTGATCTCTATGTTTAAGAGCCCAAACAATTTATCATTAAACGCTTTCCAAACGCACTCTAAGTTCAGGCAGAGTGTCAGCATCAGTTGATATATTAGAAAGTCCATTCCTAGGCATTAATTATGAAGAATGATCCAAAACACTTTGGTTTGTCCTGTTAAAATCAGTTAGTGCACTCCACATCCCAGCTCCAGTCTCCAGCTCCTATGGAAACCTCAGTTCAACATTTATGTCACAACTTCCAACATAACCATAAAATCATCGAGGAAATGATGAATTTCAGGAGGTTGAGTGCTTTGTAACCCCAGGACAGCATCCAACTGGGGTTCCACTGTCTTCACTTCTGAGAGCTGAACCCAACACATCCGAGGGAGTGGGAAAGCTTCAGAAGGTTTTGTATGAAATCCCAAGACTTGGATCTTCTTCAAAAGCAGCACAAGGAAAAAGGAATTCCCCCATGCTGGTGCCAGCAGAGGGTCATCAGAAGAGCTGAAAGGTTTAAGTCTTCCATTGCCATCACCCCCCTGCCACTTGCACGGAGACGCTCAGCCCTGGCACATCCCAGAGCCAGAGGGGAGCACGGCATCCCAACATCCCACCAGCAGCCTTGACAAACAGCTGCCCTCCACAAAGGGCTGCTGGAAGCTGGAAATTGAGGGCTTTGCTGCTGGAGGAGGACACAGTTCAGCCAGCACAGATTTTTCTGCCCCTTTTTCCCCACCCATCCACAGCCACCTCTGCCCCACGTCCTTCAACCTGGCCTCCAACAACCTGAATCCCTCCAGGAAAAGTCCAGCCTTATGGGATGTTCTCCCCACTCAGCCTGGCTGGAACCTTTGGGGATATTAAAACCCACAGGTGTCTAACTAACTGCTGCTGTTTCTCAAAGGCTTCTATCACAACCAACCCCAGCAGCCAAAGCGCTCATCCCGATCCAAAGTCACCTTTTTGCACTAATGCAGTTGGAATTTTTCCTGGCCCTGTTATCATGAGTGACTAATACAGTGCATATCGTCCTCCTCATCACAGAGACCTCTGACTTGGAAAATTTCAGTTTAAAGGTTGATAAAAGCAAAAGCAAGGGAAACCAGTATTTGTTAGTGTGATCTTAATCCTAAATTGTCCTAACATGCCATGAGCTGAACTTCAGATAGCCAAAATTTTATAGTTTACATGCCATCAAGTGACTCCATACTGTGAAAAACCACTATTCTAACATGTGTTTTGCTCAGTTTTACTTATACTGTACAGAAAAAAAATCTACTTATACTGTAGAGAAAAAAATTCAGTCAGACCAAGCACAGCACATACACACCTTTCCTCTGAAACCACCTGAACGCTGTGCGGGATTTACAAAAATGCTGTTGAGCACACACTGAGTGCTCCAGGCATTTGACAGAAGGAAAAACATTGAACACTTCTGTGAGTGTGAGTACCTGAACGCTAATACACCACACATCTCCAAGGTGCAGTGGGTCACAGCTAAATATTGTTGAAAATAAAGAAAATACTTCATGGGCAGGCTGAGTTTTAGACATGATTAGGGACTACAGGAGGAGGAAAGTGAAGAAAATACAGCACTCTGCACCTGTGATTACTAGTCTCGGTGCAGATCAAGAGGAGCCTCACTCACTCTCCAGGCATGGTAACTTTAGCAAGCAGAACCTGAATTCCTGTGGACTTCAGCCTCCGGGGAAGCACCGGTGTGGGTTCTCTGCTGTCTGACAGAAGTTGGAGCTCATGCCAAAGCTGCTCTCCACCAGGCAAAAACATGGTCTCAGAAACCTGTTCTCATGGAAAACTCATTCCCAGGACCTAAACATTGTCATTCTCAGTAAATCCTAGGTACTTTGATGACAACTAACAAATCGCTTTGCGGGGAACAGAGCTGTTAGACCTGGAACCACGCTGAACTTTCAAGGGTCACAAATCAAAAAGGAATGCGGAAGAACTGTGTTCCCATTAACCACCCATAAACAAAGCAAAAACCTGCTCTGCTAAGAATCCCTGGGCTGACAGGCACTGGATGGGAAGTGTTGCAACAGGTGTGTTACTTCCCTCCTCTCCTCCCCTGAGCCAGCCTGTCCGAGCAATGGGAACACAACAACACAGCACCAGGATGGCTCCAGTGCCATGGAGAGCCCTTGGCTGCCATCAAGGAGCCACACAGCCCTGCCCTGTCAGGCTCTCAGGGACTTGTTGAGGTCCCTGGTGCCAGAGGGGCTTTCACATGGGGAGCTCTGGATGAGTGCAGGCTGGTATCCTGGCCATGGCTGGACTGGCCAAGTTGCTGTTCACAGGTCTGGCTCTGGAAGCAGGAGATGGTTGGAAACCCTTTGAGAATTCCAGGATGGGTCACGTTGGAAGGAAACACAGCTGGGTCATCTGGTCAACCCTCCCTGCTCAAGCAGGGCCATCCCTGAGCACAAGGTACAGGATTGGGTCCAAATGGTTCTGGAATGCCCCCAGTGAGGGAAACTCCACACCCGCTCTGGACAATCAATTCCAGTGCTCTGCCATCCTCACGGGAAAAAAGCTCATCCTCACATCAGGAGGAACTTCCTGGGCATCAGCTCCTACCCACCACCTCCTGTTCTATTGCTTGGCACCACCAGGCAGAGCCCAGCTCCATCCTCTTGGCAGGCTGGCATACTCGTCACAGATAAACACAGGTTTTATCCCCTGTGTTTCAGGGGATAAAACACACACACATTTCACCCGGTGATCCACATGGCCGTGTCCGAAGGGGAATTCACCCCTGGTCCACGCCGACCGCCCGTGCCCCCCTCCCACCTCACCCCACCCCAGCCGTGCCATCCCCGGGCGGCCGCGGTACCTGCGGGCGGGGTGCGGGGAGCTCGGGGTGCGGGGAGCTCGGGGGGCCGGGATGGCCGGCGGCGCTCACCTGGGCGGAAGCGGGAAGCGAGGGGCGATCCCGGCTCACCTGCGGCGCAGGAAGCCGGGGCGGCGCGGCAGGAGAGCCGCCTCCCGAGGGACGGCCGGGGCTCGGCCCCTCCCGGCCCCGCGCTCCGCCGGGACACGGGCTCCGGCCGCCGCGGGAAGTGCGGCGCTTGCGGTTCAGAGCCGAAATTTACTTTTTAGTCTATTTCCAGGTGAGCCTGACCCGCCGTGGCTTGGATCTACCGTGTGGCCTCCCCAGTGAAGGCGAACCGCGTGTGTAAATATTGTAGAAAGGCTTATTTTTCACTTATTTGCAGCACATCGGTGTCCAGACTCAATGATAGTCTGTGATTCTGTGTTTTGAACTCCCTACAGAGAGGCACGTACAGCCGGCTTGGTGTGAGGGCTCTGTTCCCTTTGGACACAGGGGTGTAGATTCGGGTGAACCTAATATAGGTAAAATAATATTTTTGTAATAATATGCTGTGCTCAGTCCCAGCAGCGCAGCCCCCACTACTTCACAGAAGGGAATGGGAAAAAACCTGTAGGAAGAACTCGGATGGAGTAAAGGGATTGCAAGACTTCTCCCACAGCACCCCAAAACACACAACGTCACTGTGGCTTCCAAGACACAGAACTGTTGTCCAGGATGGCAATAGAAACAAAATTCTCCTTCTGCTAGTCACAAAATAGTGAGCAAGCACCATTTTAGTTGAAATTAATTGTGTGAACTGTGTGTGCTTTCTGAAACCTGTACATTAGTCTGCTGACTTACTAAAATTATATATATACACACATAAAATAGTCAAAGTTGATAAATACAATTTTTATTCTGCTACACAGTTTCATGAGCCCGTCTGGCGACCTTACACGGCCCCGCTGGTTGAACGGGGTAAGAAGAGGTTTGGAAATCAATCTCTCATGAGTTCAGATTGATTTCCCCCTGTTCTGGCACCCGTTTGGTTTCACTGAGTGGTGTTTTGCTAAGAACACAGCACTCCATCCCCCTTCCAAAGGATCCCGAGCGCTCAGCTGCCCGGCCCGAACTCTCACTTTTAATTAATGTGGCGCTCGTGAGAAGTGACAATTTTCCTGACAGTGATGAACAGCGAGCAGTGTATTTATCCACGCGAGAGACGCGCCGCAGACAGAAGAGCCGGGCACTTTTCCCATCAGTGCACCTCCGTCTCCATCTCCCAGGGCTGAGTTCATCCCGGAGCACGCTCTGGCCCTGCCCTTTCGCTTCCAGTCGCTGAGAGAAGTATCAATTTTCATTTGCATGCTTTGCCCGCTGAACTCCAGGCTGCCAATTCAGTTGATGCGAAATCTCCCCAAAAGCTGTTAGATGGCAATATTTCACATCGCTGGCTGAGCTCTTTGTCAGCCGTCCACACGTTTTAAAGCCGTGTTTCTGCGGATTCTTGGAATATCTGGTACCTTCTTTGGTACTGACAGGCACCAGACAAGTCACCACACACCAAAATAATGCCCAGAAAACCCAAAAGACTTCCAAAAGGATGGGTAGTGATGATCTTCTCCTCAGTACTATTTCAGAGTTGTTTTTCCAGCTTTTTAGGTTCGGTTTTCCAGTTTTTAGGCCCCTACTTGTTTTTCAGGAAACACTTCTTGAGCAGATGTAAACTTGGGACAGTGGTGTTGCCTTTCCTGGGTGTGTTTAATCCAAAGGACCTCTCCATCTCCTGTAAACACTCCAGAATCCCTTAGCAGTTCCTAAGTGGAAAACTGATGCCTTCAAACACCAAAGAAACCTGAAATAACCACAATAGAAAAACAATTAATAACTGTCATGTTAGGGAGAATAGGAAAAGGTTTGTAATCACCACAAAATACCTTGTGAAGAGCAAATGCTGATGAAAAGCTTGCCTGCTCCAGGAATTCGGTATTCATTTAAAAATTGAAATAAAGAGCATTTTTAACAATGCAGTTTTGTGTGAAAACAGGTTAAGATTTTCAATTTATTTCTTTAATCCAACTGCTGTGGGTGTGCTGGACACAGTGTCAGCACACCAGGCCCACCTGAATGACAGGGGATGCATAAGTCTGGGTTTAGCAGGTTTGGCAGGTCACGCCTTTTACTTCTGCTGGGCTTTTTCAACACATTATTCAAGTACCCAGTAAACTCCAGACACCAGCGGGTACACCCAAAGGTGCGATTTCGCTGGGTGGACGAGTGCTATACCGTGGGTGTTTGGAAGAGCGGGCAGGGTTCACCTCACCCAGCCCCGCCGCTCGGTTCAGGGCGAGTCCTGCCCGCGGTGCCAGCACCCGGAGCGGCCCCAGCCCCGCTGTGGGAGCCGCCTCAGGGCTCCTCACGGCTCTCCTCCATCCCGGGGCCCTCACACCCGACATCTTTAGTGCGGGCAAGAGCGGGGCCGGTGCCGGCCGCCGGGCGCGGCCATCTTTACTCGGGGCGCGACCCGTCCCAGCGCCGGGCCCTGCGAGCGCCATCTTGAGTGAGGGCGCGCTCTGCCCTCAGCGCGGCCTCGCCCGCCATATTTAATGAGGTCACCCCCTCACCACTCCAAAAAAACCCTTAAGCCCCCCCAAAAGCCTAACCCGTACCCTCAGCAAGCCACGAACACCTCGGGATCCCCCTCGGTTTCTCCCCGCAGCCAGCGCGGGCTCTCCCCGCGGCGGAGCCGCTCCGCTCCTCCCCGGGTCAGCTGACGGCGGCGGCGGTCCCGTCATGGCCGCCCAGAGCGGCGCGGCTGAGGCGCTGGTCCTGCTTCTCCTCTGCTTGTCAGCCCTGGAGGGAGCAGCGGGCTCGGAGCCGCCGCTCAAGTGCGAGGAGCTGCGGCTGGGGCAATATCCTGAGCGGGGCCGGGGTCGGATCGGGGGCGGTTGTGGGTGGCGGTGGGCCCGCTGTGAGGGGGGGCAGCGCTTGTGGGGAGGGGAAGGGGCGGTGGGGACCGTGAGGGGCCGGGCAGGGCCGGGGGGTCGGGGAGAGCTCAGGGTGGGAGCCCCGAGGGGGTCTCGGCTGGCAGGAGCGGGACAGGGCTCCTCAGGGTGCGGGAATTGAGGACACGGCCTCAAGCTGCGCCAGGGGATTGTTCAGGTTGGACATCAGGGGAAATTTATTCACAAAAAGGGTGTTTAGGCGTTGGAAGGGCTGCCCCGGGATGTGGAGGTGTCCAAAGAACGACTGAGTGTGGCACTCAGTGCTCTGATCTGGGTGACAAGGAGGGCATCAGTCACAGGTTGGACTCGATGGTCTCAGAGGGCTTTTCCAACCTAATTCATTTTGTGATTTCTGGTGGTACTGTGTGTGCCCCAGCGCGTGCTTGGGTTGTCCTTCAAAGAGATTGCTATGGGATGAGAGAGCCCGCTCTGCCACCACTCTGCCTTATTTATTATTTGCAGGAGCGAGACGTGGAGACTTTGCCATTTTTTCAGGAAATAATGTGTTTCTGTGCCCTGCACAGCTCCGAGGAGCAGGAGGTGTGAGGCTCCTGGCTCTCCAAGGCACCTCTTGCCCTCCCCAGAACATGTTGGTTGATGGCAGCTGACATTTTTTGATGATCAAAAGTGTCAGGAAAGCAAATCTTGGAAAAGCTTGCCTCATCTCCTGCTTTACTTGGCTGTGGGAGTTGAGACCTCTGGAAGTCAGTTCCTTCTCAGTTTGTTCCTGCACCAAATTCCTGGCATTTCAGATGCTCATTTTTACGCATTCGTTGAATTTTGCGTGTTCCCGTATATTCAATTTCCTCAACCAAATGCCTCAATTTCAAGGCACTGTGGTATTTAAATAAGGGAACAAGACCAGATGAGGCGTGTGCTACCTTGTTGCCTCCAAATACAGAGGCTGTGACTGATAAATATTGTAGTTCCTTTAGGTAGTGCTGACTGCAGCACTAATTAAACGTGGGGCTTATGCGATATATTGGTGTATTAAATTGGATTAGCAGATTTGCTGCATGGTAATGTGCTGCTCCTCTTTTGGGGGATGGGTAGGCACCAACATCAAGGTGCATCTTAAATCCTCGGGGTTTAAAGAGGGTGGAATAAATTGCTGTTAAACCTGTTGTAGTGTTTGATATGAAAACTGTTTTCCTCAATTACCTGAACGTATATGTGTGATGAGCCTAAAATAGACAATAGCACACAAGAACCAATGAATTGCACAAATCACACAGCATATGGTAAGGATTTCTAACTTATATTGATTAACTATGTTTTTTTCAAGGAAGTGTTCAATTTACCCGTTTGTGTATCTACTTGATGAGCTGTATAAAAGATGGGATTAGTAATATCATTAGTCTGAAAGCCCGAAACACTTGTGTGGATTGGGTGCTTTGCTAAACAGGAATAAATACTCTGTCTCTGATTGGTACTTTTGTAAGTGAGGTTTCTGGTAAATCTCTTCAATGTATGTTACACCCTTTAGGCTCTGTCCTGCACCACTGTGATTAAAACAAACCATTCCTGTCATACTGATTTTGCATATAATTATTAAAAGAATTGACATGTGACAGAACAGCCTTCAAAATCTTCTAATTTTAAAGGGTTTTTTTCTTAAGGCAACATAGTGCCTTCCATCATCACCAGGTCTTGGTGCATGAGGCTCTATTTTGAAAGCACATTTATTTGATGTTCAGCTCTGACATACTTCAGAGCACAACAGAAAAATTCATAACTTGATTACTTATTTTCCTACCTGTGCTTAACTTTGATGTTCCCAGGCATTGAAATAAATGGTCTGTGTTTGATGGCACAGCAAATTCTCTTTATGTGCACCCCTGATTTAAAATCATGGAATTACAGAATAGTTTGGGTTAAGGGACCTTAAACCTCATCCAGTGCCACCCCTGCCATGGCAGGGACACCTTCCACTGTCCCAGGGTGCTCCAAGCCCTGTCCAACCTGGCCTTGGACACTGCCAGGGATGGGGAGCCCACAAAATTCATGTGTGTTCATATTTTGCTTCCTATAAGTGCTGACTGACTTTCTTCTGGGATAGTGAAGATAATTTCAGACACTGGGTGGAAATACTTCCCACAATGTATCCTTTAAATAAAGTTTTTTCAGTTCTTTCCATCACTTTAACATTGTGTCCCTGACTATAAATGGGCACTCGGAGACCAGAAAAAATACTGCACAGTTTGAGATTGATCATAACTCAAGATTATCAGTTGTTAAACTAATTACCATGTGATTGTATTTAATACACTGCACTTTTGAACAGGAGATAAGCTTCAGAGTAGAACAAGTGGCTGAATTAATTAACACTGTTGCTTTGTGTAGCATTTTTACACACACACACACCAGTTTTTAGATTGTCCTCACAGTATTTGAATTGCTTATTTTCAGTATTACCTAAGTAATAAAGAATTAATTTCTGGATCATACTTGAAACACTACAATTTCTGATCACTTTCTGTGATCCCTTACCCAGACAAACAGGGGTTTAATTCAAAGCAGCAAGGTGATGTCATTGAGTAGAAGGTTTGGAGTCTTTGGAGTGACACTTACGTTATATCTTAACTGTGCTGGGTTTATTCTAATAATGGAAAACAACCTCCTTGCTTAATTTGCTTTACAAAAAATAATGTTTATTTTTGTAATTGCCTTAGATTAGGCACATTGATCAGTAGCATCATGGAATGATTTGGGTTGGAAGGGACTTTAAAGACCATCTCATTTCAACCTCTGCCATGGGCAGGGACAACTTCCACTATCCCAGGCTGCTCCAAGCCCTGTTTAACCTGGCTTTGGACACTTCCAGGGGTGGGGTATAAAATCCATGTAAGATTTTATAGCAGTTAAGTCCACACATAACTCAAATCTTATTTTATTTTTTGGCTATATGCAATATGGATAGTCATTAAAAAAATCCATCTCTTGCCTGTGTGCATTAATGGAAAATCTGGAAAGAATGTTAAACCTGGCTTGCAGTTTTATTGGAATTAGCCAACAGGACTCACAAGTACTGAAGGCTGATAGAAAGTGGGTAAAGGACAGATATTTTTTCCTTTAAAACAACAGACTACAGCACTGGAGAGTGCCTAATATTCTGGTAATACATTGAAAACTTTAGCAGGTGTGACTTTCTGCTGTGATTTCCACTTTGGTTCCCCTAAGAGTCAAGAAAAATGGAATAATTTGGGTAGAAAGACCCTTCAGGAAGTTGCATAGTCCAGCCTCCTGCTCCAAGCAGTGTTGGCACTGAATTCCAACCAGGTTGCTCAGGGCTTTGTGCAGTCAGACCTTGAAAACCTCCAGGGATGGTGATGGCATGACTTCTATGGGCAACTGGTTCCAATATTTGACTGTTCTCATGATGAAAATCTTCTCTGTAAGTCAGCTTCAGGTTTCTCATTGACTCATATTGAAGCCAGAGTGGAAATTACAACAGAATTGGGGCAGCAATTAGGTTTGTATATATTGCTTAAAATGTAGCAAAGAAAAACTAAACTAGGAGTTAGTGGTAGGACTGGCTTAAAAAATATTTTAAACAAGTAATTTTGTGTGAACTGTGCTTTGTATCAAGACTTGCACAGTAGAACCTAATTTGTTTCACTTGTGTGTAGTCAGAAAACTGCTCTGAGTGTCAGTTACTGCTTAATATCAAATCATTTTTTGTCCTCAGTTCAATGTCTGCCAGCACCAAATATTACTTGCAGAGATCACCTTGGCATAGAGAAAGTCTTTACGGGACGTGAAGTTGGATTTTACAAGGCCATTGAGTGTCGCAATGTGTGAGTACTCTTTGGATCTGAAAAACTGAAGTTTGTCCAAAATTGTATGCTGTGTTGGCAGAAGGAAAATAGAAGTAAGACAGAACCATGCACATTTTGCCCAGTAGTTAATCCCCTAATAAACACTACAAGGATGCAACACAGGGTCATGGCAAGGGTTGGGTTGGGAGGGACCTTAAAGCCCATCTCATTCCATCCCCCCGCCATGGCCAGGGGCGCCTTCCACTAGAGCAGGTCACTCTAAATGTGCATGGTCGTATGGAAATCTATCAGTCTGTCCTTTTCTTCTTGTTGTTTAGTTATGTTTGTGTCTTTGCTTTACCTTATTCTTTTACCTTTGCTTTACTTTGTACTTCAGCTTGGCAAAATTTTGCTCCAAATGCGGAGGCCACATTTCACATGTGTTTAAAATCAGCACAGTTGCTGGAAGGAGCTGTTGGGGACACCCTCCATCCCCTTCCCTGACAGACCCCAGGACATCAGGGAGCTGCCCTGGGTTGGAGCTGCCTTGGATCAGTTCCCCAGTTTGAGTCACAGTACAGTGGCTTCAAGTGCCGGTGCCAGCGCAGGGAGGAGGGTGACTCAAGGATAAAACAGAGAGGACAAAGGAGGGCTGGACAGGGCTCTGCTGCTCAGTGCTGCATGCCAGTTTAAAGTGTGCCTGTAGCTGCTGCTGAAGTTCTGTGATGCATGAATTTTAGGGGAGCTTCAGGGTATCTGCAGCTCCCCCCAAAATCTATAACAGAAACTGTTTCTATTTTGAAACTTTTGTGTTTAATCCAATCCACAGTGCTTGTTTCTGGTACATGAATGGTGGACCTCCTTTTTGTAAAGCACATTGTGAGTGATGGAGAGCTCTGGATACCAATAAATGTTCCAACTGGCCAGTGCTAATGATCAGCCAGCACCTGTCACTACCATTTGTCTCCTCTTTTTCTGGGATTCACACTGGAACCTTTTTCTTTTGTCCTACTGGAATCCTTGGGAATTAATACTGGATACCTCCCTATCACTCTAGTGGGCAGATAACTCTGATGTGCTACTTGCTGCTCAGTAATTTGCCTAACTCAGAAGTACAGCTCTGCCTCTTAGTTTCATAAATATTTTCTCTGTATTTAGTCTTCTCAGCAGTCAAAGCTCAGCAAACTGAAGAAAACATATTATTACATCTAATCAGATTTAAATGCCAGCAAAGTAGACGTCAGTCACATTTTTGTCCAGAAACAATTGTGTTTCAGTCCCATCTGTGATGGGGGCTGAGGAGAAGATGAGCTATACTAGTTTAGTGAAATTGCTTCCTCTTTAGATTAGATGGAAATTTCTATGTTTGGAGGTTTTTTGTATACATATTTTTTTGGTTTAGTATATTTTCTGGAAACACTTTTTAAAGGTAGCTTTTCTTTACATTTATTTATTAAAATCCAGATCTGTAGGCAGAGAAATGTCTTCCTTCCTATAATATCTGTTACTTGATCATGACTGTTATTTATAATGAATAATCAATGGTTGCACTGCCAAAACAACTCGTTCTGACTTTTCCAGTCCCTCAACTCTTGGTATGGCAGAAAGAGAAGAGAATCTTTTTGGACTGAAAATTCCAGTAAAATACAACTGTGAACGTAGATAGAGTTACACAAGGATGTCCTTCATAATGTCCTAAAACCAGTAAAAAATGGCAGCAAGATTAATATCACCATCCTTCATCTGCACACTTATTTAAAACGTGGTCCAGTCACTGACAGACCTTTTATGAGACACTTTGAATGTTACCTAAGTGTTAGAAATATTGTTTTAAGCAGGAATCTCCAGCTTACTATTACAACAATTGCCCTGCCTTTTTTATTGGTTTTTGGAGATTTTCCAGCATCGTACTGAGTTTTGGTAAAAACTGTAACTGTAGAAATAACTGCACATTATTTAACCAGAAAATTAGTTTGAGAAGGCATCTTCCCATGGCAGGATTATCCCAGCACAGGGACAGCAGGTGAATCTCTATCCCCATCTTTTATGAAGGACAAATCAGCAAGCTGTCCTTAACCAAAAATGTAATTTAGTTTTGGGAAGTTCTGGGGTCCAGTTATTTTAGAGCAAGACCAGGAGATGTTCTATGTTTGTGTGAGTGAATGTGTTAAAGTTCAGGTATCCTAGTAATAATTCAAGGAAAAGCTTGTAAGGTTGTTGTTCCAGCAAAGAGGTAGTGGGAGTCAAGATTGCTTAGGTTTGGCTTTAATCTGATGTTTTGGAGGTAGATCTTATTTTTGGCTAAATTCTAGAATCTCCCAGATTGGCATTATCATATATTTTACTTAATAAGTGCAGGCCCTGTTGCTGCAGAGTTAAAATGTCCATTGTTCAAGTGTTGCCCTTCCAGGGAGGGAGGCCATGGAATGATTCTCTGTGAAATTCATGGGGTTTGGTGTGGACAGGTCTTTGAGCAGAGCCAAGAGACCCTGGAAGAGCAACCTACAGCAGCACCTGCTCTTGTCAACTGCTGTGGAAGAGCTGGGAGGAAAAGTTTTTAACTTGGCAGCTGGAAGAAATGCATGCAGAGAAGATAAAGGTTGGATGAGGCTGAGGAGCAAGAGAAAATCAAGAGGAACCGACAAGAAATTGCATCTTTTTACCCAGCTGTAGAAATTCCTTTAAATGCTCGGGATGTGTAATTTTCCTACTCACTGGTTTACTCTTTGTGCATGTTTTTGTCTGAAGGAGTAAGGCAAAGGAAACAGCAGAGTGGATGCAGCCTTGTTTGTTACAGTGCTCTCATGCTTCCCCTTCATCCTGGATTTCTTCTGCCCGTCAGTTTGATGTTGATGAGGTTGCAGAAACTGTTGTGCTTTCAGAAGCATCTCGGTGCATGGGCAAGGGCTCAGTTTATTGCTAGCTGTGATCAGGAGCAAAATTAAAACGTGTTCCCATTTTTTATGTAACAGCTCTTTTTATGCTTTAGTGTCCTTGGAGGGCTGTTGACACTTTGTAGTTGATAAACAATTTCCAACAGTTTACCTCAAGTTTTAAATAAACCCATTAGTGTTCTTTACAGTGGAAACAAGACAGTTCTAAAGATGATAATTTACGTTACATTAGGTTCCAGGAATGCCCTGTGTGTTCTGTGTTGCTAATAAACACCAAGTAACAAATACTGAGGTAAAAGTCACAGTTTAATCACTTAATGTTGCCATTAGGTTTTAAAGTCAGCAAATTTAGATAATAAGCAAAAAAGGTAGGTCTCTACTTGGCATTGAAAATGCTTAATAAAAGTGCTTGGACTTTTGTCAGCTACTGTCTTTTTGAGACTGTTTTATTCAACTGTCAACCAAGAGTTTAATTTGGGCCTATTAAATAATTGCTGGCACGTAGTGGTGCACGTATCAAAACAGTGAATTACTGAATATTTTTCAGTTCTAATTACATTTGGGTTTGCTGTTCAGGAGCTCGCTGTTGGCCGAGGCAGCAGTTCCAGCATTGAGAGCAATATGTTTTTAGCTCCCTTATTAGTGCAAGGTTCTCCAGCAGGGACTGCACTTACAGGTGGTTTGGTGGCTGCATCGCTCCAGCTGTTGGCAAGAATGGTTCCAATTAGGATAAGTCTGAAAAAGTCTGTTCTCTCTGTCTATTTTGTATGACTAACCATGGGAAGCTTAACTTGAGAGCGCCTCTTTACCCCCGTGCATCTCTGTGCTGTCAACAGTTCTTTTCATTGTGACTTTGTGCCATTTACAGTGTAATGAGTGAATCCAAGACTTACTCTTTTTGTTGAATCCTTCCTGCAGCTTCTTCAGCCGGTGGCCATGGTTCATTTCTCCTTCAGATCTCGTGGCAATTACTGTCTCTGCTGACATCTCACCTGCCTGTCCTGTTCCTCTCCATTTGGCTGCATGTGAGACTAATGCCTGCAGACAGTATTCACACACCTCCTGCCTTCCTGGGCTTGTCTCAGTAGGGCTGAACTGTTAGGAGCTGCTCTGTGGAGCTGGGGATGGATCAGCAACTGAATTATGTCTTGACAAGAAATCATCATTTAGTTTCAGAATAATCTGTATTCTGTAAGAGTACAGTTGAGTTGCAGCAGCTGAGGTTCCTTTATGGAGGATGCTTTCCCAGTTTGAAAGCTTAACATTATCAATTCCGCGGCCGTTAATTGAAGATAAATAACAAGTCTGTTGTTTTTATTTAAAACCAGAGCAGCAGGAAAATGAGTCACTACTTTAACAGTCAAAAGTATGAGTGGATATATTTTGCAGTCATTATCTACATTGCTTGTTTCTTTTGGCAGAAATGGATACTCCTACAAAGTGGCAGTGGCTCTGTCCTTATTTCTTGGATGGTTGGGAGCAGATAGATTTTATCTAGGATATCCTGCATTAGGTAAGTTTATTCCTTAATTTTTTTTTTTTGAGGTAAATCTTATTCTTATGACTGACTTGTATGTGAATACTCTTATTTTGAGTAATGAAGGCTGACAGTCACAGTTTTAATATTTAAAACTAGAATCCTTACTTCATGGTCAGGCGAGACAAAGTGCTGCATTATCCTCAGCTTGCTCTTCTCTTGGAGTGCTGACAAATGGAGATGCAGTGTCCAGCAGATAAAATCCTAATAAGCAAATGTGGTTATTGCTACTCAAAGTTTTGCTTTGCATTGATGTTTTATCACAGCATTTTTTGTGAGGCACTGGAGCAGAAGTGGCTCTGCCTCACGTGCCAGCCTTAAATGAGACTTGACTTCACCAGGAAAAGAATGGACAGATTTTACAGCAAACCTGGTGTTTTGGGAGATGGAATTTATTCTGGCAAATGCACACCTTCAAGATAACTCATGGTATTAATAACAATTCTGCAGAAGCTGGGACTTCTAATAAAACCTCTCTCTGGTTTTTAGGACCTCATTCCCAGGATGATGGTGCCACTGACTTTTAAGTAATGGAAATACCTTATTATGACAGGACTGCCCTCACTGGCCTTGTTTCTGGGCTGGACAAAGGGAGTGAATTTAAGTATAGATAGGATGGAGCAATGATGTGGAAAAGGCTGTATGTGTTGCTGTCACTTCAGCCAGAAATTTTGAGTTTCTGCCCATTAAATGCCAACTCTTTTAAATGACATCATCTGTCCTTTTCTATAATCTTGATTAACATCCATGTCTTTTATCCCTGGGATTCTATAATTAGCATTTACTTTGTCCGTCTGTGTCACAAAAAGATACATTTTTGAAAGCAGTCAATAAGGTGCTTTATTTATTTGTACTACTGGATTTGGAATAATAATTTGCAGTAATTATTCTTAATATATTGTGGTAATATAGATTCATAAATCCTTAATTCTTTTGTAGAAGTTCTTTATGGCTAATGCTTTAACCCTACTGGATAATACTGTAGTCAGTAGCCAGAGCTAATATTTAAAATTAAACTCTTCCAAAGCCAGATTTTCAATCTTTTGAAAAGCAAATAGGTAAGAGTAGAAAAGAATAAAAATCAACTCATTGAATTCCTTTACAGTGGCTGATTAGGGATTTCTTAGGTCATCTGTGCCTTGGCAAAAAATGGTTAAGAAAGGTTAATGGCACTGAAATCTTTTTTGCAAGTGTAACGAAGACTGTAAATGCTCTTTGGTTTATTTTTTCCCCTTCTCTTTGTTTAAAGAGCACACAAATACTAACAAGCTATTGAGTATAAAGAAATCAGGAAGGCAACCTCTTCCTCTCCCACACACTGTGAACCAAACCAGGAGTTATTACTGTAGAACAACACTATTTTTTTCCCTCTGTGCTTTAGAGCAGTTTATTTTCTCAGTGTGATCTGCTTGTAGAGAGGGAAGTGAGGAGGAAGAAAAAAAAGCCAACTTTACCCTGCACTCCACAAATAAATGCCAGGTTCAGAAACAGTTCCTCCATCCATTCCCTTAAGTAAAGGTTCCAGTGACAGGGACACCTTCACTGGATCAGCTTGTGCAGAGCTCCATCCAGCCTGGACACTTGCAGGGATCCAGCCACAGCTTCTCTGGGCACCTGTGCCTCACAGGGGAGGGTGCACATGGAATTCTCTTCCATGGGAGACAAATCCAGGCAGTGGGATGCTCTTCCTGCAGGGATGCAGTTCCTCCCCTCCTCTGCCCCTGTGCAGCCCCATAAACAGCCCTGGGGAGAGGAGGTGCTTTAGAGACACATTGGTGCTCTGGAGAGAGAGGATTAACCAAGATCTTCCCTTGGAATAATACTCATAAATATGTAGTTCTCTCTGGATCACATATACATCTATAAATATATATATATATATACACCTATATACCTATATACATATATACCTATATACATATTTATTCTCATATCTATAGTTCTCTCTGGATTACATTCATTGTACAAGAAACTATCAATATTAAAAAAATAAATAAATTTAAGCCAGCCTCTTTTTTTCTGAAGGCATTTTCCAAATGAAGTCTGCCTTGCAGGACAACTTCCAATAAAGCATTCAGCTGTCAGTTGCTATTCCCACATATTTTCTATTAATCTTTCATTTATTTCTATAAAACTGAACATTTTTGAATACAAGTTAAAAAGAAGTGTTTATATATTTTAATATATATTCAAAAGAAATTCATATTTCAGCAAAAATGTAAAAATTATGCAAAGGATTGTTTTCCAAAGTTGCATGTTCTGAAAATCAAATCAGTATGTGCTGCAACTCATGAGGTGGTAGAAAGTCTCTTTCTATTCAGAAGTAAATTTTTCAGCTCAAATTGAGATTTTTCTGTCTGTGCCTCAGTGAAAGGAATATTTCAGTAACCTGATTATCAACTTTTGCCTTTCCTTGTTTAAGAATTTTTAGATGTTAAAAAAAATGTTAATATTTAAAATCTTTAAAGTGTGTTCAGGATGTAGAAATAGGAATATGTGGTTTGGCTTTTTTTCCCCTAATAATTAAAGAAGTTTAACTTTAGTTCTGCTTCTAGATAGATGCATATATATAGATATATAAATACACACATTTTGTGGGGTAAGGGGAGAGTTTGGATGTGATTGCCACCAGTGATGAAATCCCAGGGATTGCCTAAAGGTACATTAAATTTTACTTTTCTTTTTTAGGTTTGTTAAAGTTCTGCACTGTAGGGTTTTGTGGAATTGGGAGCCTAATTGATTTCATACTTATTTCAATGCAGGTAAGTCAGGGCTTTCAAAACAAGATAGAAATCTGTGTTTTTTAAAGCTTTGATTTGATTACTAACACTTTGTTAGCATTTTGGCCTTAAGAACCACTGGATATTGAAAAATCAAGGCATTTATTTTGGCTCTGCTTGTAGATTGGTGTTGTAGAATATAGACACAAAATATCAATATATTTGCTGTTGGAATTAAAACTTAGATTAGCCATCTATAAATAGTGACAATGAATAGCTTGGAAGCCATAGCACCATAAATTCAGGTGGTCAGAAGCTCTTTGTGTGAGGCAGAGTGTGGGACTCAGCATGGGGTGTCCTGCTGCTCCCAGAACCCTCGGGTTCTGTGTTTGCCTGTGCTTTATGCTGATGAAAGGAGACATTGCCACTTCCATTTCCCACCTCTCCTGCAAATTCAAGTCCCTCATCAGCAGAGAGCTGTGACTGAGGGATTCACGAGGGTTAAATCCCCAGCTGGGGTGACATCTTGTGACATCATGAAATTGCCAAATTGTTTTATTCAGCAGCGCAGCCATTTAGCATGAATTGCAAATCGGCTGTGATGAACTCAAAATCCGTCGTGGGTATGGGAGTTGTTTCTGTGGGTTTGTAGGAAAATATTTTAAAAGTGTGCGCTTTGGATCTGTCTTTTGTGTGCATTCTCAAACTCCTTTCTCTGCTCTCTCAGTGATCCTGCTCCAGAGCACTTAACAGATCCAGTTGAGAGTATCTTTCATCTCTCCTTGTTGATCTCCCTGGTGACTCCACATCAATTTAGCACTTCCAGAACAAAAACTCCATGATCTTTCCTCCTCCTCCTCATTCCTTACCTGTTCAGTATTTCAAAGACACTTGTCATCAGCCTAATTCTCTGCTGCCGACCCTCCTTTGTTCAGGAAAAGTGGTTTGGAGCCCACTCATTTGTTAGGCTGGTTTTGTGCCTCAAATCCTGGTCGGATTAGCCGAGTCCCAGTGCCTGGCTGTGTAATTTGGTTGATTAGAAGCCCAGGGGAAATGTTCCTTCTGAGACAGCGCTGGCTAAAACAGTTAAACTGCAGCATAACTTCAAAATAAATCTAGTTTCTGTTTGACTAATTAAGCATGACTAATTTTATGATGGGAAAATTAGCAGTAATTGAGACATTAGCACAAAGTATATATTTCACTTCATATTGAAAAGTCTTGGTTCCTTTTTTCTGTTGCAGATCGTTGGCCCTTCCGACGGCTCCAGCTACATCATCGATTATTACGGGGCCAGGCTGACCCGGCTCAGCATCACCAATGCAACCTTCAGGAAAATGCAGACCTACCCCTAATATCCCTGACTCTGGCAGGGAGTGGCACAAATCCACAGGTGCAGCTGGATTTTACAGCTGGATCCACTGGAATTGCTGAGGATTTACTGATCACCCCTCGTCAGAACCGGAATTTTAAAATGCACGGTGAACAAAGATGATAAAATGTGAAAGTTCCTCACGTGGACAGGTTTGCCTCAAAGGTGGAACTTTGGGGCTGCTCTGTTTCTGGGAGCAGAGGGTTTTGTTGCTGAGTTACATCGTCTGTGAAACGTGCAGACTGTTGCAATTTGCACTGATGTTGTGTCTGTGTCATTTAGAGTGTTACAGAGAGCTGCCGAGAGAGTTGTTCATAATAAGTATGCAGATATTTATTCCATTGAAATTTATAAGAGTTTTAGCATGGATACACCTGGGGGTCTGTCCATGTGGCAGTTTGGAAATTAACTTGAATATCCCCAACCACACAAACTGCCTTTTTTTTTTTTCCCATCCTGTTTTTTTCCCACCCAAAGAGCCCTAAATCTTAGGCTGGTGTAGCCTGTGAAATTGTGTTAATTAAAAGAATTATTTCTTTAAATTTTAGTCAAGTTGCAAAATTTGGTCAAGTTCTGATCAACAGTAGAAATATGGATGTGTAAAAAATAGAACTGTAGATGACATATCACAAAAAAAGAAGGGTGAATGTTGGGGTACCCTGAGGTTAGAAAAACAAATAATTATACTGCTTATTTTGATTTTTTTTTCTTTCCTCTCTTGCAACCATCCGTAGTGAAATAAATACCTTTTTTTTCTCCTGAAAATAAATTGGTGTGTGTGTGTTTTACAGCTACACAGTGTCCAAAGAGTGAATTCTTCATACTACTAAAGCCATTAAAAGGCTCTTATTTTGGGTCAGTTGTGTTTCAGTGCAATAAATTCAGTATCTTCCAAAGCAGTTTGACCAAAGACTTTTGGACAACCAGGATTTCACTGGATGTTCCTTTCAGGAAAAGTATGTACACACAGACAGAAAACATGTCAACAAAATCTTCATGCTGTTTGACCAATTTTAAGCATTCTCTTCACCTTCTAATGAAAACTAGCACTGACTGAGGGAGAAACCCACGCCATAAGAACTTCAGTGTAATTTTTTTTTTTTTACAAAAGTTTGGGCTTGTTTTTTTTTTTGTTTGTCAGGTGAAACTTTCAGCCTGTTATTAATATATCCACTAACCATATTTTAAGGGAATTCCCAAGAATGAGATTCCTAAGTGGATTTATGAAAGCACAATTTGTGAGGTTTAGGCTCTTTTTAACCCACATTAAGCCCAGTGCACAGAGAGCTTTGTAAAGAAATCCTGTTTTTAACCCAAATCAGCATAACCTGACATGTCACGTAATGAGAATAAACCACAAGGAATACTTTGTGCTTAACGTTAATTCTTCCCTTCACGCAAGAAAGATGTGGTTTTGGAATCCTTCCTGCCATGCATTTTCCTTGCGGGTTCAAAGAGACAGGAACACTCTGTCAGCTCCATTCCCTTGCCTGATATTTGTTCTGTCTCCCTTTGCTCCCTCTCTCACTGAATGCTCTTTGTGCTCATCAGTTTTGTTCCCTGAAATACTTTGAAAAACAAGGCAGGAAGTGGATGGAAAGTGGATGTTTGAATCAAGTAAAATCTCCTGCCTAAGATCATCCTGTGACTTGTCTGCTTTTTGTTTTTCCAACCCTGAAGCTGATAATGAAGCTGTGAAAATAAGAAGATGTCATGGATGTTATAATAAAAAAATAGCCTTGGGCAACTTATCACACAAGATTCCATTCTAAAATGTGTCTCCAGGTGTGCAAGTAGCAGAGGGCTCGACTTGGTGATTTCAGAAATCCAGGCTGTGCTTCGTTATCTGTAAAAAAATTCCAGGAGCTGCTTTGTGTGAATCAGGTGAAAATAGGATTTTAGTTCTGAGGTCCATGAGATGCTAATCCCAGAAGCCAAGCAGCCAGCAGAGAAAGAGCTGCTGGTCCAAGCTGCAGTGGTTGTGTAGGAAAAGGCGTGTCAGGAATCAGAGCTGCTGTGGGATCCTTCCCTGCTGTGGGATCCCTTCCTCCTGTGAGATCCTTTCTTGCTGTGGGATCCCTCCTTGTTGTGGGATCTCTCCCTCCTGTGGGATCCTTCCCTGCTGTGGGATCCCTTCCTCCTGTGGGATCCTTTCTTGCTGTGGGATCCCTCCTTGTTGTGGGATCTCTCCCTCCTGTGGGATCCTTCCCTGCTATGGGATCTCTCCCTCCTGTGGGATCCTTTCTTGCTGTGGGATCCCTCCTTGTTGTGGGATCCCTCCCTGCTGTGGAATCCATTCCTGCTGTGTGATCCCTTCCTGCTCTGGGATCCTTCCCTCCTGTGGGATCCCTCTCTGTTCTGGGATCCTTTCCTGCTGTGGGATCCTTCCCTGCTGGAGCCCAGGCTGGGATCCAGGGCTGCTCACACTGGGGCTGTCCCTGCAGCCAGGACACATCCATGGGTGACATCTCTTCCCCTCAGAAGGGATTCCCCTCAATCCTCTTTTCTTGTCCTGACAGGTTCCCACCTCAGCCCCAATCCTCTCCCATGTTTTAGGAAGAAGTGCCACAGATTGCTTAACCTTTGGGAATTTCATGGGCTGCTGCTGGGGTTGTGTTCTCTATATGAACACGCAATAAATGTTAATATATGTATAATATGTTTCTATCTGTTGGTTTAGTTGCACAGCTGAAGTGGAGAGAGGGTTAACTGAGCAAGCAGATAAAGCTGCAGGGCCAGGAGACAGTTAGTGAGGTCTTTGTTTTCATCTTGTAATTGTCAGATATGGCATGTTTACCATAAGGGCTGTGAAAAGTGTGATGCAAGATGTAAAGCTGTCCCACTGTGTTAATAATAAATTGGCTGCGGTAATATTTATCAAAATGTCTGTCCAATGATGATTTTTTGTGTTGCTGCCTGCTTTAGCCTTCTCCTGTCAATCAAGTTGTCCATCCCAGTCTTTCTGTAGTTCTGATTGCACTGCAATAATCTTCTCTCGGGGTTGTTTTCCCCAAAACAGTTGCAAAGCAATGAAAACAATTAGACAATGTAGTATGTCCTCCTCCTGCCTCGTTCCCAGATAAAATGATATCTGCTGGCCTTGCAGATAGTCAGGAATCCTTTCAACATTCCAACTAGGCAGAGAAGTATTATTCTGTTTCTGTAAAAATAAAGAACATAAAAAGTAAAGGCCAGAGTTTAAAACAAGAGTTTGAGGTGCCCAGCCTTTAAAAACTCAGATAAAACTGTTCACTGAAGATGCTGCAGATCCAGGCCAGGCATTTAAACACAAATCTTTCCAAACTACCAGTGCAATTCAAAAATGATTCCAAAATTCATTTCAAAAATGACTCTACAAGCTGTCCTATTTCCCCCTTTATTTTAATGACCAATTTGAGATTTTCTGCAGTGTGCTTAACCATGACCTGAAGGAGCCGCAGTTGGGAGAAACATCCAGCTTTGGGCACTCCACATCTGCCCCACAGTGCCAAAGTGGTGGCACTTCATTCAGTGTGCTGACTGCACTAATAAATGACTCTGGGTTGCTTTCCTTCAGCTGGGTCAGCCTGTGCATCTCTCACTTGTGCCTAGAGCTCCTTTTCATGGAGTTTTTTTCCAACAAACTGGTTATTCCTCCTGGGATTTAAACCACAGCTCCGCCACAGCAACTTCCTGTGGCAGCATTTTGTTATCCTCAGCCTTTCCCTCTCCACCACCACCCACCACTCATTACATGAAGATATCACTGCTGCTTTCAGGACCTGATAACACCTTAAATGTTAGCTTTTACTCTGTTTCCAAAGATGTATTCCTGTGCGTCTGCCAGTAAAACTTCTCAGCTCCACAGGAAGGTCTTTGTGTTCGAAATGCTCCCTTAGAATATTTTTTGGAGAACATCTGTTGTCACCCCATCTAGGATTGTTTCCTTTGTTCCTCAGGAGTATATTCAGTTATATTTGCTTGCACAGCTCTGTCTATTCAGTCTGCTCCCATCTCCTCTCAGTGTTTTTGAGGGTTTTTTTTTTATTTTTAGATTCATTAGGTGTTTAGGCCATCTCTGCACTGCTGCTTGCTCTGCACTTTTCAAACCTGCTTCCTCCTGAAAGTGATGTTAAATACAATAAAGGTGGGTGCTCAAGCACCCAGCTGGGGAAATTCCAGAGGCAAGAGTGTGCATTTCCATTCCCTCACAGGACTGCTGCTAATTGTGTGATTGCTGATTATTTCAGTAACACATCACACAGACTTTCAAACTCAGTGTCATCCCTAACCACCCTGCCATTTTCATTATTGTAAGTGGTCACTGTGCGGCTTCTTTAAAAAATGCACCATTTAAATTCATTTAAATCATGCTGTTTAACCAGCTACCTCATTCTGGGTTCAGCATCAGTCTGCCAAAAAGTGAAATAGAAGAGATTGTTCCGTTTGTATCTTCTGCCTGAATCCGAGGAGAAAAAATAGCTTAACTTTAGGCATATGCTTAAGTGTTTTGCTAGACTGAAATATGATCAAGACTCTTCCCACTTTCTTCCTCTCAATCCATCTGTGATACCCAGAGAACCTTCCTAATCTCTGGGAATTAGAAGAGAAAATCACATTCTGCAGGGGAGCCTCAGCCCTGATGGTGTGAATGGCTGATGGTGTTGGATGCACTCCTGTGGCATCCCATGTACCCCAACTTTTTGTCACCTTAAAGCTGCTTTTTGTCCAAGTATCAGCTCCCTTTGGACATCCTGCCCCAATCCTTCCAGCTCTTCCAGGACGAGTGGACTCCTCAGAGCTGCATCCCTCATGCAGGAATGTCAGGGCACCAGATCAGGGCTTCTGTGATAAATCCGAGCAGGGACCCTTTGGGGGACAGGAATGATGTCAGGCTCCAGATTCTGCGGGAAGTGCCTGAAACTCAGCCCCGCGTTGTCCCTCTGCCTCCTGCTTCCTGAAGGTGGAGCCAAACCCCCTATCAGATCCCAAATCTTGCCGAGCTGTTCTCTATCGCCGCGCAGACCGAGCACACCGGTATTTTTCCTTGCACAGCAGAGCGAACTGGAAAGGGGCTGCGAGGATTCTGTCTGGCCAGGGCGCACTTTGCACCGTGGATCTAAGACTGCAGCAAAGGCAAAGAAATCCAAGGATAAAAAGGACACCCTCCATGCTGTTTGCACCGTGTCTGATGGAGATCTACTTCCCAACATTCCCAACAAAATAAAGTATTTTTTTAAAAAATACTGCTTGTCTCGGATACCAGCTCCTTGCTTTTCTGATTGTAACTCTTTGTGCTTCATAAAAATCTCGGCCATCCACGTGCTCCAATAACTCTCCATGATCCATTTGAATGGCTGCTTTCAGGACTGCAGTGCTCCCCGAGCTGCACATTCCTCGGGCTCTGCAGATCCATATGACACAGCAGAATTTTAGGCAGTATAAGAATTATAAAGCTCAGTTTCCATTACTGTAATTGCTATATAAATCCTACCTTAGAACAGGCCTATTTAACCTTGGTTTGAGCTGAGACTTGGTCCAAGTCTGATTAAGTTGAGCACCAAATTCTTTTTCTTTTCTTTTTCTTTTTCCTTTTTTTTTTTTTTTTTTTTCTCTGCAGTATCATAACTTAGTGGGCAGCGGGGTGGAGAGGGAGACGAGATCCAGCAAATCCTCTGCTCCCTGTCCTGCCAGGGGGTGGCTGCAGTCAGGAAATACCTGTCCCCAACCAACAGCAGGACGAAATGAGCTGTGCATTCTGTTCCCTGGGAAGAAGCACCGTTTCTCCCCTTGGAACCTGTAGCTGCTGCTGTGCACAGCTGTGCTCAGAGCAGGTGTGTGAGACGCCTCCGAGGCAGGCACTGCTGGAGTGAAAAACCTCCACAGCCTGCCCTCTCTGGGGGGATGGAGCAGGAACGCCCAGCCTTTATGTCATTTGCCACCACCTCGATGAATATTGGGTGCCCTGGAGGTTCCCCCCTCGGGGCATTGAGGTATCTGAGGCTGCCTTTGGGTCAAAGCGTTCAAAACTTGTGATAGGACAAGGAGCAGTGGGGTCAAAGTGAAAGAGGGGAAATTTAGGTTAGAGATACACAAGAAATTGTTCCCTGTGAAGGTGGAGAGGTCCTGGCACAGGGTGCCCAGAGAAAATGTAGCTGCCCCGGATCCCTGAAGTGTCCAAAACCAGGTTGCAGCACTCTGGGATTGTGGAAGGTGTCCCTGCCATGGCAGGAGTGGCAATGGATGGGCTTTAAGACCCTTCTAACCCAAACCAGTCTGTGATTCTGATTCTAAAACTGAAGAAGAAGTATTCAGTTCCATAAGCAGAGGTTGGTGATGTCCTGCTTCACTGCTGGAGAATTCCAGACACCCTTTTAGGCCAGGGAGCAGCTTTGACATGGACAGCCACCACTTGCTCCAAAGAAACCCTTACACACCATTTTCCCATGCCTGGCACAGCATTTTCCCATTCCCATAAACCTGCTCTGCAGTGGCTGCTTTGCCCCCGTGTCAGTAAAGCCATAGGAATGTATTTATTAATGTATTCTGTTTCCTTTACAGGGTCTTCTTCAAAGTTCCTTGAGTTTACCATGGGGAAAATATGGCAGGAAGATGTAAGAGAACGCTGAGAACTGAAAAACTGAGTGCTCACCTTGAGCTGGACAAGGCTGCCCACCATGTGGATTGTGCTGGCAAAGGCAGGGGCCTGGGGAATGCAGAGGTGGGGGGTAATTTTTAGGGCTTTCATTCCAGGGCCCCATTGATTAGAGCCCTATTAAGAGGCTGATGCATGCGACTTTTAAGTTATTTTGTTAACTAAGTGTAGGCAATGGATGTGTCATGCTAACAACCATAATTGCTGGTGTGTCTAACACAGTATGTAAGTACAGTAGAGTGAATTTAAAAGGTTGTGGTAATCTAAGAATGTTAAAAGGGGAATGTGTGCCTGAGGGGCGTGGGGGCTGGGGAGAAAAACGACTTACTTGACATTCACTGTCTTCCTCCCAGCTCCTTTGCTAAAGTAGGAACAGAATCGGAACAAAAAAATGTTTGTTTTACAGCTGTACCAAGTTACGGCGTGGACTCGTGCTCCCCCCCTCCTCTCCCACTTGCATCAAGTACATCCTGTACTTTTGGCAACATGTTGACTGGATATTTAAAAGCTGTGAACTGTTCTGAAAGTTTCACATACTGGGTTATGGGCCATGTGTGTTTGATCAAAATTCAATTACTGCACTGTACCATGCTTGGAAACCTATCATCCCAAGTTATGAAGTATGACGAAATAGGCTAATCTAATTGGTTCAGTATGGGAGCAGTATCAACCAAGCTTGTTATGATAAATAGCTTCCTGTGTTAAAGGTTCTCTAGAGCTTAAGTATCTTGGCTCACCTCCCTCTACAAAATAAGAATAGTGTTCCCTGGGAACAGTTACATCACTGTCCCTCTCCTACATTCACAATTAAAGGTTTGTGGATTTTTTTTCATCTTGCTGCTCCTTGAGCAGATAAACCGTGGACATCTACTGCATTCCCCGCTTCCATCCCCTCCCCGTTTCCTCAGGGTAGGCTGTGTGGTGCTAACCCTGCGTCTGCTGCTCCTCAGGGCTGGAACACACTGGAAATGTTCAAAGCCAGGCTGGAAGGGGCTCTGAGCACCCTGGTCTCGTGGAAGGTGTCCCTGCCCATGGAAAGGGGTGGAAAGAGATGAGCTTTGAGGTTCCTTCCAACCCAAACCATTCCATGGTTCCAGGATTCTAAAGCAAGCTTGACCAGGAAGTCAAAATCCACCCTGGGGCTTGTGTGCTGCTGTGTCAGTGCATGAGAGGTGTCTGTCTGTACAAAGATCTGGAATTTCTGATGTAAAGTCAAACTCTATGGAAGAACTTTAATCTTTCTGAGCACCCAATAAAAGAACTTCTGTTCAGCGAGCTCCACACCTACGGATGTGCAATTATCTTCTTAAGCCCCAAAGTTTAGGTCATCAGTAGTTAAACACAAATCCAGGGTGCAAGTGCTGGATTATGGCTAGGGAAGGACTATGTTCTAAGCCTGGATTTGTAGTCACTAAATTTGGCACTAAGACAGTGAGCTGTCTCCCATGAGATGATACTGGCTTCGTGATTTTATCTGGTCCATCTTTGGCAAGAAGTGCTTAGCTTGGATTTTGATGTCACAGTAATAGACAGTGTCAAGGGGGGGAGAAAAAAACACATGGAAAAGTGGCTCCTTATGCTCTGGTGATTCAAGTTTTTCCTTCCTTGAACCACCCCACTCCACGTGCCTCCTAACTCAGAAAAGCCCCTTCAGGCAAAATAATTGTGTGATGATCATTTTACAAGTATATAACTCCGGCCTGATAGGGCAAGGGCCTTTTGCACTGCTAAGTTTTCTCCTAAGAATAAAGTTATTCCCTTACTTAGGGCTTGGTAGAATGAGTTCTTATGTAAGTGAGTCTTCGAATTAGCCCCAAGACTGCCTAATACCTGGATTAAGCCTGTATGGTGATTAATGCCTATTTACTGTATCTGTTATCCCACTGCATTTTGCTCTTCAGCCTTGATTAAGCCCTTTGCTTTACCATTTAAAATGTCCTGCTTAACCTTCTGCTTACAAACGTACACAGTGCTGAGCTTTGCACTTTTAACCAGCACAAGTTCTACCATAAATAATAGCATTTAATTTTAAAGTGCAACAGCTACAGTCACCACTTGATTAAATGACAAAGAACAGCAAGAGCAAACTGGGGAACACAGAGTTTTCCACCACAAACGTCTATGTCCACGTAAATGAAAAAATTACACCTTCCTGCTGCTGATTAGCACTTTCTGTGCAGGTCTTTATTTTACATGTTTATAGAAAATTATTGCCAAAAGAGCCTAAACAGTGACTCTCTGCGATTTCCCCAAATATGTTTTGAAGGAGATAAACTAGATTAATCTCTCTTTATAAAGTTCCCACAAGAAAGCTCACAGACACAGTAGCTTTACCTTCAAAAATAGAATGTGACTGTAGGCACTTATGCTAATCTCTTTTTTGGCAAATCAGCTTTTTTGTATTGAATCTTGCTTGATTGAATAGCACTGGAGCTGCCAGAGTAAATGCTATTATCAATGTACAGTAATTAAGGAAATAGTCCTTGTCACTCCAACAGTGTCCAGGCAGTAGTGCCTTCTGTAATAAAGTTAAATGATAAAGAAATATCTCCAAGGTGTAGATACTGGACCCGGGGAGCTCTTGAGATGCAGAGAAAATAACCCAGCGTGGAATTACAGGTGGTGGGGAAAGTATAAATGCCTGTGGAATTCATGCTAAAAAGCTTGTTTGATGCTAAATGTTTAAATAGAAGCTCAGCACTCAAACACATAATTGTTTAATTTGTCATGTAATTTCCTGACTCAGGGCAGTTGAGCATCTCCCAGTCACCACCCTTAAAAAATGTGTGCGAGGGAGAGGAGGGGGGAGACCCTTCCATCATTCAGCAACTTCAAAGATCTTTTCCCCCTTCAGGCAGCAGCCTGCACGAATGATAAACCTTGCTTTAAGATCAGCAGAGCCCCAGCTCTGCCAAATCCATTTGGGGAGAGAATTTCAGTAAAAAGGACTTGTCATTCCTTCCCCCGCCCTCCCACTTCGCTTGGAACTTTACAGCCCGGGAGTCCTTCGGTGGGTCGGGATTGTTCCTGCAGCACCCAACAGGGACATTCCCCAAGGGCAGAGAGAAAAAACCCTTTGGCTGTGTTCTGCATTAAAACTGTACCACAGGCACGGAGAAATGTAAACTGTAGGAAAGCAGGGTAGCTCTCAGGTCCCAGAAATGGTGTTTAATAAGCAGGGAATGCTGATGGGTGCTGCTGGAGGTTTGCAGAGCTCTGGCCTACGACATGCTGAGCTCTGCACTTGAGAGCAAAGAGCTTTTGTCCAAGCAAGGTACGTGCAGGAGAGATGTTGTTTAATGTGCAATAAATAACCAGGGGAGGTATTTAATCAAGTGTGCCGGGAAATACTGCTCATGTCCAGACACACACATTTCCAAAGGGGCAGCCTGGGAGCGAGGGCTCCAAGGGATGCGAGGGGCCGGCCAAGGAGCCCGCAGGGAGGCTGCAAAATTTCATCCCACTACTCATAAGACACACGCAGAATTCCAGCCCCTGGGCTGCTTTTCCCTAGCAGCCTGCATCTTATCTAAGCTCTGTGTAATAATTTTCATATTTCACAAATCTGGCCGTTGTGCTGGGGTGTGTGCTGCCGAGGGTTTTAGCATTCCCTGCAACGCTCCCAGCGCTGCAGCGCATTGACATTCTGAAGGCTGGGCATCGTAACCTCGCCATTAAATCTTTGACACAATGAAGTGTCTTCTAAATAAATTCAGTGGGATCGATCCAGTGAACTTCAGAGTGCACCTTTTCAATTATTTTTTAAAGATGGAAGTGTTTTGTGCATGTTGAGCTCTGGATTTGTGGGCTCGAGCGTGGACCTGAGCTCTGCTCCAGCAGGAGCTTATGGAAACACTTGGAGGGGATCTGAGTCCTTCCTGTGCTTCCAGCATGGCTCTGGGCTTCTGGATCTGGGACTCTTTCCTGTTGTATGTAAAACATTACTTATTATTCCAAAATATTTGGGGTTTTTTTGCGTTCCTTTAGCTCAACCTTCAGAACCGTCTGCTTGAATCCGAGCAGAAGAACTTTGGTCAGAATTAAAGAAAAAGTGATAGCCCAGGCAGCAGGTTTTTAATTGAGGCCTGCCAAATACCAAAGGCAGATGCTTTTTCATTCTGTAGCTCCTGGATACGCCGTCTACTTTTCGGTTTCAAGGACAAAGGAAACACTTACCCAATTAGATGAGGCATGAGATTGTGACATACGGGCTCTTTCCTTAAATAAAAAAAAATACTGGAAAAAGATTTTTGACCCTAAGTCAATGAGTGCTATTAAAATAATGAATACTCCATAAATCCAGCCATATCCATGGCCCACACTGGGAGCTGTGCTGTTCCTGTTGCAGAGGAGGCCACGGGATAAAGCCCCACACGGCTCCCTTGGCTGGATCGCATTTTGGAGGCCTTACTTTTAAACCGGGACAGACAGAGATGAGAGTCAGTGATGCAGGGACACAGGAGGTCTGTCACCTCCTCTATCTGATGTTAAACACGATCTGGGTGTTGGAATACCTGGATTTCCCCCACGCACTCAGCTGAGCCCAGGGAATCTCCTGCTCCTCTCACGAGGCTCGTAGGAGCTGATATTTGAATGGGAACGTGGCTGGTCCAAGGTAACGCAGCTTTTGCCTGCTGAAGGTAGGAAATGGTTAACTTAATGCTTTCTACACCTCACACCTGAGTCTGAAGCATCCTAGAAGCCACTTGAGCTGCTGCAGGAGGAGCATCACACGCTGTCGGTGGAAGCTGGATACGTCGGGATCGACCTCGCTCCTGTGTCTGGAGATGGAGGCAGCAGTTAAACTTTGAAATAATCACAGCTCTGCTGCCTCCCACCTCAGAGCTGGGATGTGTTTGCTTTAGCCTTTAGCAGGCAGCTGGAAGTGTTGACTGATAATTGTGGTGAGTTTCTGATCCTGCAGGAGAGCGAGGAGCCTGCTCTGTCCTGCGCCTGTCGTTCCTGCTGCTGGCCCTGCCAAAATGATTGAAATCAGTGTTCTCATCCCTGCACGCAGCACTGGAGTCTCAGGTGCTGGGAATTAGCGTTGCCTGTTTAATTACATCAGTGTGCAGTTGGAGCTGCTGTAGCTGTCCTTTCTCACAGAGAGGAATTGCAGCCTCACATCAAACTGGGTGGGGGACTGAGTGATACTGGAACAAATGGAAGTGACTGGAAAAATTGCTCTTGTCTTTCCAGCCAGGCCCAGCTGCCATTTTGATTTCTCTCCACCTTGGTGGCTGTCCCTGGACCTCTGCAGGGTTTGTCCTGCTGTAGCCTGTGCAGAGCCATTAATCATGTGTGACATCTAATGGGGCCCCAAATCACAGTGTTCCCAATGACAGTTTGGGATGCCTGGACCCCTGGTGATCTGGACTTTGAGTCCTTCCCAGCCTCAGCTGCAGAGCAGATCAGGCTGGAGGCTGCATCTGTGCCTGTTGATGAGGCCCCAGCCAAGGGCAGGCACAGCACTGCTGCACCCAGAGCTCCAATGCCAATCCTCTCCAGTGGGAACCCCCAGAAACACAGGGAGCAGGGACAGCAGGAGGGAGCACTCATGGATCTCCTGGAGACCACAAAATCATAGAATCCTAGAATAATTTGGGTTGAAAGGGACCATAAAGTCCCTTTCAACCCAGCCCCACCCCTCCCATGGGCAGGGACATCTTCCCCTGTCCCAGGAATATCCACTGTCCCTGTCCAGCCTGGCCTTGGGCACTGCCAGGGATCCAGGGGCAGCCACAGCTTCTCTGGGCACCCTGTGCCAGGGCCTGCCCACCCTCCCAGGGAAGAATTCCTTTCCAATATCCAATCTAAATCTATTCTGTCCCAGCTGAAAGCTGCTGAGGCTGATGAAGAGATGGTGCCCCTCCTCTCCTCTGCAGGAGCAGCAGCAGAGCCTGGAGTGTCCTGCTCATCCCACAGAGGAACAGCCTGTTCCTCCCCCAGCCTGCAGAGCCCAAACCAATGCAGAGCCTCCCTGGACCCCTCTGTCCTGGACCAGGAGCTGAGACCAATGGCAGGGCTTAACTTTAGGCTCTGCTGCCTTGGGCCAGCTCAGCACTGTCACCGCTGAGCCAAAGCCTCGTGTAATCACATTACTGCCACTGCCATTGCTTTCAAGAGAGCTTGTGCAGAACTCTTTTATTCCTGCAGTTTACACATCCATAAAAACCACACAGAGTACAGTGAGGTGAGGAAGAAACACCATGAATTTTCATCATATTGGTATTTCTGGCCCATTTTACATTGTCACCATGTCCTTGGTGATGGGGAGCAATAAATACCCAGTGCCAGGCTCACATTGCCATGGATGGGAGAGGAAACAGCAGCCCAAAGGGTGTCACATTCTAGAAACCTGACCTGGAAAGAAGGATCCACAATTAAGTAGATGGGTAAGGGAGTCCTGATTATCATTAAAAAAGCCCATGTGGCAAACAGCTTCAAAACATCCCAGATATTATTGATGAATTTTCTGTGGATAGGAAGAATTCAAAGGGGTGCTATTTGCATTCTGGACAGAGAGGGAGCAGATCTATAGCACGGCTCTCAATAAATACATTGCTGCAGTAAACTTCTTTAGCACTTTGCAATTCACATCTGATCTCTGCTGACCTTCTTTTTTCTCCTAATTAAACCTTTAGCTTGCAAATGAGCCATTTCCTACATCAAACTGGTAGATGGTGAAGGAGGAAATTCTACCCGCGATTTATAGGAGCTGCTGCTGACCCAACTGTCTATCACAACCTGTTCTAATTGATCCCTCTTTGAATTAAATTTGACCAATTACTTTCTCCTAGGTGAACAAAGACGAGACTCTCCTGCAAAGCCGCTGTTGCCACAGCAGCCAGCAAAGCTGGGTGTGTGCAGTGGGTGGGAGATACCCATCATTTTGTGCAGGCAAGAAGGTAAAGTCTAAGTGCCCCCAGCACCCAAACCTCTGGTTTCCTGAGCCAAGTGTTTTTGAAGGTGTTTTTGAAGGAGAGGGCACGGGGGTGACTTGGACTGATGCTCCCACAAGTTCACATCCTCACCTGCTGTCACTCCTGCCTTGGTTTTGGAGCTGGATGATCCTCCAGGCTGCTCATGTCCCTCAGTCCTCTTCCAGTGCAGTGCCTGTGAAGTCCTTTCTGACCCAAGGAGAGGTCCCCCAAGTCAATCAGTGCCTGGTCAGTCTCCTGATGAGGACTCAGGAAGGGAATGGAATATCTGAGATGGGTGTAACAGCATGATGTCAAACTGCTGACCTCAGGAGTTCAAATGTATTCTTGGCTGAGCTATGTAGGGTTTTGCCTGTCCAGATGAATCCTGTACCCTTCCCTGTGGCTGAAATGTGGGAATCTGGCTGGGAGAGCACCCTGTGGCAGCAGGGAAGGATCCTTGGCTTGACTGGACAGCAAGAAGCTGGATCTGCACCAGCCAGCAGCGACACAACGGGAGTGAAATCAGTCCAGTCCATTAAAAAGTCATGAGTCTCACCTCAAAATCCTGTACAGAAGTCCATTTTATCTGATTTTCCTTGTCTCCTGGCTCCAGAGCATGCATTTTCAAGCCTTGCTTCCACAGCTGAAATGATGAGAAATGTCCTTTCCCACAGGAACTCCTGGTGGCTGCACTTCCCAAATAGCATCAGGCTCCAGGATTTGGCGCTCCTGTCATTCCTCTGCCTGCCCCACCCAAGCATTTCCAAAGGCCCTGGGTGCAAATCCCCCTTCAGCCAGCAGCTCTTGCCCTGAGAACAGGCTCTGCCTCTGGAGCATCCCAGTGCTGCATCCTGGGATAATTTCAGCCTTTTCCTCTCCTCTCCAAACCACCAGGAATGGGAAACCTCACCAGCGTTCCTGTCCCGCATCCAGATCCTCACTGGGAAAATGCTCATCCTCTCCAGGAATATTGGACATCATGCTGGGAATTCTTCCCTGGGAGGGTGGGCAGGCCCTGGCGCAGGGCGTGTTGCTCCTGGATCCCTGGAAGTGCCCAAGGCCAGGTTGGACAGGACTTGGAGCGCCCTGGGATAGTGGGAGGAGGTGTCCCTGCCCTGCAGGACATGAGAAAGGACAGGCTTTAAGGTTTCTTCCACCCAAAACCATTCAAGGATTCTATGTATTTCTGTATTGCTTGGAGCACCTTGGCAGGGGTGGGACTGGATGAGCTTTAAGGCTCCTCCCAACCCAAACCATGGCTCCAAACCATTCCATGATTCTGTGATTTCCAGCTGTGCAAGTTCCCCTGGGCTGTGACTGTGCCCCACACCTCTGCTTCTACAGCAAATCACAGAAAAAAGGTGATTTTTTTCACCCAGCTCACCCCTCATCCCGGGTGAAGCAGATCCCTTCCCATTCCTGTGCCAGAGGAACCATCCCAGAATCTCATCCTGCTGGTGGATGGGAGGATCCCAGGGCTCCCCCAGGCACTAAGGATTGCTGCCAGACCCCCCAGAGCCCTTTGGGGTGGCATTAAAACGTGGCTGACATTTTCCACGCTCCCTCCTTAGTGCCCTGGCTGCGATATAAATTTTCTGGGAGTTCTGCTGTGCTATTTGCATGCATCCACAGCACTGTTTGTTTTCACACAGTGACCTACATAACTCATTTTAATACGTAGCCAGGCAGCAGGGCTGGGCTGCAGGGGTGTCAGGGGGATGCACAGCTCAGCAGCAATGAATCCATCATCCCTGTATTTTGGGAGAGCATGGTGGGGGCAGTGGCATTCCTTCCTATGGCTGTCCTGCTGGAGTCCTCTGCGCTGGTAAAAATGGTGCTGGGCCATTCCCACTGATTGCCAAATGGATGAACTCTTCTTAGCTGTCAATTTTCATGAAGTATTCATATTTTATTTAATTTGTCTCCTCTGTTCTCTTCCCTTTTTGTAAGATAATGACTCCTGTTAGTGGAAACACAGTGATCCTCCAGGATCCCCCAGCCATGGGAAAGGTGGGAGTGTTCCCTCAGGGTATATACTTCCATGTATTTCAGAACATGGATTTTGTTCTGCAATTTGTCCTCATGTAAGAGCCATCAGGATGTGCTGCTGTTGCCCCTGTGGCGAGCCCAGCCTGACCCCAGGTCAGGCTCTGCCACTTCTTCACTTAATATTAAATATTGTTAAATATTTAAGCAAAATGGCTCTGATTTAGGAGAATCACAGAGCAGGTACCTTTGCAGGTACAGGGCTTCAGAGCAGCCCAGGGGCTGTACCTGACCCTCCCTAAAAAATCCCTTAAAAATAAGCCCCATTCCACTCAGTTTTGGCTCTGTCAGAGGTGGTCCCTGAGCTCTGCCTGTAGAGAGGAGCTGGCCTCACTTCTGGTCCTGCTGCAGACACTCCCAGTGCTGTGTGTCCCTCATCTGGCCCATTCCAGCTGTAACTGCAACAGCCTGAACCTCCACACGGGTTTCTCTGCTGATATTTCATGACATTTTATGTACATAATCTGCATATGTTATTTTTAGCAAACTTTCTCCCCGGGACAGCCTCATGTGCTCCACATCTTGCTCCCATGAGCAGTTGGGAGAGGTTTGAATTTTTTTTTCTTCTTTTTTTTTGGGTAGCTTTTCCTCAGTCAAGATCAGGTTTTGAATTGCAGGAGCAACACACACAGACCACATTTTTCTTTCTTTTCACAAGGCAGCTTTAAGGGAGGGATAAAAAAACCAAAAAACAAAGGCCCAGTGAGGTGGCCCAGCTCCCATTTCTAGGAATTTCCTTGCTTGGGATGCTTTGGGGTGAGTTACCATCATTGCCCCAAAGAAATAGCATCCATATTGAGTGGAAATAGCATTGTTCTTGGTAGAAATAGCATAATTCCTGTGGAAATAGCATCATTCTTGGTAGAGACAGCATCATTCTTGGTAGAGACAGCATCATTCTTGGTGGAAATAGCACCATTTTGGGTACTTTGGGAGCAGCACAAATCCTTGCCCTATGCTGGAAATGCTTTGCCACAGGGAGATTCTACATGGAAATGCAGCATTTGCTGCAGGGAGAGTTGTCCTGTTGGGTGTTTTTTAGGAACTGTGACTCCAAGCTCCATGCCTGTGTGGAAGATGCAGCTCTTGGCTGGAAACTCTGAGTCCTTTCACAGGGAAAACCCCAAACTTTGAAACTTTGGTCTGCCTTAACTGTTTGGTGGAGGTGTTCCCTGGGAAAATGTGGTTTTGCCAGATTCAGAGCATTTGTGGATGTTTGCTGGCTGGAAGAGCAATGCTGGCCTTGGGAGGACACCTTCCTGGTCTGTGCCTGAAGGGGGTGGTCCAGGCAGGGAGGCTGGGGTCCATGAAGGGAGGGAGGATCCCTGAAGGCACCACTGGCGTCCCTTGGGCTCCTCCCTGGGGGAGCAGCCACAGGTGAGTCCGAGTGCCCTGAGCAGAGCTGGGCCAAGGCCACTGCTCTTAGACCACGGCTCCATCACAAAATCAGCTTTCATTTCCAAGGCTTTTTGTGAGCTGCAAAAAAGGATCTTGTGAAGTTTTGTGAGGCTCTTGGGATTCCCATCTGTGCTGGCTACCAGCACCTCGTGGCTTCACCAGCACATGCCAAGGCCTCTGCTCCTGTGCACAACCAGGAATTCTCTCCTGGCCTGGGCGTTCCCTGTCACATCTGACAGGGACAGCTTCTAGAACACAGGAGAAGAGTTTGTTTGAGAGACAGAAGAGTTGAAGAGGTTTTTTTAGGTCTCACTTGGCCTCCATCCCCACAGCACCGTGCCCTGGGGCGGGAGGAACCGTGTGATTCATGGATCCATCCTGGCTCCTCTGCCCAGGGGTAGGACCCCCAGGTCCAGAGGTACAACAGGGACACGTGGAGACACATGGCAAAGCACAACCTTGAGCAAGCAGCGCTGGGCAGCCCCGCGAGTTCCTCACGGCACAGCTGGGGCCTGCTTAAAAGCTCTTCCCGAGCGCTTGGAGCAACGAAACCTCTTTTTTCCAAGTCCTCGTTGTGTACTAATGAAGGAATAAAATAAACATTTGGTAACAAACCCAGCATATGGTTATTGTTTGCTGCAAGGACAGGGGAAAACATGACTCCATCGCCGGGCGAAAAGGCTGCAGCTGCGCTATTGCGTTTCCCCGCCGCGCTTTATTTAATAAACCTCGGCCTGCAGCCTCAACGAAATTTTTCTTTCCCCTCCCAAGCCCCCAGAGCTGGTTTTGGTGCCTTCTGCCACGATGGCCACGGCGGGGTCGCATGTGCCCTTCGTTAGGCGAGGAATCTGCTTTCAATTCCGGCCCTTGGGGTTGTATTTTCACAGCGGCTCATTAGTCAGCGGCCGCTGACAGGCCGCTGTGAGTGTGCCATCTCCCGCATTGTCTGTGTGCAAGTGCAGCGCCCAAAATGATTTATTTAGGTTTTAATTAAAATTTGTGGATAGGCCAGTGATTTTTAGCAGTGCCGGTTGTAATTTGTGGTTGCACGGGGGGAAAAAAAAAATAAAATGGAAAAAAGAAAATCAATAAGCTTGTGGAGTGTATGTTTGTATGTTTTTAGAGGTACCTGCTGCTGGTCACTGGCCCCTCCAGGCCAGGCAGTTCCAAGCCCTACGCATTCAGGAGAGATGGAACACCTCTGGTTCCCATACCGAGGCACAGACCTGGAATTACTCCAGCAGGTAAATCAGCGTCCCATGAGAGATGTCCTGGTGACCCCAACACCAGACCGAGCTCTGAGCAGCTGCAGAATCCCAGAATGGCTTGGGTTGGAAGGGATGTTAAAGCTCATCCACCCCTGCCATGGCAGGGACATCTTCCACTATCCCAGGTTGCTTCAGCCTGGCTTGGACACTCCCAGGGATCCAGGGGCAGCCACAGCTGCTCTGGGCACCCTGTGCCAGGTCCTCAGCACACTCCCAGGGAGCAATTCCTTCCCAATAGCCCATCCATCCCTGCCCTCTGGCAGTGGGAAGCCATTCCCTGTGTGCTGTCTGTCCCTCCAGGCCTTGTCCCCAGTCCCTCTCCTGCTCTCTTGGAGCCCTTTAGCCACTGGAAAGGGCTCTCAGGTCTCCTTGGAGCCTTCTCCTCTCCAGGTGAACGCTCCCAGCTCTCCCAGCCTGTCTCCACAGCAGCTGAACTTGGAGCATCTCTGTGGCCTCCTTTGGATTCGCTCCAGCAGGTCCACGTCCTCCTTATATTTAATTATCTTATATTTAATTATATTCTAATTTAATTAATATCCTTCATATATTTAATTGCATGTTCAGGATCACAGCAGCACCCAGGAGGAAGGGTGACAGAGGGAGGTGGCTGAGCCCAGAGGTCCCACGAGCAGGACGGGTGACTTGTGTCTTGAAAACAGAAGTCATGATTTAAAAATGCTTTGGAGGGTGTGGCTCACCCTCTCCAAAATAATCTGGAGTGCCTGGATGCCTTCCCCACTGGCAGCATCCCTCATTCCCCTGGAGCAGCAGTAATTTATCTCTGCTGCTGGTAACTTTTTGTGACTCTAAAGGAGCAAGCAGGAGTAGAAGGATGAGGGGGTGGTGGTAGGTGAGTTGGTGAAGCCTCAGGGGCCCCTCTTGCCCTGTGGGACCCCCTGGCCACTGCCCCAGTGAGAGGGGATGTGTTGCTCTTGCTGGATGAAGATTTTCTTGCTGCTCATGACATCAAGATGTGTTTTTATAAGGGGCAATAAAGCACTAAGAGACTAAACTCGTGCCCCCCCCCCCGCCCAAATTACAAAAGTTTGAAGCCTTTCTTGGCCTAATACCACGGCCCAGAGAAGTCCCTGCTGTACCTGATGTAAACATGTATTAATTAAAGCACTTTGGAAATGCAGAGTATTGACCTAAGGGCTGTAATGGCTCTTCTTGAGCAATTACAATCCATCACACAGCCCCAGACCTCGGGAGGGGTTTTTTTGGAGGCGCGTTATTGACCTGGCGGCCCCGGGCGGTTTCCTCCCTCACACAGACCCTTCCTGCCCCAGGGCTCGCATCCTTCCCGGGGAAATGGTCAGAGGGGGAGGCCTTAAATCCCTTAAAATGAATAAATAGGATGTATTCCATCCTGCCCCCTCCCCACCACGTGCCTCCTCTCCCACTCCCTGTCGCCAAGGGCACTTTAAAGCCTTTCCACCCACCTGCAGACTCAGGCAAACACCTGGAGAAAAATATTTATATCTAAAAGAAAAACTTTGTGCTTTCCAGTGGTGGAAACCCTTCTCAACTAAAGCATTTATCTCCTGAGACTTACACCTTCTAATTTAATTTTCCCCTAAATCAAACAGGGTGTTAATCCACAATAGAAAACACGTTCCAGTTGCACAAACAATATTTAAATGGTATAATAGGGACATCTTTTATAAATACTTCTAACAAATCCTGAAAAAAACCCGAATGTGTGGGCTATAATTAATAGAAATGCCAAGTGCCAGCTAACCAGGAAAACTCCAGCATCATAAATCTGCCCCGAGCCTTCTCACACACGCTGATGGATGGGGACTTGCAGCTTAAATATTTAACAATCAATAATTCAAATACCTATCCTACCCTATTAAATTTGTCACATTTATTTATACATGCAACATCCAGCTGAAGTTTCTCTCAAAGTTGGGCCTCTTCCACCCGGTAACAACATGAAGAATTTTGGAAGGGAAAAAAAGGTGTCAGGATATGAAATTCCTGTGGGGGAATAAGGAACAATGGGGAGGGGGAATCAAACCCCATATCCCGAAATAGTTGGCTGCGTCTCCCTCACCCTAATGGGTTTGGATAATGCAGTGTGCAGGCAGGTGCTGTGTCCTATGAATCACATTTATAGGGATATTTTCCAATTTCTTTGCTGCCCAAGGCAGGGAGCTGCTGTTCATCCTCCGCAGATGAATATTTCGGTGACACAGGGTGGGCTGCAGCCCCTGCCCACACAGTGTGTCCCTCCTGGAGCAAATCCCGTAAAAACCTAAAAAAGCCTGGAAAAAAGGGTGGCTTTGGGGCTGCCCTGAAAGGCAGCAAGGCTTTGTGAGGGTAGAATGGGGCATAAATAAATAAATAAGCACGCGCTGAGTGCAGCACTAGTGAGAGGATGATGATGATGATAATAATATCAATACTACTAATAATATTGCTATTAATAATCCAGTGACACCTTTCCCTTTTGCAGCACCAGCAGCCTGGCTCTGTTTCTCAAGGGTTTTTAGGAAAGTGAGATGACTGCATGGTTTATAAGGTGGCTCCTCTCCTCACCAATGGCCTCCATAAAGATAACACTGATGGGGAAAGCTTGGCATTCCATTATTTCCATTGATCCAGAGGAAGAGGAGGTGGCTCAGACCATCCCCTGTGCTGCTGGAGACTTGGCCATGCCTCCTGTGGCTGGGAGGGTCCCTTGGCCCTTGAGTATAATTGATTTTAAAGGAGCACCAAGACCTGAGAGGTTACAAAACTCCTGCACCCAAATTTCTGGAAGCATTTGAACATCCCCATGGGGCTGTGTATGGGTAAGGAATGAAGGGGTTGACTGTGGTCCCTGTCCCCACCAGAGTGTGCCTGTGGGCCCGAATTACGGTGCCATAAATCTCCGTGGCAAATTTATTGCCATAATTTATCAGCTTCTCTTGCTGAATGGCCAAGCAGTTAATTTTGAGATGAAGTGGTGCCATTTTCATCAATACCTGTGTGCTAACTGCCCATCAAAACATCAGCTGCAATTAATACAGCGTTGCTGAAGCACTGAACCAATAAATATTTCCAGTCTTGGCTGGTCTTCAGCAGATGTCGGACAGACCCATCGCCTCAGTGAGTGCTGCTCCAGTTGCATCAACAGGAATATTTGCATTTAAGGAAGAGGTTAAGGAGCCAGATCTCCCACTGAGCAGGGTGAAGCACCTGCATTTCCCTGCTTGAACACCACCCTGGGCTTTTTCCACCCAAAGTTTTTTGATTTCTGTGAGGGGCTATTGCGTATTCCTCTGGCGTCCTGAGCCAGGCTGACACATTTTGATAGCCATAAATAATAAATGGGATTTATTTCCTTAGATGCTGATGGAGACCTTTTCTCCCACAGGAAGAAAGAGAAAGCCAGAAAGCTGGAGGGGAAGAAAATGTGCAAGGAAAGGAGGGAGAAAGCAGAAGGTGGTGCCTGAGCCCTGGACAGTGCCCACTCCACTGCCAGCACGGCCATCACCCTTGTGGGACAGGGTCACCCCTTGCACCCCACATGCTTCCTCCACCAAACCTCAGCCAACACCCTCAATAGCAAAGGGTATAAATAAATAACAGTGAATGATTTTTAGGGAGGGATGGACAAGAACGGGGAACGGGCAGTGGTGAGGAGCAGTTGGAGCTGATTGGTGACACCTCCCTTTGTGCTGTAATTGCACTTTTTAAAAGCAGGTGTTAGTTTTTCTGTCTGTTCATGCAGGGATGCACACGGGTGGGTGCCTGTCCCTCCCTCCCATCCCGGTATCCCCCGTGCTCACAGCCAGTGCTGGGAGGAATCATCCAGCTCTGGCAGCCCCATGGGACAGGCTGGCCCGCACCTGGGCTCACTTCCAAGCCCACGGGGCACCACCACCACCATTTGGGCTGGTTTTTGCCCAATTGGGACAGTGAGCACAGGCTCAGCACCCTCACCCTCCCTCTTCCTCCCTCCTCCCAGAGCTTGTGGGGGTTAAAGGGGCCAGCACTGTTGGCAAGCCTTGCCTGGGGTACTGTGATTCCTTTGAGGACAGATTTGGCTTTTCCTCACTGTCTGGTCTCCTTTATGAGAAAAAAAAGCCAAATTGAACAGTCTCCAACCTGTCCTCAGCTGCCACACCATGCATTGGTGCCAGCACTGCCCACATGGGAGGCACACAGCGAGGGGCACAGACAGGGTCCCCCCCTGGGGATGGTGACATTAGACCTGTGCCCAGCCTGACCCTCCCGCCCTGGCCTTGTAGCCAAGACCAAAACTCTGTGGAGGTGTGAGAAAGGAAATACCAGCGGTTTATGTGTGTCAGGCACACATTTGTTAGAAAACACTCATTTCCCCCCAAATAAAATGGAAGAGCTGGTGTTGCAGCTGGTGCTGCCTGGGGAAGGGCTGGGGGGTCACAGGGTCCCTGTTTGCTGTCCCCAAGGGCAGCGGCAGAGCTGCACCAGCCCTCACCCTTCAGGTGTGGGCTCAGTGTCTAATTTTACATAGAAAACAGCCAGAATGGCTTAAATGCAAAAAAACCTATTCTGCAAATGCTAAATTCTGCATGTATCTCTTAAGCAAAAGGTGTTGCAGAGTGAAAAACTTCGAAGGAAACGTTAATATTTGTAAAAAAGCCTAATTATTGTCTATCTCTGCACCCAGAGCCTTGCAGAGAGAGACAGCCCTGCCAGCAGCTCCGAGGTCAATCCCAAGAGCCCTGGGTGTACTGGGGCTCCTCGGAAATGTGGCAGTATTTTCATAGTTTAGCTACATTTAAAGTTGCATTGTAGCATTTGCAGCATCCTGGATCTTTCCTAGGTGTGCTTCATCTCTTTAATTTGAATGATTAATCTGCAGAGATTTGCTGAGGATTAATCCAATATTGGAACGATTTTGTGCCACGGGACACCAAAAACACGGGGAAGAGTGGCCAGTGTGACAAAAGTGACTCGATTTAACCAAATATCCCCACGATTTGGGATGAAGCTGCTGCCTGGGAGCCTGCCCAGGCTGCAGGGCTGGGGCCAGGAGAGGTTGATGCCCGATGCCCACGGTCCTTCAGCCGCAACCCCACCCCGTGCCCAGCTGGGAGTAAATAACAACACGGCCTGTTAGCATTAGCAATTTTTTATTTTCCTTTTTTGTTGCATAGGAAATGCAGTACTTGCTTCCAGTAATTGTATTGTAATGTGAGAAGGTGGTAGCACTAATGGTTGAATACAAGAGTTAAACTAATCCACACCAGCTCAAAAAACCTGCGGAGACTTAGTTGAATAAGAATGGATGCCCACAGTGATTCTCAACCAATTACAATTTTTTTCACAGAACACAGTAAAACTAAAATGGTAACTATGAGAGTCAATACAAGTATACTAGAGGCACGAGGGGCCTGACTCATAAAAAAAAATGAACACGACATGGTATTAACACGGGTGTCAAGTGAATTTGCAGCAGATCTTTCACACGGCCGGTGGAAATTTTAGCGCCTCAAATCTCAACCCGCCGCTGAGGGACTGGGCTGGGCTGGGGCAGAGTTCGGGAGAACCCGCACAGCCGGCCAAAATGGAGATTTCTCCTTGATTGTGTTTCCCAAGAATTTCGTGGCCCTGTCCCCAAGGCAGCAGTTGCAACAAGGACGAGCAGCGTCGGTGGCAGATGCCGAGCCAGGCGCTCTCGCCCTACCATGCTCCGTCTAGAAACTCATCTTCTTTTTGTTTTTCCCCTCATATTAATTTGTGGATGCAGATAAAAGGGGGGGGGGTTTCACCCAACACAATTGTTTTTGTTCATGCTCGAGCATAGAAGATTAACTAAGTGGAAAATAGTCTTCCCTAAGAAAAAGAAAAAAAAAAGCATCCAAAGTACAAAAGTTCACATTGCGGGCGAGCGCTGGCCCCGACGGAGGGTTTCTCTAGAGCTCAGAGGTAGCGATCGAGCGCGTTTTGTTCTGGTGCGGACAAGATCTCTTTTGTGATCGAGTCGCGGTGTCCCGAGCCCCCGGCACCGGCCGGAGCCGTCCTCCCCCTTTTCCTCCTGCCAACCTGCACCTCTGGGGCTCGGAGCATGGTCCTGCGCTGCCTCGCCTCCTCCAGGGCCCCTTCCCACCGGTTCCTGGTCTCCGCGGGGCTGGGGGAGGCGGAGAGGGGAAGGGGAGGGAGAGCAGGGCCAGCGGGGCTCGCCAGGGCGAAGCCCACCCTCAATTTGGAGGAGAGGAGCCCACCAGCCTCCCGTGTTAATAGCAAAGGAGCTTTTATGAATCGGGCCCAAAGTTTTGTACAGAGTTTGTTTTGAAGAAAAATATTGCAACTGTGCATGAAACTAAACAACCACATGAGGTTTTTTTTTTCTTTTTTTCTTTTTTTTTTTTTTTTTTAAAAGGGTTTTTTTCTTTCTATATGAGGAAGTCTGGTGTGAAGAAGGGTCAAGCATGGGTACCTGGTTCACCGCTGCCCATTAAGAAATCTCTCGCAACATGAGCTCGGTCTCATTTGTGGGTTTAAAGGACTGTCCCTTCAATTTGAACTGTTCTTCAGAGCAAGCTCTCTGAATTCTTAGGGTAGCTTTTCGAGACGAAAATCTTACCAGGCACAGATTTCTGGTCTCAAACACCATGTCCTGCCCTCTAGGAAAAAAAAAAAAAAAAAAAAAAAAAAAAAAAAAGAAAAGGAAAAAAAAAGAAAAAAAAGAAAAAAAACCCAAAACACAAGTAATACTGAATTTAAGTAAATGTATACCTCCAAAATACTGAAAACACCCCAAATCAATAAAGACAGAATTTGCGTTCTCAGTGAAATATCTTTAAACCTATCTGACAAGAACCAAGTCAGAAAAAAAGACTAACATAACTTTGAGTAATATTCATACAGCTACTAAGCATTATGGAATAGCATGCATTAATATTGTACGGTTATTTTACATCACCTATATCAGAAGGTTCTGACAGACAGCGAAGGCTACCGGTGTAGAAAAATCTTACTTCAGAAGAGCAATATAATACAGATTTCACAGGCACTACATTTTAATATATCAGGTATTATGCTGGTTTTCTTATAATTCTTTCTGTCCTAAAGCTGGCATTATAACAATGACCGAAAAGGCAAGGATCGAAGTAAACGGAAAGTAGATACCAAAGTTGATATATTCTTTTCTTTTTTTTTTTTCAGATAGATTAGTGCATAGTTTTCATGCAGATAAACACTGCTATGCATTTACATTGTTGGAAAGCAGAGTGAATTGAGCCCAAGTTGTCACATTTTTGTAAATCATTTTGCCAGCCTGTAATAGCACCATGTAATGGATTTGCATTAAACATTAAATTGATTTCAGAATTGGTGACACAGTATTCACTACAGTTAAGTGCTATGGAATAGCTTCAATGTTACCTGCTATATATCAAAGCAATTTTCATCCCACTGCTTTTTTATTGGAAAAAATAAAAGGAAAATGTACTCGATACTAATTAGACTATTGCGCAGCCTTGGACTTGATGATGGCATAGCTGGGTTTACTGTCAAACAGTAATACATGCATTGACTTCAAGACAAAATTGGCATTGTAAGCTTGATTTAATGAAAATCCTGCCTAGCAGGCAGTGTTAACTTCACAAGACCTGCCTCCGACAGACCTCATGAGGTTGAATTTGTTATTTATTTATTGTTTAGGTGCCATTGAAGCTCTCCTTACATTGTCATGCCGGTTATGGTTTTAATTTTGTTCGATGGAGGCCTTCTACCAACAAAAAAAAAGAAAAAAAAAGATATTTCCAGAGACACAATGCAAAGTACAATATTAACTGACATTCTTAAAAAAAAATAATTCACCACAAGGAAAAAAAACCTGTTTTAGGCTATGTATCTGGGTTTTTTTGTATTTTTGTACAGTAAATATTTTATAACACTGTTACTACAAAGCTGCAAATATACGGAACAAAGAGAACTAGAGAAAGAAAAAAAAAATGTTAGAGGGATTTTGCATATTCCTGTGGGCTGACTGAATACTGTGGAGTTGAGAAAACTTGGTGTTTCTTTTCCCCTTCGACCTTAAGGGGAGGGGGAACAAGCAACAGAGACAAAGTGTACCATGGCTGCCTAAACTCGAAGCCCGAAAGTTTTTCTTTTTATTATAAAGGAAAAAGAATAAATAATAATGGCATTGCTGGGGTGTGCGGCATGAGAAAAGCAAGTGCCCTCGCTCAAAAAAAAAAAAAAAAAAAACCAAAAACTGAAAAACCCGAAAAAAGAGGGGGGAAAAAAAAGAAAGGAATTAACTTGGGAAAAAGTCAATTCGTGCTAAGCCATCCCTAGGGCTTTAAATTTGGGTGGGCGGGGGTGGGCACAGGTCAGAGAATTTGTGCGTCTGACAGTTCTGGAGAGAAGGAGGCGGGGAGGAAAAAAAGTTCTTGGGTGACTCTGAAGGAGCGCCCGGCGCGGGGCCGGGGCTCCGCTGCCGCCCGCACGCCGGGACCATCCAGGGATGGATGGATGGAGGGATGGGTGGATGGAGGGATGGATGGATGCCCCATCCCTCCTGCCCATCCCTGCTCGCCTCCCCGCTCCTCTAAAGGAGGACTAAAACACTGTTTGTTCTCTACACCTGCACAGAACGGAACTGCCGCGTTTCCTGCGTGAGAGGAAGGTGAACGCAAACTGAATTTAGTGTGTAATACTTTACAACCCCTGTTGGTTAACACCCTTGACCTCCTACCTAATGTTTTAAAGCCTTTAAAACATTTTTTTTTCTCGCAATTCTGCTCAGAGTTCCCTAACTTTAGCGTCATCAAACTTAATATGACAAAAATACCTTCAAAAATACAGCATACCTGTAATGTCCATTTACAATGGTTCTTCAGTAGCCTATACTTCTCAAGCATAGGAATATGCTATACCATTGAGAGAAGAAAAATAACTGTATTTAAATACATACAAAAAAAGGAAACGGGAAAGTTTTTAACTTAAATCCAGTTCCCAAAGGAAAAAAAAAAAAAAGCAATTCTATGAACGCTGCCTTTATAACGAACAATCAGAAATTCCACTAAGCTAATTTGACAGAAATTTTTCCTCATTTAAACAACATTACAAAAGTCCTGCATTATAAAATAGGGTAGAATAAATCAGTGTAATCAATAAAACTATACAACATACAAATTACATATCTTCTGAGTGGGCAGTTTAATTCTCTCTCTTTGCAGCCATGACTACAACATGCTCACTAAAAACAACTAACTGCCCAAACTATTGCTTAGTTTGTTTTGTTTAAAAAAGGGTGCAATTTTATTGTATATACAACCAATTTACTGGTAATACCTTGTCTCATAGCAAGGTTCTGACAAAATGTTTGTCTAGGCTTTTTTCCCTTCACTGTGAAGCACTGAAAGCTGCTATTTTTTTTTTTTTAGTGCACATATGTCTTAATAAAGTAATGCCCAGCTAAGTGCTATAGGGAAGGCAAAGGATGCTGGCTAGAGGATGTGATACCATATACTAACAATCACACAATACAATAGAGCAAAATGACTACTCAACCACTTATCAGACACATATGAAAATCCAAAACATTTTATTTTTTCCTTAAATAGAGAATAACCAGTAAACAATTTTCAGAACTTGGAAGTTTAAAAACGTGCATATAAAAATGGGCATTATATACTTTTATTGAATGTGGATTGATTGCAGTCTGCTAATAAAAATGGGTGTGGGATCTGAAGAAAAAGGAAGTTGTTTTTTTTTTTTTAAGGCTTGCTTGTGAAAGGAACAGTTGTAAAACAAAAATTGCTTGAAGCAGGGTTCAGCTTAGTGCTTCACAGTTTGACTGCTTCTCTAAGAAGAGCCCTTCCTGCATGTGCATTCAAAAATCACAAAAGTACAAAGACAAACACCTAAAACACACTGCGTCAAGTGCAGCACCAACTTTGGTCAAATAAAAAAAAATTAAAAGAAAAATTAATAATTGCTAAGCTTTTCTACATGATATAAGCAGGTATTGCATATTTTCATATATCTGGGAGAAAACAAAACAAAAAAAGGAAGACTCCAAATAAAAGGTAAAATGCAGCAACATCCAAAAATACTGATAATCTAGCATCTACAGATCTCAGAATAGCACTGCCACTGACCATACAGGACAATAAACACTACTCCTATCTGCGGAACAACTAACATCCTATTTAATTCTAGATGTTGGAACTGACAATGGCTGACATAAAAGTCACATTTACAAAAAGTGTCTCCAAATGCTTGACTAGGGAAAAACCCCTTTCAATATAGGAACATGTGCAACAATTCCACAAATAATCGCTATCCAGGGCAAGGCACATTGATATGGAATTTTTTTTTTTTTTTGTTTCGTGCAAATTAAGAAAACAAAACAAAACATCGTTTCAGGGAAAAGATGAGGAGCAAAGTGTCTTCCCAAGAATTTCAGTTACTTGATTGTATAGGACAGTAGTAGAAACCCTTCTGAAGGGTCGAACAAACATAGTTTAAAGGCAAGTGCCTGGAATAGGGATTACAATATTGTGTCTTAATGCACTCTACTTTACCCTACATTAACTATATAAAAATTAGTTACTAACACTAGAACATGCAGAGACTTTCTCTGATTAGCTGGACTCGCCAACCAGAACGTATATATATGTATAGTATAGGAAACCTTCTTAAAGTTGCATGTGAAGCAAAGGGGTGCTCCGCTGTCTGATAGAAAAAATCACTTGCACTCTTTTTTTTTTCTTTTTTTTTCCTTTTTTTTGTACATAAGATACAGGACGTTTGGGGTCCAAACTTCTTTTTTTTTTTTTTTTTTTTTTTTTTTTCCATTTTCTACTTATTTGTCTGTTTTTTTTCTTTTTTTCTTCTTCAGCAAGTGCCCTTGCTTTGAACTGGCATAAGTTGTAAGAAGATCAGCATCGTTCGTTTCTGTAATGATTTCTCCACAGTCCAGAAAATGTACCAGTTCAGGGACACGAAGGTGTTTTACTTTCTGGACCGTTCTCTCTTAATTCCCAAGGTGTTTGAGAACTGATAAACCCTATATTGCCGGAAACACGTAAAATTTGTCAGAATTGGCATAATCCATTATAGTGACTTTTAGCTTATAAAATTAACAGATATTATGATTTCATTTTAGTTATGTGCTTTGATAACAGAAAATGATTAATTAGCATTTAATGTAGTCAACATATTGTGGTAAAAGCACCATTAGATTTGTTTTTTTTTTTTTAATTTTCCTTCAGTTTTAAAGGGATACAAGTTCAACAATAAAAAACATAAAAAGCAAAAATAGCTCCCCTTTTTCTTGCAAGGCTGTTTTTTACCCCAATAATTTAGAGTCCTGGGGTGGAAGGACTTGGAAAACAAAAATAGAATTTTCAACAATCTCTATCTTACAAAGATATTTAGCTATCCAATGAAATTGCACTTTACTCAATTCAAAATTCGATTGTTTTGATTGATTCCTGTCAGTTTCTGTCAAAACAGACCAACTTCCCCATTTCTGTGTGAATTTTTGTGTAATTGTTGAAAATTGTTGAAAAATGTTTTTTTTTAAATGTAAGTGCAGCATTTCAAACTTTTTTCTTTTTTTTCTTTTTTTTTTTTTAAGTGAATAGTAGTAGTTTGATGTTTTAAATTGCTCTGCAATCGAGTGGAAAAAAATTGTTGACAATGCTCTTATGGTTCATGTTACGTCTCTAAGTGCCGACTGTAAAAAAAAAAAAAAAAAAGAAAAAAAAACCCCAACAACAACAACAACAAAAAAAAAAAGAAACCTGCATTTTTTTTTTTTCCCCGATATGTTACAGAAAAAAATAACATGCTCTATGTCTGTCCGGTAAGTTATATATTGCAGAATTCAGCTACTACAAAAGTTATAGTTTAAGTGTGTTTCATGATTTCTCAAGAAGTCTCACACCTGTATGGGAAAATCCGATGAGGATACTGTAAAACAGTTAGGCTCCATATGGAAAGTGTGTTACAACAGCAAGTTGGTAAGCAGCAGCAGAGGCTAGTTCTACTCAGTGTCACCTAACGCTTACACTACCAATGAAACACTTCAAAAGTTATGAAGCCCAACCATTTCCAGCACCATATGAGAAATTACAACAGTCCTAAAGTTGTCTAAAAAAAAGAAAAAAATTAAAAAAAAAAAGAAAAATTAAAATCAAATCTCGAGAGAAAGTTACGGCCTTTGCCATTCAACCATAACGTTTGCCATTTCCATGTACGAGTTTGCTGTCGGTGTCTGCTCGCCTCCCCTTCCGCCGATGTGAAGTCGCTGCGCTGCGTTGCTGCTGCTTCCGTGTTACAGAGGTGGGAAGGGGTCTGGTGGTCTGTCCGGTGCGTGGTGGGAAGCGGAGACTTTTATCCCAGGTACCAGGACTGCAAAAAGAGAAAGGAGAGGCATCAGCCCCGGCCGCTCGCTCTCGCCGCTTCCCCAAGGGCTCCGGGCACGGCCGCCAGCCTCCTCCGCCAAGAGGGGGGCTAATTGAGACCGTGACGAATTGACCTAATTACAAAGCTTAATTAAAAATACTGTACAAATCAATATATTTTTTTTTCCTCGCCGACAGTCGCTGGACATAGCTACAGATGAACGCGGGGGTCATGTCACGTTACAAGTTATCAATCTTTTTAATAGATGATGGCTTGAAGATCCCTCCAGTTCACTTTTGTCTAATCCCCTGAAAAGGCGATACACATTCGCCTCTCTGTGCCATTTATCACCCTGCAGTCGGGGTTTTCTTGGGTATTTAGGCATGTGCCAGCATAAGCATCTGTTGCTTTATACTGCCCTGCTTCAACTGTCTCGCTGGAACAGATGCACAGAAATTCAACAACAGGGCTGTTTTCTTAGGAGAAATGTGGATCGCTACAGAAAAGCCAGGATAAAGCAAATCTGGGGAAAGTGGATCAGTGAAAATGTCCCGTACCTCTCCCCATACTTGTGTTTCAAAACAAAACGTGGGCCTCAGCTAATAGCTTTTCTTTGGGAAAATATTTTTTTTTCCCTTTTTCTTCTTTTTCCCATAGGGAGGGAATTCCCAGGGAATTCAGCCCCGCAACAATACCGTCCTTAACCCAACGGCGCAGATGCCCGGAGCACAGAGAGCAATTTCGCTCCTCCATAGGAAAATAAACACAGTTGGGAAGCTGGAGTGGGCTCTGCTGGAGCCGGGGCAGTGCCACCACACCGGGGAGAGCCCATCCCGGCCCCGGCAGGGTCAGCCCAACCTGAACCCGCCATGAATGAGAGCAGTGTTAGGCCCTGGGACCGTGCGCGCGGGGGGATGCTCCTTGGCAGTGACATATTGCTGTGGGAATACACCAACAAGCAGCAACTATTTAGCCTGGAGTAAAGTAATACAACAAGAAAGACTCAGGTATTAAAGAGCCGTTGCTGATACCCCCCGTTTTTTTGCTGGGGCTCCTGTAATATATGAGGTGCATCTGTGTGCGCGCACGGACTGATGACAAGTTTTACCAAGTTTTTCCTCCGCTCCTTTTTGGCCTCTGATGTGATTGATAGCACAATCAGCTCAGGGAGGACTTATGAACATTTACGGAAGACTCTGAGGCAAGTTTCATGTGGGACCTGGAGATTATGTGGTCTTGCCATGGAGGTAGGAACCGGTAAAATAAATAGCAGGATTGGAGAAGTTGTCCTGCTTCCAATACACCTCATTAACTAACTCTTCCTCTGCTCGCCCTTCTGAATACAAACACACCGGTCCCATATCGGCTCCATCTATTGCCTACAGATTTTATATTTAGACTTACTCAGGCTGCAATTAAACGAAATAGTTCTCATATGTAAAGTTTATAAACAGAGGAAAGTTCTGGCAGGGTTCGCGAAGTGGAGCCAAGTCCCGTTCTCCTCCCTGACTGTGGAGCCCTACTGATTTTTAGGTGGGTGCAGGGACGTGGAGTGTGGGCTGTGCTGTGCTAGAGACATCTCCAACCACTGCCAGCACCTCCGGCCATTGCCAGCTCTCAACTTTTCCAAACTTTTCAGGGTCATCCCTCATGCTTTTTGTTTGAGTGGGACAGTTTTTGGCTGGACTGGGAACTGTGGCACTGCCCAGAGGGGAGGAGAGGGGAAAAAGTCCAGGAAGGGAGGGAGTAGAGGGGTTAAAACTGCAAGGTAAAGGAGAAGAGGGGTTACAGACTGAGGTGATGGAGTAGAGCGGGTAAAGATTGAGGGGAGATGGGGTAGAGGGGTTGGACACAGCAAAGTGATGGAATAGAAGGGCTGAAAACTGTGAGGTGATGGAGTAGAAAAGTTAAAACTGCGAGGTGATGGAGTAGAGAGGTTAAAAATTCAGAGGCGATAGAGTAGAGGGGTTAAAACTGCGAGGTGACGGAGTGGAAGGGTTAAAGGCTGCAGGGTTAAAAGGGTTAAAAACTGTGAGGCCGTGGAGTGGAGGGGTTGAACAGTTCCAGGCGATGGTTCCCATCTCCGCTGTCCGGCTGCTCCATGGCCGCTGGTCCGGCACATGGCCCGCCGGTGGCGGGAGCCGCTGCCCTCGCCACTCCTCCCTCGTTTCAAAAGCTGATTTTTTTCTCCCCTTTTTTTTTTTTTTTTTTTTTTTAAAAAAGGCAGGAAATAAAAAAAAAAAAAAGAAAAAAAAAAAAGCAAAAAAAAAAAAGAAGAAGCGCAGAGGTTGCGGAGGTGGGGCCGCGCGGGGCCGGGGCTGGCGGCGCTGGGGTCCCGTGGCCCGCCCGGGCTCCGCCGCCCCCCCCGCCCCTCGGTCCGTGTGTCCGGCCGCCCCGGCCGCTCCGTCGGTCCGTCCCCCGCCGCCCCGCGCTCCTTCACGCATCTCGCTATTCACCCCGCGCCTCGCAGACAAGGTTACCCCAGAGCGGCTCTGTAATCCTTCACTGAAATAGGCTTTATTGATTGCTCTGGTCTATTGTTCCCTTTTCAAGTCCCCCAAGTTCAAGTTCATCCCGGTGTTACATCATGTCTCGTTGCTAAGGGCAACCAGACAGCCCCAGACGTGACCGCCATCCGCAAGCGCGGCGCTGCGCCCTCCCACCGCCGCCAGCCGCGCTGACGTCGAGCCCCGCTCCCAACACACTGAACTATTTATTCTGCCTAATTTATGACCTCCACAGCAAGAGAGACCCCCACTCCAAAAACCAACACTGTTGTATATTTAATTAATCTGTCTTTCTCTGGCACTTGGGAAAGTTAGACAAAGGTCTAATTATTGTGTGTCGCTCCCCACACTTTTCTTTTTGGGGTGACTATTTGCATGGGAAAAGAAACGGCGAGGCTGGGCGCGAGTCCCCTCCCTCCAAAACACCTTTTTTTTCCCCCCTGCCCTATTGACATTTCATGAAATACTTTAGCTGCTTAAGGGAATTAGAAAAAAAAAAATCTGATGTGAATGTAACTCCTTCGGAGTTGGTATTCAGTAACACAAATCAACTCATGACATGTTTAAATTTAAATGCTAACCACACACTCTGCGAGTTACTTTAAAGGTTAGTTTTTAATCAATAGAAGTTGCTGACTCGGGAGTTTTGAGCGGCGCAGTGCAGCTCTGGGGCCTTTGTCTCGCGTTGGGCTTTCAAACTTTTTTTTTCTTGAGATGATTTTAGCAATGATTTGCAGACACAGAGCGCTATTGTGCTCCTGACTAGCAACATGTCAATAAAGGAGTAGAGTTACCATGCACTAGGGTGTCAATATGACTCCTGCAGACACTGCTCGGCCTTAATACCAATGAAGAACTTAACCCTTACAGGAGAGACCCAAACCAAACCGCATGCTTGTTTCAAAACTTCCTCTGCATGGCTTGAGTGAAAAGCTGCTTTTACGGGACCCAAACTCGGAGCGCTTCGCCAACAGCTGCGTCCCGCTCCGCCTGCTCCTGCAGCCCCACTCGGATGAGATGTTTTATGGGCTGAGGCAGCAGAACAGCGAGACAGAGCACGCATTTACCCAGCAGATCCCACCAGCACCGCTCTCGGGACACCGGTTTAATTTAGAGCATCTTACAGCTGAAGCGCACACACAGAATGATCCTCCTTTTTCTGCTAATCATTTTAATATTAAGATCTCATATCCCCCTCAAGCCTCCTATACACGTCTAAGTCTTCCAGGATTAGGGCTGAAGAGCACCATTGTTCCTCTGGAGCACCTGTGAAACTTCTCTGCTAGGGAGAGGAGATCTCCGGCCTCAAATGAAAACTTCTAGGAAGCGTATTAGGCTCTTGGAGACCTGATAGCTGGGACCTATCAAGGGTTTTTTTGCATGATTAGGGAGCTTAGAATGGAGAAAAAAAAGAAGCCTGGATCCCTACATTTAGATGGCTGAAGTATTTTGTGCCTTGCTTTAGAGTGCTGCTCAATGCCTAAGCACCTCACCCATTTCATCCCTGCAGTTCTGTAACCTATCCGACTGCACCCACTCGGAGAAGGCGGTGTTGCCTTTCTTAATTTAAAATCTCCATTTAAATCATGGGCCCTATCACAGTACGGTCAGGATGATATTATCTCCGTGCTTTTTCATAAAAGAGCCGGTGTTTTATTTCCCTTCTATTTACTTTGCAGTACTGTTCTCCCAGCAAGTTTAGAGCTAAATGCACCCACTGGAGCTAAAGGTCCCTGCTCAGTAAAATGCTGCCACACAGTTGTCGCTGCAACTACGAGTCTGTATTGTCCTGCCCAGCATCTCGCTGTCCTTCTCCAGTGCTCAAGGTGAAACATCAGAAAGAATTCTGCAGTCCGGTACGAGATCTTTGCTTCCCTTTCTCCAGTCAAATGAAGAAGTAATCTCATCAGGTTGAAAAGTGCTGACTAAGGATTTAATAAAGTGCCTGCAGATGTGTGTCATCTCTAAGGTATTCAACTCATGTAATGCAAAACAGTTCCACACTGAATGTGCTTATAAAATTCCATTTAACCATTGCAGAGCTCTATTTTACTGTTCTCCGAGGAGTATTATCACACTTTTTTTTCCCCTCCCTAATTTACAGCACCATGAAAGTTGAAACTCGTATTTGAGAATCCTCACAGTAGTAAGGTTTTATGATCCATAAACAATATCTACTTGACTGAATCCTAAACAGGAAGTCTGAGATGGCAATTACGGTTCTCTGATAGTGCAAGTCTTTTTGTTTCTTATGCACTCCTGGAGATAGCAGAGACACACAAAAATCCTCTAGCCACTCCTGACAGTCAGCTCCTTTCTACAGGAAGAACAGCGAGGAAACGTTCTGTGGTTCTGGATATTTAACAAAGTGCCTCATCGACTCCTGTAGCAGTTTCTGCCTGAGTCAGGAGCCCAGGAACAGGCCCATTGTTTGTGGAAACCTCCTCAAACCAGCCTTCCTGCATGCCGTCCCTCACCCCCAGCCCTGCTGCGAGCACCGCTCACGTGTTTCCAACCAGAACGACAATCCAACCCAAACTTGTTCCATTTGCTTCTACCTGCACATCTCCTGCCCCAACAATGGGACCTTTCAGCTCGCTCAGAAAGCTGGGGCTGTGCACCCTCCCTATCTGTTTTTCAAATTAAGAAGTTAAACAAAAGTCCTCAAGGGCAAAGTTTAACGCTGCGGAAGGAGGTTGTTAATGTGGAATCCAGAACTGGGTGTGACAGTTGGCTTATTTCTCCGGGCGATGTAGGTTATTTAAGGACATTCACACGTTTGAAACTCTGACAAACTCCACGCACAGCAGCTTTGGCTTCCCTGTACCCACTCAGGGCTCAGGCCTGCTCAGTGATAGCCGTTTTCTGTAGGTTGAAGCCCAGTTTGTGTGCCTGGCAGCGTGACGGGTCCGTGCCATCGGGACTTCAAAGGCGGCTGCTGCGGCCGTTGCTGCCCCGGGCGCGTGCAGGAAGCGATCGCTGCACGGGCCCAGGGCGGGAAAACCCACCTGTGATAAGAGCCTAAATAAAATAAATAAATAAAATAAAATAAAAAACCCCACAGCTTTAGAGCTCGCCGGCAAAGCGGCTGTTTGGGCAGCCCAGCGGAACCCAAGCCACGGCCGCTAGCACCTGTGAGGTCTCGCTGCGGAGCGTTGTTTTGTTTGGGGATGACATTTCAGTCACCTCAAGAACTTTGAGGCTCTCATGAACATTAACCCCGGGGAGGTGAATTGGGGTAACGAGTCCTTCTGGTTGCAAAGATAAAAGGGGAATGTGAGCAGTTAGGCAGTGAACTGGGCCTTTTGGCATCACCTTGTGAGAGGTGCCGGGAAGGCTCTTCCCCACGGTGCGTCGTGTGAAAGCAAGGGGACAAAACTGGGCCTTTGATGCCACTTCAAAAGGGTTGCCAGGGTGAGGGGAGACAGTGGCAGTTCAGTTTCTGGTGCGACTGGCTGGAGGGCTCCTGCAGACACAGCAACTGCCTCTGGTTTACCCCACATCTGAATTCATCCCACTCTTCTAGTGCTTCCTCCAGAGTTTCTCCAGGCCCAAAATCTGATCCTACTGTGTAGGACTGAAAGGTGAATATAAAAGACAAGGTCACCTTTGTGCCTATGGAAATTATTTTCTTAGAGCTGGAATTAATTATTTAGTAATTATATTTTCCAGACTGAAATACCAACAGGGACGTAAGTAGCATGTTGGTCATCCCCAAAGGGACATAAAACAGTGAGAGAATCTTCTGGTTGTCCAACATCCGCACCGGGGAGAGTCACACGCCCCACTCCGAGCACATTTATATTGTCTGGAGGCAGATAAAACCTGTCCCAGGAGGGACACTGCTCTCCAGGCAATGCATACAGTAGCTCTGCATCCAATAGTTTTTGCAGGAATGCCAGTTGTGGCAAACTGCATTAAATTACGTGCAATAATTTTGTAATATGCACTTTTGCCTGCTGACTATTAAAAATGTATAGTAGTCCAAAACCACTTCTCTCCTGGGACCAACAAACTCACTTTGGGCAAGATTTCTGCTTGGGTTCAAACCTCAAGTTGGGAACAGCTAGTGTTTTTAAATAAGTCACCCCAAACCCTCCCAAACCTATGAAAACACACTCATACAGTAACTCCTGCTGTTGTTCCAGACATCTGAATGTTCCAGTAAAGTGTCCCAGCTGGCCCCAGATGTTTCTTAAGTATAAACCAATGCTCTGAGTGCTGGACCCCCTGCTGCCCCGACCTGGAGCTCAGCGGATTAAAGATTGACTGCGCTATGACATATTCGCATTTAGCCTGAATATAATACAGCAAAGACTTATCAATGGCAAATGTTTGAAATGTAACCCAGTCAGCAGAGTAGGCTGGCACTCTGAATATGATGTATAAATAATGTATGGGAACTTAAGATCTAAATTAGATCTACAGGAAGAAAACTTTCCCTTTTCTCTGCCTCTAAAAGAAAAGTTCTCTCACAATGAGGTCATTTTCCTGCCCCGTCTTTTGGTTTACAAAATTGCTTTTAGGCAGAGGGTCTTGCCTTTACTTGGAGAACATTTTGCCAGTTACAGTTTTCCTCCAGTTTTCTAAAAAAAAACCGAGCAACGAAGTTCACTTATTTGTTAGTAAATTGACTTTGAAATCTGCAAAATAACTTCTAAACTTTGCGTGGTCGGCTGAAAGCTGACTGCAGCCATGCTAAACTGCAACCCTTGCTGTTTAAAAAAAAAGGAAAAAAAAAGATAGTGAAGGGAAAGAGAGAGAGGAAAAAGAAAGGGAGAAAGAGAGAGAAACAATCCCATTTTGTTTTTTGTTAGAGGACGGCATACTACATAGATCAGAGACTTTTCAAAAAATAAAAACCCCCACTGTACACAAAGCACAGGAAAATGTGAGGAAAAAAGGAAAAACCTAAAAGCAGCTTAGAATGTGTTAACTCTGCCATTCTGTCAGCTTAAAGAGTATTTTATGCTTGATCAACAGCTCTCTTTTATTATGCTTTTCTTTCATTCATTCAAGACATCAAAGACCAGAACCACCAGTGTACCTGATCTACCAGAAGAACTTGTAAGGGTGTTCTAAAGAAATGGGGGTATTGGGAGCCAGACACCCCTGCGGACAAGGCAGTTCAAAGAGAATATTTCAACAATGATTACATTTTGTAAATCTTTGTACGAAAGACAGCTTATTTCCTGCTTTTTTCATGAAAAATAGATTCTATCCATTAAGTGAGCCCACAGTATGAAAGTTACTTGAGATCTGAGGTACAGCAAGCGGATTAAGTGGAGGGTGAGATGAAATCTTTGAGAGAGACGATGGCTTTCTCTGATATTTGTCGCTGCCATAAGGTTTTCTGAGTGGGCTAGGAACTTTTTTTTTTTTAAAAAAATTTAAATTTATTTGTAGACTTGCTGGTGGCAGCGAAGCCGTTTGTAAAAGCAAAATAAACCGGAATGAATCAGAAAGGAAAATTGCAACAAATAAAAAAGGAGCAGAGAAAACAAACGGCTGCAAAAAAACCTTCTGACATGTTTGAAAGGAAAACTATATATATTTGCCCCGCTCCGAAAATCGCAGGCGAGCCATTTAAATCCTGCAGACAACTCCGAAGTGCAGCACACAGACCCAAGCCAGCTGTTTACTTTTCCAAGCCCGTGGTGGTTTCTGCATTGATAAACTATATAACCTCACACACACAGAAGGGATTTTAGCTATGCCAGACCTCATTGCTCTGTCCCGCTCTCTTTATGTGCTGTCACAGAATAAAAATGATCCTAACACAAACCCTGAAATAAGATCTCGCTCCAGAAAGAACATCTTTGTAGATATTTCCTGAGTTACTGCCAAGCGGGATTTTTTTCGCCCATTCATCCTTTCAAAGTTTTGCTATAAACATAGCCAAAAATTGTTCTGGAGTAATCAGAAATGACCAAAATATGACCCCCTAGCCAAGGCCAGCTGTGGGCAGGAGGGGAGGAAGCTGCCCCACGCCTGTGGCTGGGACAGCAGCCACCTCTGCCACCACACCTGGGTGACACCCGCCAGCATCAGCACCTCGCTCTCCCCTTCTGTAAGAGAAGAAGGAAACAGCGGGATGCATGGAATCAAAGAGGCAAAACCAACTTTAAACCCACCTCACGGTTTACATCTACTATTTCGAGGTAAAAGCAAATGTGCTGCGAGGGGGGCTGAGTTTTGCACTCTACGCCTCCTTTTTAGACAGCCCTGTATTTTTCTCTGCTGGAGGCACAGTTAAATTTGCTCAGGAGTGCAACAATCCCATATTTCTTACAGCAGATCTCACTCATTTCTTTCCTTTTATGAAACAACACGTGCACGGGGACTTGGAGCAGCTTATAACCTCATGCCGGGAAGTCCCGTGGAAACTGGGATGGCAGACACACTGCTGCGACGGGACTTTCCAGCATTCTGCTTCGATGAAAGCAAAACCCTCTGGCTCCCTGGACTCCAGCTCCCCCCTGGATACGGCACAAAAGCCGCTGAGTGCCCGGGGATCCCCCCCAGCCCCAGGGTGGGTGCCCGGGGCCTGCGGCGGCCCCGCTCCCAGCCCCTCACGGCCGCCCTCAGCCCAGCCCAGGCCCCGGCTGCGCCTTCCCAAGTTCAAGTTCAGGTTTAAGGGAAATAAACCGCTCCTCGGGAGCCTGCAGCCAGCCCTCATTTCCATGTGATCCCTCTGAACTTCGCCTGCGCCAGCGCGCCCTGTTTCCAGGGCCCGCCGAAGGAATGTTTTACAGTTAGAGCCCGCAGTGCTTTCTCAGGCATTTCAGACCCAGAGGCCCAAGTTTCAAGCTGCAGCATTAAAAGTTTCCACAGAGCTACTGCAGAGAGAGGGAGGGAGGGGAGGGGGGAGGGAAATGAGGAGAACAATATCGTCTTAATTGTCTCTATATAGCTCCACAGTTAAAGTATTACTTTTTAAAGGGACATAATTTATTCTGGAGGCACGGTGTTATAACAACCAGTACATACTTTCACCGCGGCGTAACCCGCTCTATTCTTCATTGTGCTTTCCGGTGGTGTTGCTTTTGCAGAACTCCTTGTTACGCTGTCCCCGGTACTGTACTTACAGTTTTATTCAATTTAAGCCAGTTCCTGCAGTCCTCAGGCGAGCAAAACCAGCCCCCCCACCCCACCAAGCCTCGGGAATTCTGCCTGCACCAGGACTGCAAAAATAATCTCCCTCAACCACCGTTTTTCTCCCCCCAAAAGTTTCTTTACTTTTTATTGCTTTAGACAATCGGGGAAAGTCATCCAAAGAAAATCAACCCCCAGCCTGGGCCTCCCAGGCTGGGCTCGCAGCGAGCCAGCCGAGCACACACGCACAGACACACACGTACACACACACAGGGGCTCGCCCTGCACTCCCCTGCCCCGTCCCGGGCCGGCCCAGCCACAGGAGCTGTGTGAGGGGCCCAGGGCTCCCAGTGGGATGGATGGCTCTGCCAGCAAGCTGCCACAGAGGCTGCGGCTCTTTGCTCTGCAGTTTGGGGTACAAAAGGTAGTTTTCAGCCTTTTTTTCCCCCGTTTCTCCACTGGAGAGCAAGGAGGAGGGAAAGGTGACTACAGCCTTCAGAGGTTGAAGGCTGAGGTGGCCTTTCCTTGCCCTGGTCATTCACATTCAGCGCCTATATCATCCTGGCTCTGACAGCCCAAGTGGAGCTGTAGTGGACCCATCCACCACCCCAGCCATGTCCAGGGGCTCCCTGTGTTGTAATGGGAGAAGACCGACAGTGGGTCAAAAGGCAGTTGACCTACAACTACCCAAGGTAGTTCAGCTGCTTTTTCTGACCGCCCTGAGGGTACTTCAGAGCACACAGAGGAAAGCGAGGGAAGAGGATAACTTGGACTGGACAGGAGAGTGAGCACTCCCTCCAAAATTCCCCCTCAAAAGTCAGGTCCCTGCCTGTGCTCTCTGTCTGGGTGAAGTGAACAAATGAGTGGCCCTGTGGGGACAGCAAAGTGTGCCCAGCCTGATCAAAGCAGGGCAAAAAGCAGGAGGGACGGGTCGGTGGGGACTGGGAGGCACAGGGGAGGAACTGGAACGTGGGCAGCAGGAACAGTGGGGCTGGCACGGCATACTCCAGGCTAAGGGACAGCTGGGGACCCCATGATGAGGAGGCCAAGACAATAGCATGTTTGGAGAGGTGGGTAGAGCAAGGCTGGGTTTGGAGACCGCAAAAAAAGGAAGAGGAATTCGGGTTTTGGCAAGTCCTAGGTGTTACTGGGCAAGGAGATCAAAACCAGGCTCCAAATTAACACAGACAGAAATAGGAGCACAGAGGCAACTCTGGCACTTTTGACCTTAAAATTACAGAAGACAGCGAGCTGGAGGAATAATGACTGGATTCATCAGGAAACCCCCCCTTCCTGAAACTCCTCTTAAAAAAAGAAAGCCAAGAGGGCATTGAGCTGAACAAAAAAAACCTCTTCTGAACGTGGGAACTGTTGACATCTGCATTTTTCCTGATGCTTTGTACCTTGCTAAACTGCTCTAAGAAAAATGGAAGGTCGTGCATCGTGCTTGCACTCAGGGACCCATCTGTGGGGATCCATGAAGGGATTTCCATCATGCTGTGGGGAACCCCATCCAGGGATGAGTCCTCTAAAGATCCATGGGGCCATTGGGGTCAGGATGCTACAGGAGCTGTGTGAGTGGGGCAGGGAAAGACCACCCCAGGCTCCAGAGGTTGCCAGCTCTCTGTTGGAGAAATGGGAAAAGGCTTTGCAGCACATGATCCATCTTTGGATGAGGAGGGATGTATTAGACATGGTTGGCTAAAGGGAGTTGGGTCTTGGCCTAGCTTGGAGCAATTTTTGCACATACTGTGAGATGCCAATGAAAGTCCTGGTGGAGTGTAAAGTCATTAAATGAGATTAAATTAAACAATTTAGTTATTTCTGCTTCATCATATTTGTGCAGTATGGCAGGCAGAATGAATTACTACTAATGATCAAATTTAGTAATACTAATTAAACTATCTCAATTTAATTAATACTAACAGAGAAAACAGACAAAATTACTAATGTAAACCTGGAACTTAAAATCAAAAGGTGCCTCTTCTCTTTTGTGAGTCACTGAATGTGAGGCTTTTCCCTGGAAATAGCCTGTGTAGAAGTGGCTCTTTGTACTCCCTAAGCAAGCCGCTCCATTGTATGGTTAACTACAGCTCTCCTCCAGCTTTCTTTCCCCCCATTTTTTTCCCCTAAATGTTACTACTTTTACTCCTTGTTTTTCCAAAGAGATTCTAGGAGAAGAATCTGAGCTCTGACTCACACAATATCAACAGCTCTGACAAAGCAGTTACCACTGCTGGGACAAATTCTGTCCTGGGTGCTTGTAGGAAGAGGGTTTATAAAGAGCCTGTGGAGCCTCCCTTGCTGGGAAATCATGGGATCACAGAATGGTTTGGGTTGGAAAGGACCTGAAAGATCAGATGATCTTCCAAACCCCCTGCTATGGGCAGGGACACCGTCCACTGGACCAAGTTGCTCCAAGCCCCATCCAACCTGGTCTAAACTTTAAAATTTAGCCTACAAGACCAGTAATTTGGGAAAACCCCAAACCCATCTCTATGTCAAGGAAAATGGCTTTAGAGTCACTGAGAGTTAATACCTGTAACCACAAAATAAAAACTCCACAGATACATGAAGACTGCACTGCAAACCCTCCCCATAGAGAAAATGTGGATTTTAACCTTTATCTTATCTGAAAAAGACTAGATTTACTCTACTGTGCATAGATATAAGCAAAAGAGAAGCATACTTAAACAAAAATGTTATTGTATTTCTAAAACAAACTCCTGCCAATAACAAATCTTCCATCTCCTCCTCTCATCAGCTTCAATGAATGTACAGCCGGGTCCCATACCACAGATTCTCAGACATGATCTTTAACCTAAAGGATTGCAAGAAAGTCCTTAAAAAAACCCCAGCAAACCAGGCAGTAGCCAAACAAGGAATATAATGTGTCAAAGTGTTCTTCCAAAATCTTAAATTTCATTGTTTAGCACATGCCAAGATGAAAAAACCCAACACCACATGCAAATATCGTATCTCAGTTTATCCCCCCCCTTTTTTATTTTCTTTAAAAATAGGTAGTTTTTCTGTTGTCATATTTAAAAAGATGTAGTTACAGAAAAGGCACAAAAGGATATCTAAAGTTGTATAAAGCTGCTCCAAGCAATGTAGAAATTCATAGAGTCCTTGAATGGTTTTGGGTGGAGGAAACCTTAAAGCCTGTCTTTTTTCATGTCCTGCAGAGCAGGGACACCTCCTCCCACTATCCCAGGTTTGCTCCAAGCCCCATCCAACCTGGTCCTGGGCACTTCCAGGGAAGGGGCAGCCATAGGTTCTCTGGAAAACCTGTGCCAGGGCCTCCCCACCCTCACAGGGAACAATTTCTTCCTAAATTATTGTGTTCAGCCTCAGAGGTGGCTGCACAGTGTTGGTTGTGACTTTGGTTACTCATATCTCATAATTAAAATTACATTTCAGTGCCTTCTGCAGTGCATTCAGCTGCATCTCTCTTCATGTGTAATAACCAGTGTTTGTATAGATGATGTAACAGTTGGGTCACACAAGTGAATATGCCTGGGAATATTATGATTATAGTGTCAGTACTGTTTTGAAAGTTGAATATTAATAACTAAAGCACCTAAGGGGAAACCTAGAAGATATTTTTAAGTTTAGCCTTTTGGTTTTTATGAGATATTTTTTTTTTTAAATCCTGGTTTTAAATTAAACTTTTCCAGTTCTACCTCTGTTCAAGCAGAAAATGCTATCAAAGCAAAAGCCTAAAATGAGATGTGTTTTGCTGTTCTAAACTAAAACCAGGTAAAATTTGAAAGCTGCAATTTCCCATGCTGTTAGCAATACTTACTAAGAACAGACACCTCTGTCAAATTTAAAATATAATCAGATTTTACCAAAATTGAGGTAATTTTTCCCGTATTTCTTTTGAAAACTCAGTCAGTGTTATTTATATTTCTCTAGGACAGTCCAGCACTAGGCAGGTGATGCTCAGTGTCTTGGGAACATGGAATCTTCTGCAAACTGAGGACTCCTTTTCTGTTAAGAAAAGGCTTCTTTTGGTCCCTTTTTATGGACTTCACTATTAATTTCAGAGCAGGACAGTCTTATTTTGCAAAGTGTTCACCTCTGGAGCTTATTCATTGCTTGACCTCTGTGTTAATGCCATTAAGCAAAGGTGATTCCTAGAACAGAGGTAGCTTAATGCCTATCCATTGGGAAGGATGCAGGGATTGTGGCCTTTAATTTTTGACCTTCATTGTAGACTGTGGTCCTAATCCTTTGATTGCAGAATTCTTAAAAAGTATATATGGCAGCTGGCAAAAAATCTTAATGTTCCAGTAAATGCAAAAGCCATAAATTCAGCTGCTGACCTTTTCCATCCAGGTCACATGTGACATCTACTGGAGTTTGTCAGGCTGGGTGGAATTTATGGGGCTCATATAGGTATCAGCTGCAAAGGCTGAACTTTCATGAAATGTCTTTCAAAGGCACTTCCAAAACCCTTGTAAAAAGTCAGTATAGCTTTTTTTTTTTTCTAAGGGTATACATTCTGCACACATTTTAAAAGGTCTCATCGTGCCACCTCTGCAAATTTTCAGCACCTGGGAAACTTCAGCTCTTAAATTACTGCTCTTTACAAAATAGAGAAATCAGGCCAGGCATGCAATTACTGCCATCACCAACTTCCAACAGCCCCTTCCCAAGCCTGGCTCCCTGAGCTCTCCTTCCCTTCTGCTGTGCAGCCTCCTGCCCCTCTCTGGGATCGATGGTATCGATGGTCTATTGTCAGTCAGAGAAATGGGATTTGATAGTGCCCTCAAGCAGTTGGGAAGAAGGGAAGGAATACAAAACCTGCCCAGGTCCACACCATCAGCGTGGGATCAATGCTCTCAATAATACGTTTGCCGCCACGTAGCGCCCTAACTGTCGCAATTAATAATGTAGAAGGAGCTGATTAACTTAAGTAAAGTGCTCTCCACTGTGTAAACACATCAAGATCTATAGGGCCAAAGAGGAAAGAACGAACAAAACGTCATTTTTATATTTTATGTGGACACATTCTTGCTTTCTATTCTGCTCTTGTAACAATTACTGTACTAGCCACTCTGACAGAGTCAATAAATTGATCGTGGGCCTGATGCAGCAGCGAGCAGACTAATCCAATACAGCATTATCTGCTGTGGAGGCTGGGGTGGGCAGTGGTGGCCAGGAAATCAGCCAAGCCAGCCAACAGCAGCAAGGGCCACAGAACCATAACCTTGCCCTAGCCTGGCTGCATTTGTGTGTGTGAACGTAGGGGTGTGAGCAGTGCTCTGCCCATGCTGCACCTTCAAAGCCCTTCCAAGGCTCCCCCTGGCAGGGATCAGCCCCTAAACTGGACCCTGTGGCTCAGGGAGGATCAGCTCATCTCATTTTCTCATGTTGGCAGCCATGAATTTAAACACCTGATGACTTTTCCCCCACTACACCAAAGGTCATGCTCCCCAAAACTGCACCCACCACAACACAGCAAGAACTGCTGCCTGTCCGCTGAAAAACAAATCTGGGAATCCCCTCCCACGTCCCCTGACCTGTGAACACAGGGAATGTCACATTTTGTCAGCTTAAATGGCCACTTGGGTCTGGTATTATGTCTCTGACAGTGGTTGCAGTCCTCTTGGGAGGAAGCTGCAAGAATCCCTACAAAGGAGATGGACCAAAATGATTTGGCCTGAGGGGAAGCTTCTTCCCAGCCCCATGCAGTAAGTGGTGGGCCTTGTAAATCCATGTTAGCGGGGAATATGAGATTGAGAAAATAAAAATAAAAGAAAGTTTCCTGCTGAATGGAAAAAAGAAAACTGTTTTTTGGCAGAAGTTCTTCAAGAAGGAGAACATAGGCCATTGTTATTATGAAGACTTTTCAATGAAAACACAGAAAATCATTGCCTTTTAGAGTAATTGTTTAGCTAAAGAAAGGTTACACAGCTTGTAGAGAATTTAGGAAGAAATTAAATCTCTCCAGCTCATTCATCATATTTCTGCATTTGCCAACTCTTCCCACCAGGCCCACACTTACTCCTTCCCTTTCTTCTCCCCCACTGTGGAGTAAGTAATGGCCATAAAACCCACAGAAAGGCAGCCTTACACACAGGCTTCCTGGTTATTGTGAGGAGGGGGAAAACTCAGTAAGTTTAATTGCTTAGTTTGGGAAATTCTTCTATGTCCATTGTAAATAATTCTATGCTAAATCTACTGGAAATAGGATGCTGAGTGCTGGTTTCCAAAAAGGAGTCTGAACTGTTCACCAGAGTCTACAAGGAGGAGGAGGAGGAAGAAAAAGCCCAGGAACAAGGATCTCCCCTGCTGAGGACTAACCCAGGCATTCTGGGACTGAATTGGCTCCATCCCACTTTGAAGATGCAGCCACATGATGGCATTGGGAAGTTTTCTGTGAATCTTTACCTCTCTAGAGCAATATGTGCTTTCTTTTTGGCATGTGTTGTTCTCAGCTCCTTTTAGGAACTGACTTGAGAGTGGAATTTCCTATCCACACTCTCTCTAGGCTCACACTGCATTTTCAGAGCCATCTCCAGGCCACCCTCAAGTTCGGAATGGTATTCCTGCGTCCTGGATGGAAGAGGAAACCCAGCACCAAAATTCAGGTCATGTGTCAGTAGCCTGATGCCACTGGTGCAACAGCAAAGCACTTTTTGGACAGAGATCAAAACTTTGAGTGATCATAAGGGGGCTCCAGGTCTTGGAGGAGAGCAGCCCTCCCTTTCCTTTGCCAATAGGGGAAAACCCACAGATCCCTGGAGGGTTTGGGAGCAGAGTGATCCCTCTAAGTTCAGCAGAAAGTAGCAGTTCCACACCCCAAAACTCTGTTTTTATACCTGATCTATGCAAATTTCTTTTCTTAACACACTAAAGATGTTATTCTTTCATGGAAATCGTGTTCTGAATCTCTCACTACATTTTCTGGACAGGCCAAGAGAAAGAAAAGGAACATTCAAGCATGCTTAGAAGTGCTTTGCAGCTGAAATTGGACACATGTACTGTCTTAGGGAGGTTACTGTACAGAATATGGAATTCTTAGAGGGCTGAGCCTAACAAATGCTTCCAAGTTAGTGTTTTTTATCTCCATTCACACTCAGACACAAGCAGCGTCTGCCTTGAGGATGAGTATTCTGATCCTGAGGAGGGACAGTCCTCTGGGCAACAAGTACCTCTGACCTGGCTTATAAACAGCTCTGCTCAGAACCCCCAAAACCCAAAATAAACCCACCAAAACAAAAGGCCTGGTGTTCCTGCAGCCCCTCATGTTCTCTGCCATGTGGCCCTCACACCCCTCGAGGTGTCCCTGCCCTGCCCCGTGTGTGGAGCAATGTGGTGGCTCAGCTGTCAGCACAGCGCCACAAAATCCTGCCCTGCCCCTGTCCCCTGGGCCAGCAGGTCCTGCCTGTCTGACCAGTGCCATTCCTGGGCTCTGGGGATGAAGGCAGCAGGGTGTGCAGGCAGCCAGGCCAGGCAGCCCGTGCTGCTCATTAATAAAGCACATGGAAATGAGCTGCGTGGGGCTCAGGGTCCCCTTGGGAGGGGGCAAAGGGCAGGGCACAGTGGCAGTGAGCAGCAGGGATGGAAAATCCCCGTGAAGCCAGGCATACACGGATTTGTGCAGAGGAGAAAAATGTGTGCACTGGTTTCTTTCTTCCATAGGGTGGCAATGGAACCTGGGCACAGAGCGGCTCCGCCGTTTCAGCTGCAGGAGCGAAGCGCTGCAGGAGCTGCATCAGCTTCCCAGGCAAGGTGCTGACTTTGATCTATGGATCCTATACACTTCTGGGGCTTGCCACAGACAGGGCTGCTTCCCTGCCTGCCTCCTGGAGAGGGGCATCACCTGCACCACGCTCCCCAGATTCCAGTGTCTGGGCAGCAGTGCCTGGCTGCTCTCACAGAAGGACCCTCTCCTCTGGAATTCGCCTCCCCCCTGGTCTGACAGAGCTCACATCTGCTATCCTACAGGACACAGCATCCAGCTCATTTTTTTTTTTCTCATGCCCTTTGTTTTAAAGTGCTGCCAGTGAAAAATTGCAGGTTGCAGTTTGCTCTCTAAAAAAAAAAATCTCTTGTGGGGAAGCAAAACAAGCTTTGCCTTGTCTCTGGGAAAGAAAGTAATTGTACAATTAGGTTTGTGGATGCACCTGAGGCGTATGGTGGTTTTTTTAGAGATAAATAAAAGCCCAAAAGGAGAAAGCTACAAAGATACCACTGTCTCATTTGGGAAGGGCAGGGAGCAGGAGAAGATCTAAAGGAGTTAGCAATTTCCTTGTACTATAAACACTTTGCTAAACTTCAGTGATTTCCCTCCTAAGTTAATATTGCTCTTTTAAAGATGTATTTCACAGGGTGCATTTTTGTACCTGGTCTTTATAAGGCTGTTCTGCTGAGCTTGCTGGTTTCCATACCTGTTATTTCGCTGCCTAGATAAGCTTGTTTGACTTTTGGGATTTTCTTAAACTTTATTTCAGTGTTCTAGGCAGTCTACAGGCCTTTTGTTTCAGTTGTTTTGTGCTATAAAGGATGAGCTCTATCTAGAGCTCTCTTGTAGCTGGGTGGCTCTAGGGCCCCACCAGGGAAAGTGTGAAAACACAAGGCCTTTGCTTATTATCCAGGATCTGACTGTGCTTTGGGATTGTGCAAAGGCAGAACCAGGAAGAGCTTCTACTTCTGTCCTCCTAGAAATAAGTTTTATCTTTTCCTACAGAAAGCCAAAGGAATAAATATTTGGGTTTGTGCTTAACTAAGTTTTTAGAAACCTGGGATGGATCTGATATAAAACATGTTTACACTTGAGAGGGATTTTTCCTGAAACAGCTGGTCAGGGCTACAGGACTCACTTTCTCACAGGGTAAAGTGGTTGATTCTCTGCCTGGGTTCCTGCAGTAGGAGGCAGTTTCTGTTCCCTGCATCCTCACAACCTCCCTGTGCAGGGCACATGGGCCAGTGGCAGGTAGGAGCGATTAGATGGAGCAGGCATGTGTTTCTCAGGAGCTGTTTTTAGCATCCCAAGTACAATTTCCAGGAAGATGTAGGCTAAGTAGGTGGCAAACAGGACCCAGCATAGTAAACAATGTTTAGTGTGAAGTGGAGCTGCAGCACGATGAGTACAGAGCACGCGGATCCCTAAAGGAATTTTGTACCCTAGAGCAAAGCCAGGGCATTAGAGAGCAGCAAACAGCATCTGGAGTGGTGACTGGCAAACCCTGGCCACAGGCTGCTGGTTTGGCATTCCCAGCTGCATGCACTCCCAGCCCACAGCCTGTGTTTCACTATTAATTTTAGGAAAAAACCACCTCAAAATGCAGCCCCCTTTATTCACGTCGGTGCCACCGAGAGGCTCATCCCTAATTAATGTGATGGGACTTTCCCATCCCTCTACCTCTCTGTATTGGCAATATGAGAGACGTATCTATTACTTAGTCATGAGCTATCCAGACCAACTTGCTTTTGAAACCAGAGCCCCCTGTACCCCAGGCATCCTGTATTTCTGATTTGCATATGCAATAGGCAGTTAAAAAGCTGATGCCCCCATATTGCTTGCAAGTCAAGTAGCAAAAGTAAATGATTTATCAAGCAAAGGTTACAACACCTGTGCCTTTTTGTCAACATATACAGAGGACGCCAAGTCAAGTGTTGCTTCTAATAGCTCAAACAGAAATTTAGATTCAAATAACCCCCAAGACAGGACAATTGTGCAACGAGTGGAGTGGCAGAGTGATGGATGGTGTAAGCAGCAGATGCAAAACCAAACCAACTGAAAAGTTTGGAAACTGCTAAAACCAGGCAAAGCCAACAGCCCTTTGGGGACTTTTGTTACCAAATCAGAACTACTGACTTAAAGCAGTTTATTTCCCATCTCTTCTGTGATGGACTGGTTGTCCTGTTGTAACCTTTGTTGACACAGGAAGATGGCTTTTTAATGAATATTATATAAACTCTATAAAATTCCTTTAAGGGGTTATATTTGCCACAAGGCGACATAAATCAGAACATAGTGCTAATGGAAATGTCTACTGATATTTTTTCTAATAATGATTCAGAAAGGCATGTACTGGGTTTGGTTGTTTAGAAACAGCCCAGGACAGAATGATCCTTGCCCCAGCCCATTGTACATTTGCCTGGGATTTTATTCCAATGTTCTGGGAATGCCCATGTATGGGAACTGTGACTCCTGCTCCGTGGAGCTGCCACATCCCTGTGCACAGACTCACTTCTGCAGCACTTGAAGACTAATGATGATGATGATGATGATGATGAAGATGATAATGTGTAACTAGTGCTTCTAGTGCAGTGTTCCACCAAGAGAACATCAGAGCCACCAAAAATCTGACCAAAATATTTTCATATGGCTTGTAGCTGGACCATAGTTTTTAAAAAGCAGATGTTCAGATACAGCCTTCATTTTTATTTTATTGTTCCAGCAGCAAAGAGTCACTTAACCCTTATATTTAAGCTTGACTTCCAGAAGCTCAGAGTGTTCCCTGCTTCCTCCTATCTCAGGCAACTGTGTCTCTGGCTGTTAGTGGTCCTCAGGACCTGTATCTTAGCCTGGCTCTGGATGTACTCTAAAGACCCTGATGGAAAGGAGCCACCCCAGCTGCTTTTAATAATGCAGTCCTATATGTTTTTACATTTTCATTTTGAAAATGTCCTAAGTGGTCGTTCTATACACGAATGCTCTGCAAAAAGGAGCACAAAAGCCTGTCTTTGTTTAGAGGAATGCTACATAAATCCCAAATCATTGCAGTTAGCACTTCTACCTCACTTCTCTGACTCAAAGCACAGTCAACTTCAGAGTTCTTTCATGAATAAGTAGTGAGTTTGCTGATAAATTATATATTTAGTATCAAGTGGGTTGTGGTGGTGTAATGATGTATAGAAGCAGGGAGATGCAGCTGGAGTCAGAGACTGGAAGTCAGTCTCCTTGCCCACTGCAGCATGTTAGACTTTAATTGAAAGCTGTGCTTGAGTATTGTTTTTCACTGTACAGCATTGTTATTCACTACACTGCATTACTGAGGAGCACTTAAAGTAACGCTAGAGCACTTTAAAATGATTTAAGTCATAAATAAGGAGGATAAAAGTTTACAGTCAACAAACTTATCTGGGAAACTTAGGCTGCAGGATGCAAGTAAGTTTTAAATATCTTTGGAGACTTAATACTGTTGTGTCTTACTACATAATCAATTTACCAACTAGGAGTTTTTCAAGTCTTCTGGAAAAGGTAAGTAGCATTCTCCAAAGGGTTTCAGGTTTCCTGAGCTATGAAGGAAAAGACCAAATGCTTAAGGACTTTAGCAGCACACCTTAACATTCCTGTTTCTTGATTTCAGTGTATTTCTGTGTATTCCAGTTGTTTCCAAAACAACTGGAGAAATATGATTTAAATGGGAAGGTGCATGAGAACTTGTCACACCCATGAACCCCATAAAAGCACAAGGCTGGAAAAGTGGGGTGCAGGTTGAGTTTTGTCAAGGCATGAAAAAAACCCCCCAGAATCTGATGGGTTAAACCCCTCTCTGCATTGCTGCTGTACTTTCTGTGACCCTATTTAATGCAGAGAAGGTTTGAGATTCGATATAGTTTAACCTGTGCTGTGCACAGAGCTATAAACTAAAGCCCCTAACAAATTGTACACAAAGAGCAGACAGCAAAAAACCACGTTGTGCTCACAGGCAGCTGCTTGCAGCCCTGTAAACTGGAAATCTTTGGGAATGAGTGACCTGTGTTTCAGTGACAGTGGAGGTGCTGAAGCCATCACAACGAGGAGTCTGTCTTCATGCACCTACTGTGGCATGTGACAGCCATTAATCTGCACACTAATTATTCAGAAGCCTATAAACCATTTGAAAGAACTTACAAGAGCCAAGGGTAGTAATGCCCAGTTTGCCAGTTATTTGAATTATTGCTTTTTAGTCACTGCAACCAGCTCAAAACAGAATCACAAATATTTTGTGTAGTTGACCTTTAAAAGAATTGCAACGTAGTCAAGCAATCACTTCAAACTATAAACTACAGTTGTCCTAAAGCACTAACTCTGCTCACTTTTTTATACCTTCCCCCCCATGATAACGTGATATTAAGCCCAGACTTAATTTTTTCAACATCTGTCTCAAATTAGCTGCTAACAAAACTGCCAACAACTATTTTCTTAATCGACCCTGGGAATTTGATACAGCTTGGAAAAAGCACATTTAAATCTCGTCCTTCTCCTAAAGAAACACAAATGTTTACTTGAGCTTCTGATTTGACCATAGCAGGACCATGAATTCAGCTAACCCAGCTTTATAGGCCTGCCTCAACTGAACTTTTTTCTCTTTGCATAAGGAAAACAGATGTGCTCACAATCACAAAAATCTCCTGCTCGCTCAAAGCCCACCATGCAAATGGCCAACCAGGAATTTGAGTATTTTTTTTCCCATGGAAGTCACTGGAGCAGTCACTGCTGGGGGACTACAGGGCACTGTTACCTGATGGGTCTCTCTGAGCTCCTTTTGCATATCTCAGACTGGTTTGGGTTGGGAGGGACCTTAAAGATCATCTTGTTTCGTGGGACACCTTCCACTAGCCCACGTTGCCCCAAGCTTTGTCCAACCTAGCCTTGGCCACTCCCAGGGATCCAGGAACAGCCACAGCTTCTCTGGGCAACCTTTACCACGGCCTCCCCACCCTGGCAGGGAGGATTTTTGCCTATCATCTAATCTGAACACAATTAAATGCAGTGCCTGGGGAGCAGGTTGGAGCCAAAGCCTTTGAAACCCCGGCCCTAGAGCAAACAACTGCGCGCTGGGAGCCAACACCTTAGAAAGCAGAGAGAGGACCTTCCAGTCATGAAAGCAGCGTTATCACCACACAAGCCCCAAAAATAAATAAAAAAAAAACCAAAAACAAACAAAGGAAAAAAAAACCACAACAGACAAACAAAGTGCAAGTGACATTTCACTGTAGTTACTGAGACCATGTGGGTGAAGTGACAGCGGCAGTGCAGCTGCTCCGCGGGGACACGTTAGAGGACACTGGAGGAGGAGGAGGAGGAGGAGGAGGAGGAGAAGAGGCTGCAGGCAAACAGAGAAGTCGAAAGCGGCCCACCTGAGTCTGTTGAGGGATATTTACAAAGCTTGGATCCCGTGGTCCAACACTGACGAATCGGTTTGCGGGGGAGGTGCTGGGTGTCGAGTAGGCTGTGAAGGGAAGGGACACATGCGTTGAGGAAGCGGCACTAGATTGCACACGAACAACACCAAAACACACTGTCTCAGAGCCACCTAAGCAGATGTTTGACATAGAAATGTGCGAACGTTTTAGAGAGCGAGAGTTTGGTTTGAGACACTGGAAAGGTTTGGGCTTAATGGTGGGGGGATCAACACGTAGGGGACTGGGCTGCTGGGAGAGGGCATGGCCCCAAACATGGGCTCAGGGGAGGGTGGGCAGCTCTCCAGCCTGAAGGAGAACCACTGCAGGCCTTTCCATGATGGGCTGGCACAGGAGATTTCTGCAGGTCCTGACTGTTTTCACTCGAATGTCTGGTATCTTTATTTTTAACAGAGTTTTGTATAGCAATGAAATTACCTAAGTGCTCATTAACAGAATCAGACCCTTTATTTCATGCTAATCCAGCATTCTCTCTGGATATAAAGTTTTGGTTTTCATACTACTGTGGTCTGCACTCTCTAAAATGTTCACTTGATGTGTTTGACAAACTAGGGAGATCCTTTCGGTAAAAAATTAATGGGTTGCAGTTTCACTGGGGTGGTAAGTGCAATCAGTCTGAAGGCTGAAGCTGCCTTTAAAAACTGGAGTGGCTCCCATAAATGTAAAGCTATTAAATGCAATGCAAGCCAAGAACCCAGATTACTTCCAAACTTGAAGTACTTAATGATTTTATTGTTGCATTATATTCTCCACTGCAACTGTCCACAATGCCACGTACTTCCACATCCAAAAGCTTTCAATGCATTTTTAGTCTTTCTCTCATTTGAAAACCCTCAAGCAATCTTCTCTCTTCCTCAGTTTTTTGCATGTTTAGATCTAAATTCAAATAACGCAAATAGATGCCTTAATACAAAGAGGGCTCCTATCTATTTTGAATATATTTATGGGAATGCATTCTGCTGAATAAAATCCCCAGACAACCTAACTATCCGATGAAGAGACCAAAAAAAAAAAACCAATAGTAAAAGGAAAGTTCCTTGCCAAATTCCAGTCAGGCTAAATATAATGTTGAGGCCTCAACGTTACAGAAAAGTAAAGCGAGTTAAGAGTCAGAGAAGACATGGAGTTGGCTGTGTGGGGGAAACTCTTTTACCTTTCTGAAAGCAAATGCTTGGTGAACAGGAATTACACTGGAGGAGCCTTTGGTTTAAGGCTGTGCCAAATCAGACCAATGCTCCTCCTTGGCCATTGTCACCTCTCTTAGAAGTCATAAGCAGATGCAACCAAAACAGGTCACATATTTACCTTCTCCCATTCTTTCCCACCTCTGATTATTTTCAGCTCAGGGACTTCCTGTATTAAGGCCCTGGAGGGATTTCTCACCCAATGCCCAATCTGCACTTGGACCCATGTGGATGTTCTGCCTCCCAAAAAGCCCTTGGGTGATGAGTTCCCAAGTCTAGGAGCATGCAGAACCTCATCCTTCAAGTCTCACAAACATCTTGTGATGCCTCTTAGCTCTCACAGTTTCATCAGAATACTCCCTTTTATCAAGATACCCTGAAATCACCCCAGGAACTGCATATCTTCATTTCCTACTGGTATGAGGGGAGATAAGGCACTCCTGGATTCCAAGAAGGAATTTTTCCCACTTGTTTCTGGTGAGGTGAGCTTTTCTCTCCAAGAAGCTAACCCTTGCAAAAATCATGCAAGGAACACTTCTCCTTCACAAAGTCTTAAAGGAATTTTAATGTGCACTAATTCATCTTCCTGAGATGATTTTGCAAATTGTGGTGCAGCTTGAATACTATGAACAGGTAAGGTGGATGTTACTCCTACCTGCAAATCAAGGAAGAAATTTACTGAGTAGATCTGGTGAGATGTTCTCATCACCTTTCACCATGTTAATTTGGTTAATAATTCAAAGAAACCACACATTTGCAAAGGACATTTCCCTGTTGCTTGTGCCTTGTATTAAGATTCTTCTGCACTGTCCTTTGTGGAGGTTTTTTTTTTTTTAAACTAACTAATGAACTAATATTGTGCAAGACTAAGAATTCCTTCTACAGTGGGGAAAATTAACTTAGAGCTCAAAAACCAAACATCTGTTGTTTGGTTCTCCTGGTCTACTTTTAAAGGAGCAGATTGAGTGGAGAGGCCATTTAATCCCTTGGAGCAGGTAAGTTCCACCCAGAAGGGAAGGAACTCAAGATCTTGTTTACAGTTCCCTGCTGGCAGATACTTTTGCTGTGATATTTGGTAGAAAATCAAAGGGGAACCAGCAGAATCCTGACTTAAATGGCTTCTCTGTTCAAACAAAAAATTCGAAAGCATTTGAAAAGTGTGTAATATGCACAAAAGTCCCCTCAAAGCTCGCTGGGTGAGTTGCTATGTACACCTTCCTTCCGCTCCAAACCATGTTTAACTTGCTTTCTGAAAATACTTGGATGTCAGCTTGGTATTTCCTTCAGGCCATAGAACTGCACTGCTGAAGCCAAGGAGGGAAGAGCACCAAAACGACAAATATGCAGAGGATTTACACTGGACTCTCCCAAGGTGCTGTTCCCTCTTTGCTGTAAAATGTCCTGGGATGTTTATGGGTTGGAAGGGGCCAGTTTGGCGCAGAATATTAAGCTGACATGGAATACACATTCCCCTGTTAGGGGGAGATTTGTTTCAGGAAAGGGAGAAGTACTGAGTGTTGCTTAGACCATGATCAACTTCCAGCTGCATCTTACTGTCTTCAGATAAACGCCCTTGGTTGGCATGGAGGTGGGATTCCTGGAAGTCTGATCCCTAGACTTTGCCCAGAATTAGGATGGGGCAAACTGTCTCATTGGATAAAGCTGGGTCATGTTATAATATAGCATAAATATAAGCTAAGCCTATGCTGGGGTCTTCAAACTCCAATTTGGGGAAAGCCTAAGCATGGGAAGGAACAAGGAACAGCAGCCAGGGCTCTTAGGCAGATCTTCTCCAGATTTTATCAGTTTGGCTCCATGGGAATTGCAGAGACCTACCCTGGTTCACACCAGCTGAGAGGGGTCCTGTTGGGCATGAACAGCAACAGCTTCCTGCCCAGCCTGCTCTTTCTGCTACTGGAATACACTAAGGATTGTCTGCAACATCATAGCCCACAGCCAAGGAAATGAATGTGATGCCACAAATTTGCTATGATGCTTCACTTCAGGAACAAGCAAAACAGGAGCTGGCAGAGAAAGAACATTTGCTCACACAGACAGCTTTGATATTTAGCCAAAATGGCAAGAAATTGTATGAAAGACAAGACAAACAAACAGTTTTGGGGATGTTGTGTGTTTTAAAGTTGCCTGCAGTAGGGAAATGTTACTTTTAAATATACTGTCCTGAAATAATTGCTGTTGAGAGCAGGAGTGTGTAATTTGTCATCATTCTGGATTAAAAGGATTGGTAAAGATGATTTGGGTGAGTGATGACCTAATGTACCACTAGGTCTTCCTTTTACAGACCAGGATGACACAGGTACATGTGTTTGATGTGAAGAGTTGTCCTGTTTCTCAAGCTGCAGCAAGAGGATTAACTGGAGGAATGTAGTGCAGTAGAACAATTCCCACTGCAGTGCATTCTGCAGCTGAGGATCTGTGAGGGAACTGCAAATTTTAGCAAATTGAGTGATAGTCAGCCCTCTTTTTTATGGATGGGGAAAGGAGTGAACAGAGAGCTCAAATTCACCCAGAAGGTGCTCAGTCAGTGCATAGCAGAGGAAGGGAGAGAAAGCCAATCTGATTGCAGGATCATGGAAATATTTAGGTTGGAAAAGACCTTTAAGATCATTGAGTCCAACCCCTACCCCAGCACTGCCAAGGCCACCACTAACCCATGTCCCCAAGTGCCACATCCACAGGGCTTTTAAATCCCTCCAGGGATGGGGACTCCACCACTGCTCCTGCTCCAGTGCTTGACCCCTGTTTTGAAGAAATTTTTCCCAATATCCAACCTAAACCTCCCCTGGTGTGACCTGAGGCCATTTCCTTTTGTCCTGTCCCTGCTCCCTGGGAGCAGAGCCCTACTACTCCCTAGCTGTCCCCTCCTGTCAGGAGTTGTGCAGAGCCAAAAGGTCCCCCCTGATCCCCCTTTTCTCCAGGATGAGCTCCCTCAACTCCTCAGCCTCTCCTGTTCTCCAGACCCTTCCCCAGATTCATTCCTTTCCCTGGACACTCTCCAGCACTTCAAGGCGTGCCCTCACCAGTGCCCAGCACAGGGGACAGTCACAGCCCTGGTCCTGTGGCCACACCAGAGCTGATCCAGGCCAGGTGCCTTTGGCCTTCTTGGCCACCTGGGCACACGTGGACTCATGTTCAGCTGCTGCTGACCAGCATCCTCAAGTCCTTTTCCAGCTTTCCAGCCACTCTGTCCCAAGCCTGGAGAGCTCCACGGGATGTTGTGACCCAAGGGCAGGACCTGGCACTTGGCTTTAGGAGTCCTGTACTACAGCCACAAGATCATTCTCCTCATCCTGACACAAATGCCATTTAACAAGAAAACTCTTTTGTTCAAAGGGACATTAACAAGTAATGAGTTCATTTAAGTTAAGAGTTGTGAATCTCAGAAAATAGTACTTTGTTTTAAAAAGCTGTTTAAAAGTCAGGGTGTACAGGATGGCAGTATCTCAGGCTGATCTGGAATGATTTAATTATGATAGTGATAAAGCCCAACTGGAATGTTGTGGAGATGGTGTTTGCTTTGGGCAGTGAGATATAAAACCCCAAAACTGCCAAGTTCAAGAAAATACTGTGTTGTGTTTGTAATGGGTTACCAACCAAAGAAAATCAAGAAGAGATCTGAGATAAGATAATGGGGTCTTCTGATATCAAAGAAGATTATGTTCCATTGAGAAAGGTTTTGTGGAGGAAAACTGAACCTCCCAAGCCTCGTGAATCCCATCTCCGCTGTGCCATCTGACTGAGGAAAATGCTGGCTTTCCAAAGGGACAGGATTCACAGCTGAAATTGCCAGCTCCCAGAGCATGCCTGGCCACCCAGTAGTGGCAAATCCCCAGTGTGCATCTCCAGGGGCTCTTCCTTCCTTGGACAGCACTAATGTTCATGTTTTGGTTAATGTCACAGCTGGAGAGTTTCACTATTGCTCTGAGAATCATTAACCACCTTGTTGTGATTTTTAGCTCTCGCTCCCAGGAGGCCTTGCTGTATTGAACAGCTGCTCCTGGCTCCTGCACCCCTCAGGAGGGCCATATTCCAATTTTTGGTTGGGCCGTGACTGCATTTTGTTTCTGCTGAGGGCTTTCTGCTAGACCAAAAAAGGGAAGGAGAATGGAGCAAATGCCAACCCCTTTCACTCCATTTCCTCGGGAGGAGGGGGGATCATTCTCTTCCACACGGCTAAGGAGAGAGTCTGGCCAAAATTTAACATCACTCCTGCCTTTGTTGCATTAGTGACTTTCCAATATCCTCAAGCCCTGCGGGGCAGTCAGCCATAGCCCGGCGACACTCCCAGAACCGGTGCGCTCCAGCAGCTCGTAACCATGGAAAACACCTTTTTGTGAGGCTTTTATGGAACTCTGGTGAATCTGCACTCGCTGTTTGAAGGCTAATATTTAGTTAAGGAAAAAATAAACACGGAGGGAAATGGAGGGTTGGTCCTGATTGACACACTGAATGGAGCCCAGTGGGTCCTCCTGGCAAACCCTGCCTGCGACGCCTCAAACTTCAGTTTGCTTTCCTCTTTATGTGGCCAATGCTTCCACTGGCTTTGCTTTACATGTCATAGTTTTTCTTAGAAAATATTTCTTATAATCTACTTTTCTGTAAAATTTTTTCCCTAAATTAAATTATATGCTTGTTTACAACTCGAGTCACTGTTATTCAAACCCCTCACCAAAAGGAAGATGCGTGCCTGAATATGTACAGAACTATATGTTTAGTCATCAGCGTGGCTAATTAACAAACAGTAATTATTTTCCTAATCTTTTGTTTAAATACCATTAACTGGCTGCTCTTGAGAAAACCTCCATTCCCAATTAACGTGGCAGCTGTCTGCTGAACACAAAGCCCAGTGACCAGCCCCAAGCAGACACCGATGGGTGTCCTGCTCCCTTCAGAGGAGAAATACCCATTTTTCTGCCAGCTGAGAATCTGGCCAGACACACTCTGAGCTTGTTTACACAATCACAGTATCATAAAAATTCAGATTAGTGCTAAAATGTTGTTGGGAATTTTTTCTTTTCTTTTTGACACCAAACATTGCCAGTAAACTGAGTCACAACCGTAATGACAAGTACACACTGACCTAGTTTTGTTTTTCCCGGTTCTGAAGGCAAGGAAATAGTAAGGCACTGCTGACTGTGCTCAGTGATAACTATGACTAAACATTAACCTTTTAGATCCCACCGCTGAATCTCATTGATAGGACTCAAAAGTCCCCTCAGAAAGTGTCAAAGCTTCCTGACAGCACCAGTGTTGGTCTAAGGTCAGGAAGAGGAGCGGAGGGGAGGGAATGAATCAACTTCTGCACTCAACAAAAATCTGCTGATCAATTCAAGAAGTCCTGATTCTAGAAGATCGTGTTCACAATCTTACCAGACTGTCTCATACTAAAACCCATTTCAATTTCCAAGCGAGCCAGAGCATCTTGCTGAGTTTGCAGTTGATGCACTATCGTGTAGCAGAAGGCAATGAAAACCTCTGAGGAACTACCAGATTTTAAAAATGCCCCCTGGAACCTGTGCAAGTCTCCTGAACAGTATATAAAGCTTTAAAAATGTAGGCTTTGCTTGGTCTGAAGAGTGAGTACCTCTCTGCACATCAAGCAGTGGTTGCATATAGCATTTAAATAATAAGCTTGAAAAGCACACAAAGGGATTTGCTCTTTCGATTAGATTGATTTTTGTTTGTGGATGTTATTTGGACTCCCTTCACTGTGGAACAAGTCCCCTACAGTTGCCATTAAAGCACTGAAAGCTTCCCTTTTGTTTTTAAATGTCAGTTTGAGCATAGCTTCATTAAATCATTTCACAATTAACTCCCTGAACATCCAGACTTTTTTTTAAAGCATCAGACACAGCTGAATTGCATTTGTTTCCCAGAAGAGTGACTCCAAAGTGGCATCCCCAAGTGTGTATCCAGGAATTCGTAAATTTGACTTGTGGCTACACAAAATGCATATGGGAGCTGTGTGGGTGGTGGGAGAGGATTAGAGCTTTCTCCCTGGCCCTAAGACATACCAAAACTTCTTGCCTAAGATGCACGGCATAAGGGAAAGATGTCTGGCTTAATCTGGGAAGATTTATTCCCAAAAGAATGGCAATTGAAGTAAACTGGAAAGAGTTGTTAGTTTAGCCCAGTGTGTATAAGCAGGGATGTTCTCAAGGAGATTGCCTGACTTCCATGTGGGATCTGTGCTCTAAAGCCTGGCTTGAGACACCAACTTATCACAGAACCATGGAATGGTTTGGTTTGGAAGGGACCTTAAAGATCACCCAGTTCCAACCCCTCTGCCACGGGCAGGGCCACCATCCACTAGATCAGGCTGCTCAGAGGCCCATCCAGCCTGGCCTTGAGCACTTCCAGGGATGGGATATCAACTCAAATCCTCATGGCAGCAAACAAGACCCCAAAGATCCGAGCTCTGTGTCACAGCTGAGCCACCGGCCTCGATTTCCCTCGCACGTGGTTACGTGAAATGCCAACCAAGTCAAAAATAAAACTGCAACCTTGGGCTAAGGCTTTCCCCGCTCACACAGGAGCAGCTCAGAGCTTTGTCCATGGTGGAGAGCAGAGAGCTCTCCTGCTTCCCAAGGTGTGTGCAGGCCTTATCCCTGCCCAGCTGTGGATCCCGCTGCGTCTATACTTACTTGGAGAAGTGGGAGAGGTGGCCCCTCCTTCTGTTGATGTGGTTGGAGGTTTTGTGTCTGGCACTGGCAGAGGCACAGGCCTAGCCATTGGTGGCGGAGGTGGTGGTGGCAACATTGGGGTAGGAAGGAATGGATTGTGCACCTTGCCTTGGCTGCTACCATTGGGCTGCCGAGAAACAAGCAAACAGACAGAAATTATACTAAAAATCAGCTATTAGGAACCTCCAGTAAAAACAAATCTAGTTCAAAACTCTGTGCAATACATTTACAGTTACTTGAGAGGTGGCAAAGAAAGTGCTGGCTCAAATTCTTCATGGACTTCAAGGAACTTTGTGTCAAACTCTGTGAACCTTGTGAAACTATGGAAATTCTGGCTTTTAAACACTTGTCCTACTAGCAGCTTGTCTGAACTAAGATTAAATTGTCCTGGATTAAATCCTACTCCTCTTTACATGTCCTGCAGCACTAACCCATGCTCAGTGAGAGGTGAAGCAGTATTTTTGACCCCTAAAATCCCCCAGTTTCGTGCTTGTGCTATACCCTCAGGATATCAGTGTCTAGGACTTGAGTGTAAATTTCTTAAAGATACTGCTCATTAAGAGAAAAAACAAGCGTTTTTGGTGGTCTTAAAAATCACGCTGATATCTCATTACAGGAAAATGAATGAGCTTATATTAAAATAGCTGCTCTCCCACATCCCGTTTGAGTTAGCAATAGTGTAGCTCTTGGTTTAGCTGCCATTAGGATCATATGGAGAAATGAGTGAACTTAGAACAGCTTCATTTTACACACTGGAAGAAAAAAAACCACCCTCCCTTCAGTCTGGGATGTGGTCAGTCACAGGCTGAAGGGGATCAGCTATATGAGTGTGGTCTTTCAATTAATCACCAGAAAAATGTGTCCCTAAGTAAAAGTGTTTTCAAGTATCACAAAAACAGGAATCAGGCTTAGAAAAACATGCCAACCCTCCCCCCAGCTTATTAAGTTTACATTTTAAATGTAACCCAGCCTGGACACTTGAAAACCATACAGAGAGATGCCAAATACCATTATAAAGAGAAAGTAGGACAGGCTGTGAATCAGGTGTTCCATTTTAGTGACAAAAATGATGAGATCATTTTCGACAGCACTCTACAAATTGATCTCACTGCAGCTCTTCTGGCACTGAACATTGGCTTTTCCATTGATGATAAAAGCTCAGCTTTAAACACAGCTCCATATTCTAAGTACTGCTAAAGAAAATAATATTTTAATTCCTGATAGGGTTTCCATTAGCCTGAATTGCCAGGGACAAAATACCCATCCTGGCAAAACACTTGGGACTCTATTTTCATTTCACCTGCTCTGGCACTGACAAAAGGCCTTAAAGCTGTGGAGGTGCAAATCACACTTGTGCCAGAGCAAAAAATGGTTCAGGGGATAAGGTAAGACTCAAGTTCATCTGCATTTAACTTAACAGCACTCCCACAGACTTCCAAGACTGCAGTTGCTGGAGTTTGCAGCAAGAAGCAATCCTTCAGGGATGTTTATTTTTCCAACATCCAGCACCTTTAATAAACTAATATGTTAGTGACATCTCTCAAACACTATCTTGTCTCCCAATTAGGTCCCTTTCCTGCCAAGAAGACCCCTGCTGCCTGTTCATTGTGAGTGTGCTAACAGTTCATAATGCTGAATGGTTTGGGATAAATTAAGCAAATGAATACTCAAGGAAAAAGAAAAGCACTGTATTGATTTGTTGTCTAGACATAAATGTATCTGCTAACATATTGCAGACATTATTCAAAGCCAGGACTGGCTGGAATAAGTAGAGTCAGTTTTTCTGCTGGGGAAAGGAAAACACTGAGAACAATGCAGCTTATTAAATAAGTGTAATAAATTAGATGCTAATAATTAAACTAATTCTCATTAACACTTTCAGTATGTCAGGAGAGAAGCAGTAATTTTGCCAGTTATTACTTCATTGGCTGGAAAAAGTTACATGCATTACATTTCATGAAATATTCAGAGCATTATTTTAGATTTGATTTACATAAAATTTATAAATTCTGTATTCGTCCAGAATGCTATTTCAATAATAGCAAGATGATTCACTTTATTTGATTAAAAAAAAATGAAAATGGTTATTTGAAGCTTTGGAACTCTGCTTAATTTTTCATAGAGATAAGGGGAAAAGATAACTGCTTACAGAAATAACAAACCATAATAAACTGTACTTTTAACATCTTGAGTTCAAGTACTGGTCAACTTGATCTAAAGTGCTATAAGGCAGTATCTTTTTTTTTTTTTTTAAATGAACTTAGCTGATCTGAAACATCTGTTTCTCACCCTCCCTTTTCCTGCTCTTTCCCCCCCACTCTCCCCTGAACTTCAAAAATAATTAATAAAAATTATTCTGCCTTTGTATTTTGTTAACCCAGGTTCCACAAGGGTTACAACACATGCAGCAAAGTCGTTTGTGGGGGGACCCAGCAGGTCACTGAAGCACCAGCTTCTCTGACACTTTAAGCTGCTTCCACCACAATGTGGTTGAGTGGTTTTTTGGGGAGGTCTCTTGTTTTTGTTTTGGTTTTTTTTTTTTTTTATAATGCCTTTGGAGCACAGCATTATTATTTTATATATATATATATTTTTGTTTGTTTGTTTGTTTGTTTGTTTTCCCTTCCAGCAACTCCTCAAGGTGCGCTCCTTCAGGCGACATGCTGTTACAATAACCCCATCCATAACCCCCTGGTTAATTTTTACAAAGGACAAACACTTCTGAAGAAAGAAAAACGGCTTCCTTACATTTAGGAACCCCACCTGTCCAGCCTGCTGACCAGCGTCGGGGCAGACAAGTTGGACAAACTCTTTCAGAGTCTCCTGAGGATGATAGCGGATTGCTGGGTGTGAGAAGTATGGCCCAGGCTGTTGAATAATGGGTGATGTTGGAAAATGAAGAGTCGATGGTGTTGCATGTGGACTTGCTATAGGAAAGAAAACAAAGACGTTATATAGAGCTTTGCCTCTGGAAAAATAAAACAGTTTAAATCTGTTGTAGTTTTAAGCAGCTTTGTTTTTTCTATGTTGTTGGTTTGTTTTTAAATGTACAGTATTGTTTATACATCAATTAATATATTAGACCACATTGTGTCCTACACTCACTTCATCTAGATCCTGGAAGCAAGCGGAGCCAGACATTTTGCAGGATTTTTCTGTGTTTTTAGTGGACACGTAGAAAGGAATCAGCAGTCCTTTGTAAGAGTGAAAACTATTCATCACCTTGAGAGCAGCCCTCATCAATCAGGCAATAAAAAAATGTATTTGGGAGATTAGGGTTGATTTAATTGACATTTCATGTAACTTGGATTTGCACATACGAATCCATTTTACATTGTAGTATAAATGGTCGATAATTTTAAAACAGTCTAACACTTCTTGTTGGGGTTTTTTTTTCCCCCATCTCACTTCAGGAACATTTATTTTAAGTAACGTGTTTTCGTTTAATGAACATGCACAAAGTGGCGAGATCGTTTGGAAAATCACATTTACATTTCTCCTGAATAACGCTGGGCTCAGATCTTCAGCAAGCCCCCAGCTTGCTCTCAGGGATGAAGTTTAATTTGGTGAATTTATGGGCCAACAAGCCAGCTGGAAAATGCACTCCAGAGAAGGTGCAGAGGTGTGATGTACACCAGCCCATTGGCAATGACCGATTTTACCCTCAGCTGATTTCAGCAGAACTACAAGTGCAGCTCCAGAGCCTTTTGCTCTCCTGCATTATGTGACACCTTTGCCCAGTTCCTTGGCCTTCAAAATATATTGGGTTGGACTCTTGTTAGCCAACAGTGCTTCCCATTGCTAGCTGTCACCACGAGGCAGCAACTGCCGCCACTTACAGTGCCATGAATTCTCCCTTTAAAATGAGGATTCACTCTTCCTTCAGAATGACCAATTAATCTGGTTGCACACAAGCTCATCTGTAAATCATTGTTTATTTCTCACCAAACAGTCTTTGTTGCTCCCTAGGAGTCTTTCAGGGGTGTCCATGTGCAGAGATTGTGCTCGTACACTGCATATGACCAATCAGATAAAGGCTATGCAAGGCAGGGGAAATCCTACAGAAACTCAGGTGTTGGCTTGGAAAAATTTAAATATACAAGAGGGGAAGAAAAATAAAAAAAGCCTTTGGCACATTTGGAAAAATTGGAGAGATGCAGGAAAGTTAACTAAAATCAAACACAAATGAGCAAACATTCATTTCATGATGAATGTTATGAAAAACCTTCAGTTAAATAAAAGCTAAAATCTGCTTCTTACTCTTGTTCATTGCCAGTTTAATAATATGACACTTTATTAATAACTTCTTTTTCTTTAGCATTATTAAACCATTAGCAAACTCAAGAGCCTGAGGATGTGGATAAAACGTGAAGTCAGAAAGAGCAGCAAGGAAACTGCTGCCTTTTCCTGTAAACATTCACTGAGGGCTGGCTGGGCAGCCCTTCTATACTCATCCCTTTCCACCACAGGACAGGAATTATTGCTCTGACACCACCACCAAAGAGAGCTGCACTCATGCCAGGGGTGCTGGTATGGGATGGATGTGAAACCCTTGTCCTTGCCATGAAAAGCTCCCCTGTAACCACATTAACCCCACAACTCTGCTCCCTTTAATTCTGTTGAAAACATCCCCAATGAAAAGAGGAACATCAAAGTTAAAGATAAAGGGGGATTCCCTTCTGTAACTGTGAGGGACCACCATGGAGACAATTACTACAATGGACAGAGAACTCAACAGTGTCCAAGGAGCCACCTCACCCCAAAATAATCCCCAGCCCTTGACTGGTGCTGCATTGAGGTCAACACCTCCATTCTACCCACACACCTTCAGTCAGGTAGATCCCAGCCAGCATTTTGATGACTACAACAAAATTTTTATTAGCCTACATTATTTCTGTCTTCCTCCCTTCCTTTGTATCTGCTTTTGTAGTTCCCCCTTTCCTTGTGTGCCAGATGGAATATGAAGGATGAAGATAAAAGTGAGAAATGGACATTTATGTGACAAACATCTAATTAAGTAAGGAATAAATTGGAATTTCTGAAATATAAAAAGAGAATTTCCTTTTAGTATCAGCTCTTTTAGTACTGTTTGAAATTGTTATGCAATTGCACTGTCCTTTATGAACAAACTCATTTCTGTTTGTCTGCTGGGTGAAAAGGAGATTGAAATGCACCTAAGACAAGAAGGAATAAAGAATTCTATCCAGGGAACATGTGGGAATTCAAAGCTAGGCCTAAGACAACATTGTACTTAGCTTTTCCAAAGTATGGCTCTTCCTTTAATAATTTGATTTGCTGTAAGAAAGATGAAAGAAATACTCAGTGGCATGTAAGGAGCAAGCCTTTCTCTGCTGCCCTGACCTCCTCAGCATGTCAGGGTAGAAAAGAAAGTGGAGAGTGCGTGTCAGTGACCTGCCCAAAGAGAGAGAGAAGCAAAGAAATGCAGGAATGACCAACAATTCAGCACAGCAAAGTGCTGCAGGGAGAATGTGGTTCCTCTTTGGAGCCTTGGCCAGCTCCTCAGCCCACCTCCAAGGGCCTCCTGCTGCTCAGGGAAGGACTGGGGGAGGGAAACAAGAAAATTGGCATCATTCCTCAGCCCGTGCCATACACTGATGTGGAGGGGTCATTTTCTCCTTAGCATAAGGAGTGACGAGTGCAATAAGGATCTGCAAAGGTTTGTTTGTGCAGTCTCTGACTAGGAAATAGCAAATTTCTCAAGTGCCAAAAGAAAGGGCTCTTTGATAAGGGGAGAAAAACCACTACTATTAAACTGATCAACATTACAAATGTGCCTGCCTGATACTAGAGAGAGGGAATTAAATGTTAAAGTCTAAAATCTGCTGGCCCAGACACAGACCATTACTCTGATGGCTGAGTTGTGGTCAGCAGCTCTGGAGAGTACAAAACTGGCCACTCCAACAAGTTCTGAGAGCAGAACACAACGGTGTTTCCAAATATAGGGGCCCTCACAAGCATTTTTAATCAGTGAAAGCACAAGGGGTAATGAAGCAGGTCATTATTATCCCTGTTTGCCTCTAAAAAGGCCAAGGGCCCTTTCAGTCATGATTTTCAGACTTAATAAAAATGATAAAGTCTTTAATTCCTAAACCCACACCTACAGTGATGGAAATTACCCTGTGTAAGAGAAGAGGCTCTTATTAGCTCTGACGGGATATTACAAGTCTCAATCAGAGATTGTAAATTCTTTGAGATCTTCAAATGGAAGATAAAATAGGTCTTTGTCTATTATTTATTTACTTATTGACTTATTATTTATGTATCCCTAAGCAGCTCCATCCTGCCAAACCATATTTCTCCTGGCGTCTTTCAGCCTGTGACATCTATATTTTATTATTGACCTCAGTAAATGACATAAAATATGACTTCTACAATCTATGAAAAGATGTGTACTCAAGATCAGAACTTCATTTCTACCTGCTGTAGGTATGGAGGAGTTGGAGTCTCTGGCGTTATGAAATCTGTTATTTTGTGTAGGGGCTGGAGGCAGGAGTTATCCTTCCATCTCAAGGCAAGCATAAATATTTCAAAGCACACATGATTCTAATTCCATTGAAGCTGGTCTGAAACATCCCAGACTTTTTATTGAAAATGAGATGGTAATGTATGGTGGCCTGCAACAGATATACCAGTATTTTAAAACTGCTGCTATTGGGCCAAGTAATTATGCAGTACAGCTGTTGCGTGCTACACTGGATTCCTCAGTGTTTTATGAGCTCGGGGTGCTGTGCAGCACAGAAGTCACAGGATTTTTCAGAATGCTGAATTCTGATTATGCAGCTCTGTCTTGCCTTTCCTTTCCCCTTCTTGATTTGTGGTGGCCAATAACCAAGTAACCAATACAATAAGCTGCACCCATTGATTAGGTGAGCGCTGCACGTGGCCGAGGCTCTGAAGAAGAGCCAAAATTGTGAATTCTGTCCGAGCGAGTGATGAGACAATAAAGGATCAGTTAATTTGAAACAGGTCACAGTTTTCTTCAGCTATTTAGGATCCTGGAACAAAGGAGTGGTTCCTAATAAAGAGCCCTGGGATCCTTGCTCCCGAGGAGTGCCTGCTGACATGGTGAAGGGACACCTACAGTGCTCAGACAGGTTTTCCACCAGCACAGCCCAGCATATGGGGCCACATATTGATCCATCCACCTTCCATCTCCTCTTCCAAAAAAGCCCTGCCAGCCCCTTCAAGTCCACAGCACTGGATGGAATTCCTTTCTTCCTGAAATCGTTTGAAGTCTTTGAAAGGGTGATTTGGTGCTGCTCAGGAGAAGGTGTTATCACCCCAGACTGCTCCAGGGAGAAGTGCTGGGAATCACAACCACTGCTCCTTCACAGGCACAAGGGCTGGCCCCATCAGCTGGAGCAGGGCACAGTGCTCAGATACCTCCTCTAGAAAGTGATAATTAAGTTTACTAATACTTCATTAAACATTGATCAGCCTTCCTAGAAATAGTAACACTAGAACCATAATGAAACGGGATCGTTTTTTATCCGCTTGTTTTTGAGGCCATTATAATTGGCTTCATTACAATTAAGAAAGTATTTTCTGAAAAGTCATTTCCCTGGAAATGTTAGAGAACAGTTTGTTCTGCTAGCAGCTTCCACGTCAGGCTTCTAAGTTGCTTTAACTCCCTGTGTGCTGCAAAGTTCCTGCTGCCATTCCAGTGATGCCAGTTCAAATTATGCGAGATGGATCCCACCCTTTGTACCCCAAAGGTACTTATTCTCAAAATTGACCATATTAGAGGACTAATTGGCTAAGCCACCATGCTGGCTGATGTGAAATGCTTTCAAACACCATGAAACAGCTGTGTTTATCGGAAATATGAAGAGTGACTTTTTAATAAGGAGATCTGGCAATAATCCAAGTTTGTTGAAAGGAACTTACACTTCTGTGTATAATACAATACAAGAGGTAAAGAATGGAAGCCTAAAACAATAGCTTTAAGCCCACAGATTTTGGTGATGAAAGCAGTTACCCAAACAAGAAAAAAAAATAATTAAGAAACTCGGGCTGGGATTTGCAGAGGTCCTGAGAGAATTCATTAACTGCTTTAGAATTTCAATGGGAGCTGCTTCCCTGTAACACTTTCAAAGGTTTCTGAAAGTCCCCATTTTTCTTACTGCCCATTAGGAAAAGACTTTAGGGTGATAAAAGTAGAGGACTTGCTTGCTCAGGTTGGCAAAACTTGCCTCTACTTAAATACTGAGCTGCTGAGGGTAGGACTGACCAGTCCTAGGATGAGCCCTTGGAAGGGAATTCACATCCCTGGAAAACACAGGTATTTGTGAAGTCCCATAATGGCGCAAAGGGGCTGTTTAGCAACATGTTTGTCAGGTCAAAGGATGAGCTAAATGCAAACTGATCCCATCTCACATTCCCATTTCCACAGTGTCAAGGCTGGGAAATCATGGAGCTGGAGAACAAAAATGGGCTTTACCCTCTGAGCATTGGTAAGATTTAGGTATCTCTCACTCCCACATTCTGTAGACAAGTATAGATGAAAGATTTAAAATATAACAGAAACAGCTGACCAATGCAAGATGTAGTGAAACACCCTTAGATAGGGTGGATGGAGGATCTGTTCCTGTCCATGAACATCACAAAAATGGGCTGAATTTCAGGCTGTCCATCTCTCAGCTCCAGAAGTCAAGTGCAGCTGGGCACTGCTGAAAAGAACAGAGCCACGGTATCTCCAGCTCAGGGCTGGCTCTCAGCCCTTTGCTGCTGCTGCTCTCAGTGGTACAAGGCACCTGGACCCTTTGTTCAGGAACACTCTTCCTGCAAGAAGTTCTGCAGTAGCAAGTGGGAGGCAGGAGGACATTGTGCCAAGGCCCACGGAGCTCCTAGGAAAAGGAAAATGTGCTGAGGGCTGTGTTTGAGCTCAGGGTTTATTGGTGTACTCTGGGCCGCTGAGTATTACAGGCTGCTTTTGAAAACCTGTGGAGCTGAACTGAGCACTGGTTCCAGATTCTGGCACGGGCAGGGGGCCAGTTAAGTTAGCTATTTTTGAGCAGAATGTTTTAAAACATGTCAGAATTCTGCTGCCTTTGGGAGACCAGAATACTATAGAATTGATTACATTGGGACAGAAATAAAAATCAGACCCTATAGAAAGCACTCCTTCCTTCCAAGACTACAGCTAGAGGTCAAAAAGACCCTAATTTACCATATTTGTAGAATTCCTGCCTCACATCAAATGCTGTCAACTTCTGCATATTATTATTATTACTTTTAATACACATGATGCATCCTCATATATTCTCATCACAAGATAAAAACTGCTGCTAGGAGAATATATCATGTCTTTCTTATAATGAAATGCAGTTGATAAGTTTACAATAGAAATGTAAATTCTCTTTAAAACTACAACCTTTATGTGTGTGATGATATAATTCTGCTTTGATACTAAAAAGGGCATGGTAATGGAATCTGTGACTTTGGAGTGATATATTGCTGTTAAGTTAATAGGACTCCACATTCCCATTTCTAATATCAGTGTTTTTCCTCCCTTTCATTCTGTAGATGGTAAGCTGATACTACATAAACATTGTTAAAGCTATAGTTCCACGCTACAGTAATTCACTTAACTTTAACATGATTTATGGTTCTGTCAATAGAGGAGGTTGAAAATCCAGAGCTCTGATGCTTAAACATGGGTTCCATATTTAAAGCAATAATGTGCTTTTTGTGTGTGTCTGAAGCTAGGAGAATTTAGCATAAAGCAGAGATAAAAATATTATAGTTCACTGCACTGTTTAAAGCATATAGTTTAACTCCATGGATACATCAAAGAGAGCAAAGGAACCAAACACAGCATCAGGAAAAGCATGGGCAAAATACTTTGTTCCTGCAGCACTTTATTTTTATATTATTTTTTTAGGGATGCATGAAATCCTATTAGTATTTTTAACACTCCCCTTTTTTTTCCCCCCATTCTTTTGCTCAGTTAGATCAGCTCCTTTTGTCAGGATGAGTTTAAATCTGGGTCCACTGTATTAATCACCCCCCTTTCTTCTTTCTGGCACTTCCCCTCCAGGCATTTTGCCTCTTTAGGAGATTAAGCGACCAAGTCATCTTGTTGCTCTAACATGTCCTCACTGGAGCAACATATTAACACAACTCCTCTGCAAAAGAGCCCTCTTCAGAAGTTTGCTGCAGGGATGACAAATTAACCCAGCATGGTGTCCCACACATCTATCTCAGTACAAATTATTAGTGTAATAGAGGTTTTAGTTATGCATTTATCTAGTAATTATTGAAGGGTTATACAGAACGGAGCTGAGCAATCGTGGCCCTTTATGAGGCGAGCTCGGTGGGTGGCCTTACAGTTAATTTAGGATAGGACTGTCTAAGCAGTTCACTCACACACAAATTAGCTGAACAGCCTGCTCCTTTAAATATTTCCTATGTCACAGGCTAACTCTTGACAATACAACAAAGGTAGAGTTTTAATTACACGGTCGCTGACTTTTGTTTAGCTGGAGCTTTAACCCTTTGCAGGTCTCCCTCTCTGCCCTCCCTGCCTGGGCTGCAGCAGTTTGGGGATTGTGGCATGGCTAAAGCCCGACCTTGAGGCCATCTGTTGGGAAACTGCTTTTCCTTCAGCACCAGGTTGCTCCAGAGTGAGTGCAGAAAATCAAAATCTTCCCCTGCTCAGGCAGCTGTCCTGACATTGTAAACTGCATCATGCAAACTCATCTGATGGTCAGCCCTGTGCTGTTCGTGGCTTCCTTGCCCTTGTGGTGTGACTCTCCTGGCTCTCTGACACCACTCTCTGTGTCTGGTTTGTTTTTGTCAAAATCCAGAGGGAAGTAGAAGGTGACACCACTGTGCCAGCTGACAGCACCAAGAAGCGGCCACAGAGACTCGTGTGACAGAACGGGACATCACAAAATGCCTTTGTACAGTGTACACCAGGAGCCTTCACTTTGATTCCCTTGGAGCTGGCTGACAGGACAGCGAGCAGGCACCAGGACTTTGGTGACCCAGTGGAGGATGCTGATAGAGAAGGACACAGTATCTTTCCAGATATGTGACATAAAGGTTTTGCCACTTTGGCATGGACAGAGAGTACTGTGCTGCAGCGTTTCCCTGGCAGGCCTTGTCCTGATAAAAGTCTAAGTGGCAATGGTAATTATGGAGGAAATTAATATAATGGAAACCAGTCCACTAGTTGACTTTCATCCCTTCTTCTCACACACCCCCTTCCTTGGGTTCTTGCCTTCGTGCTGTATTTCTTGCTTCTTGTAATTGTGTTTCTCCTTCATTTATCTTCCTAACACACCATCTCATTGTTATTTTCTTTCCTTTCCTTGCCTTTTCTTTCCTTGCTTTTTTGGCTTGCAGGATCCACACTGTCATATTCCATGGGAATGCTTGAATGCTCTGCAGCACAGGCTGCTGTACATCCTGGCTTTACAAGATCGTGGTCAATTTAACGTTTCAGCCAGCTCCAGTTATAAAGTCACCAGAGTGTAAGGAGCAATACATGGAAGCCTAAAACCATTTATGTAAATACTGCTGTCACCCATAGTATTTAAATCCTTCACTGCCTGGTGAAGAGTTCAAGTGTTCTGGGAAGCTTTGTGAGATGCCAGCAATCCATAATGGCTTTGCAATGCTGGAGTGCTGTGGTGAGCTACGCTGACCACCAAATAATCTCATTTGCAGGTAACAAAAGTATGCCTGAGTAGGAGAGAGATCTGGCTGCTCCAATTTTCAAGGCATTGAAATAAATTCTAAAACTGATAGTGATGCTAAAGCCACCCTATAGGTGATCAATTTACCATCTGCCAGACACTGAATCCTAACCACGCTGGTCCAGAGAAGACATATGGTGCATTCATAGAGTCATGCCCAAAAAACTGCCATCATCAAGTGAGGCTCCATGAATCACTTTGCTAGCTTATCACCAAAGAAACTTGGATCTTGCCACCATCTGTTGGAAGTACTGAGGAGTCACTGAAGCATTGGCATCCCTGCGCCAGCACTTGCTGCACATCTGGTCTGCTGGTCAGCCAGCTCGGATCCTCTCTCCTGGCTACTGCCCAGCTGGGCTGGGCACTGGCAGCAGCACCAGAGCTCACAGGAACGAGGGCACAGCCTTCCACAGCACAGCACATCCAGGCAATTCCACGAGAGCAGAGGTTTTCCAACTGGTTCGTTGGGTGGAGCACCTCAGAGCGAGGAAATCCTCTCAAGGATCTTACTCCTCCTCCAAGGAAGTTTTGTTTCCAGAATGACTCATTGTGGGGACCACAGGGAAGGGCATTCAGTATCCTGGGACACCCCAGCATCAGATGTGCGGTGTGTTCCAAGGGATGCTTGGAAGCGTGTGAAAGATTCGGGAATATTCCCGAGAAGTTATAAATCGCTGGTTGTCAATGCCAACACCTGCCATGAATAGTCTACAGCTTCTTCTCTGCTGTCTATTTTGATCATGCTTTACAAATGCATCTCATACACACATCCAAGTGATAAACTTGCACATACGAGCATGAGAAGGAGATGGAACCTCCTTGTGATCGTCGTGTTGGCTGAGGAGCTTACTCTGGTGGTGACCTACTTACTCACAACTCCCCTTCCTCCGAAATCCCTCTGCACAATGGAGATTAAATCCTGCTCTTTGTTTTCCAAAGACCCCTCAGAATGACCTGCCACTGACCATTTACATAATGCACCTGTGTCCAGAGGGAATTTAGCCTGTGTGTGCTGTACCATCATCCCTGCAGAGGCACAACTCCCAGTCACTGCTGGTGGAAGTGAATCTCTCAATTATATCCTCTTATACCACAGCATTATACTCTTTATGTTGCCACTTCTGATACCTGAAAAGCTTCTCTCTTCTGCTTACTGTCCCTAAAGTACGCCGGAGGCGATGGGATAAAGAACAAAGCTGGATTTGCAGAAAATAATCCATCTCAGTGAATCACCCTTTACTAACAGAATGATTGTTGCAGCAGGGAAATAAACACAGCCAGTGTGCTGTGGATGGAGAATACTGAGGAGGAATGTCCCAAAAGAACAAAGGATGGAGTCTGGGACAAGATTTTTTCAGGATGATGGCACTTAAAGAAACCATGGATGGCTGAAAGTCAGTGAGACTTTGTTTGCGAACGAGCATAAAATAGAAGATGCTTCTAAATGATGTTGCAGAAGAACAGTTTTGGTTAACTTTTTAGGAACCATGACGATTTAAAAGCTGTGTTGCTTCTTTGTGGAGTTAGTAAAGAACATCTCCTTCCAAACAAACAAAATGTGGGACTGTAATGATTCTATTTGCTTTTCTGGCTCCCACTGAATGTTCTTCTCACGTAGCCAGTAGAAATCCCTCAGTGCACAGAAAAAGTCTTGTGAAAACAGACTGTAGATGAGATTTAAACAAGGCCTCACCACTGAGACATTTCCTCTCTCAACCACACAAGAATCCAAAGCACAGAGGGTCTAAACAGGGGCAGACAAAGGCAGTCAATGATCTTAAAAAATTAGTGTGAGGTAAAACACAGCTAAATAAAGAAAGGCCTATTAACTAATCAATCAACAACTGAAATCTAAAAGGCTGAACTTCTAAAAGACAGGAATTGGGAGTCAGCTGATGTGCACTGAATAGAATGTTAATGGAAGCTTCATATTAGTCATACTTGTATCACCAATTATCAAGGCTTTTAAAAGAGGACATATTTGCCAGACAGCTCGGATCCAAATTTCAAGGGAAATCTCTGTAGAGCTTAGATGCCTAAATTTCTTCTGAGGATCTAGGTGCATGTCTAAGGGTAATGAATAATTTTTATGGATTAACCACAACAAATCAAACTACAATAAGCAGATTTAACAAAGCACAAAAACCTCCTGAAGTGCAAGTCTGACCTTGCTTCAACTTTGTGCAACTCCACCATTTCTCACCACATCACCTGGATGTGCAGACAAAGAGGCTCCTCCTGGTTTATGCTGCCCTCAGTAAAACCACGCTGATGCCAAACAGACATTTCCAGATAATTTCTAGGATGAATTGCTAATATGCATTTTTATGCTTCACCATTCGACCAATTCCTTAATAATCTTCTCTAAATGAGACAAAATTTCATAGCAGAAAGAAACGTGTCGCAACCATTCACTCCTATTTTTATATCTTCCAAAGAGGTTTGTAAGAGGATTCATTCATTTGTGTCTCTTCTATGCCCAAGTGAGTTCCTTTTCAAACGTGAACTCCGTATTGCATTTAGTTTTCTAGGCTAAATGCAAATGCATCTTTCTAACAAAACTGTATAAACACATCTAGACCCAGAGGACATCTCTTTTACTTGGAAAGTCAGTCAGAAGAGTACTGAGAAGGAAACCAGCCAAAGTATTGCAGGAACCAACTTCAAAGGAGTCCCCTAACAAGGCACACTGACACCAGCAGCACAAGAATAAATGACTGGCAGAAGGAAGTCCACAGAGCTGGAAGACAGGCGTGGGTCAGAAGTGATGGATGGGTCCCTGTCTCGAGCAGTTGGACCGAGTCAACGTGATGGATGGCCACGAGCAGAAGACACATCCTGTCCCTTTCCCCGCACCCTCTTCCAACAAAACCCCAAGGCCCCAGAAACCAGCGTTTCCACCTGGGGTGGTCGTCAGGAGCTCTCCCAAAAGCGGCCCAGCCTAAGAGAAGCAGCCTCTGAGCCCTAAGCCCTGCTGGGTGTGGCGCAGCCCCTCGCGGGCGGTCCCAGGCGGCGATGGCTTTCCTGGAGCGGCGCTGGCACGGCCACGGCGCCCTGGCTGCCCTCCAGTGCTGGGGGCTCTCGGGAAAGGCCTCACCTCTGGGTCCTGTAATGACAGGTCGATGGTGCTGTGTGAAAGCCGTTCCAAGGGAGGAGGTCTGCGAAGGCGAGGGACTGCTGAAACCAGACTTCTCTGACTTCTTTAATGTAGTTGGCGATGGCATTCCTGGCAAGAATGATTGATAAGTGCAATTTAATAATGCTAGGTCATGGAACGACAGCCTATGCATTGTGAAAGGGGGTGCAGAAGCAGCTAGACACACTTAAAGGACAAATGAAACGCAACACAACAGCAAGCTGAAAGCTCACTTTTATTTGTGGGGTTTTGTTTTTCTCAAGGCAGAAGCAGCCATGGTTTGCTCTGAGCCATGAGTACTAAAAGGCAGCCATATTTTTCTTATAAAGCTGAAATACAGACAAGATGCAGCTTATTATTGCTACTGAAACCTACTCTGCTTTATTTTTAGAAATCTGTAATAGCTGGAGCATTTGGATTTTTACAGGTTTTTTATGAGTTCTGTCTTTCACTCCTTGGTTTTAGTAGATTATTGCAAATGGATCTTTTAAATGTGCCGCACGACTCAAGGCACGACCAGAGAATGGAGTTCTCTGAGTTCAAACTCTTCCTCCCCTCACTCTCTTGACTTCAAAGGTATTTGAAAGTTATACATTTATGTGGCTCTCTTTCGCTTTCAATTTTTTTTTTTAAAGGGTGAATGGTATTTATGTCCTGATATTAGAAGCTGCACTGGAATTATTCTGGAGTTGTTACAATGCCCTTGAACTGCATCAAAGGCTCCCAATGAAAATCAGAGTTAAGTTGTCACTGGGTGAAACCTCTGCCATGGACAGGCAGAAATGGTGTGGTACTCATCTGACTGGTTTGGTATACAGGGTGAGAATAACTCCTGTTGATGCCATAACATAGCTGTGGTATCAAAAAAATTAATGGAATGAACACATTGCAACGGGCTTTTAAAACCCGAGCCTTTTCTGTGTATGGTACATGCTTGGATGGAATAATTTTACAGGATATAAATGAAAAGTATGCATGTTTGTCTGCACTAGCCTGTATTTTTGCAGTTACAGATGCATCTGGGTATTCTGACTATCAGAATGTATTCTGAAAACTCAAGATTTCCAGTATATACAGCCCATCAGACATTCTGCACATCCATAGGGATACAGCAAAACAAAGGTGGAGATTTCAGGGGGAAAAGCAAAATATCACGTAGTGTGCAAGTTGAACTTCCACCAGCAAAGTAATTTAATTTTATTTCCAACTCTGTGTTTTATAGTATTTAATTGTTAAAAAAGTAAAGAGAGAGGCCTGGACAAGATTATCTCTGGGCTGTATTATTAACTTTATATTTAATAAGACTAGTTTTATAGTCCCTGGGATGTTGATTGCAATATGCAGGAGCCTTCTTGTACTTTATACTCTGCACTGCTGGGCCTTAATGGTTTCAGTGAGGCTTTGGAGTTTATATTTCTGTAAGTTAAACAAAGTGAGGGGATGGTTTGAGTTCCAGTGTTGTACTTGCAGCTTTCTGCCTCAAAACTTGTTTGCTACAAGGTTTGTTGTTATGGTGGCTTTTAGGAAAGGTTACAGACTTAACATTTGAAAAACCAAAGCTTAGAACTGACTATGGTGCAAGAAAAATATTGGGTTGGGGGTGTAATTTTTTGGGGTTTTTTTGGGAAGTTTTTGTCTGTTTGTTTTTGGTTTTTTGTTTGTTTGTTTTTGTTGTGGTTTTTTTTTTTTTAATGTGGTCTTAGGGACTTTGGAGTAGGAACAAAAGCATAGATTAATTCAGTTTTGGGGGAAGAGAGAAAAGGAGATTGAACTGAGGTGTTTCACTGAAATATTCCAGAGCAGCCTGCTGAATTTCTGCTCCAGTGGGATGTAACTTGGTCATGGCATGTCCACATTCAGGGCAAGGACACTCAAAGGAATTAATGGTGCTGCTGACCCAGATTTCCCTATGATGGAAGAACTGGGGATGGATACACCAAAAGAGTGTCAACCCCAGCTCTAAGTACAAAATATTATGGACACTCCAAGAGACTTTTATGCACAGGGGAGGTCACTAAAATTTTCCAGCGTGGGAGCTGCTCCAAGAGCAAGGTTGTGCAGCCCATGAGCAGGGACCCAGGTGGGACATGAGTTACCTGAGCCCTGGGCAGGTGACAGAGGCCAGGGGAGGAATGAGATCTCAACTCTGTGGCCCAGCTGCTCCCTGCTTTCCCTGGCTACAAACCCTCTTCAGGGCAAAGATAATAAAGCTTCTGAAAAAAATGAAACAGCTTTTCTTTTACCCTTGTGTTTAAAAAAACCCCTGCAGGACTCATCTCTAAACCACAGCAGGGTTGTGGAAGGAGGGAGTGGAAAATGGTTAAAAGCTGCAGCAAGTTCGTGTGATTGTGTCCAAACACTGGAACTTGAGGAGCTACAAAGAAGCTGATGAATGACCTTGAGTGTGGCAATGCTGAGCAGTGGCATGTTCATATGGGGATGGGTTTTCTAAGGTTGAGGCAGAGGCTTTCATGTGAAAATAGAGATTTTAATGTAACCCTATGCAGGGAAATTGAGTAGAAAAACAAACTGAAGCGCTGATAATTGGTTGCTACTTCTTTTGCTCTATTTGTTTGTTATCGTTCTGATTGCCATTATTATCACAAGTTTGGTTCATTTATTTATTTTTTTCCCAGGGTATTTTGAAATGTATTGGTTTGGAACAGTCCAACTATACCATGTTTTTGTTTTGTTTGGGGTTTGTAATGACACATTTTATTTTGAGTGATCACATCCATCAGATCTCAAGAAAAAAATGGCTGCTTCCTAGTTCAGAAGAATATGCAAACAGGAGCTTAATTACATCACTTAATATTGACCAGGAGAAAGAAGAAGATGAGCTTGCCAGCTCATTTCCAAAGCATGTTTTGTCCTTTAAGAGGGGAGGGTATGACAGAAAGTTAGGCAGTGCAAAGCAATTAGCATCATTCACATTTTATGTTGCGCTAGCATGGTGCTCTAGCAGCAAAATTCAAACATTCTTTGAATGGGTTAATAAAAGAAGAAATACAGTCGGCATGCAAGAAAAAGGTTTCCAAGAACAAGCCAAAATATGTCCCATTCTTCTAAATTTATCACAGCCATGTCACATTATCCTTGAGACTGCCAGGAATGTCAATTTTTTTGCAATTTAAAAAAAATATCTCATTTAGCACCATATGTTTGGTTAATGTGCCTGATATATCCTGCGTATTCTTTAGTCCATCCATTTCTAATACTCATTTTCTTCTTTTTTTTTCCTCCCCTTGCTAAGCCATATGTTACAGCGCTGGTCATTCTATCGAAGCTCCTTTCGGGAGCTGGGAGCGAGGGGACTCCTGTTTAATCACCCAGAAAAACTTTGAATTCTACAAGTCTCACTTAGGTGAGCAGTCTCAACACTTGAGTTAGTTGTAGGTGCCTGGTGCCTATGAAAATCAGGCCACCTATGAGGTGGCACAGCGTATGTTAACTGTGAGGAAGGAACTAAAGGTAGGTGGCTAAACATTGAATTAGGTGTTTAATTTCTGGCACCCACGTTTGAGACTCTTGGCTAGTTTTAAGGGTCTTCTGCTCCAAACCTAATGAGTTTTAACACATTTAGCGGCCTCCAGTCCGCAGGGCCCCTCCTGTGCTGCTCAGGGATGCAGGAAATTAAAAAGTTAAGGCTGAAGGTAGCTTGGGCAGAGCTGGGGATGCATCCCGGGAGGATGGGGCTGCCTTGCACAGCTTTGCTCAGCGTCGGTCCCGGGAGCCACTGCACTGAACAGCAGATTTCAGCACTTCACAGGACCCCGAGGAAGGGGCAGTGCCAGCTCTGAGGACACCTCTGAGTCCCTGCTCTCCTCTCTCTGCTCTCTGGTGCAGGGCTGCAACAAATTAGAATCTCCCCCAGCCCGTCTCAGCTGCGCTGGCCGGTGGATAGGGAATGGAGCCAAGGATCCTCCCCGTTCCCTGCCTCTCTCCATCCATCTGCTCTGAGCAAGGAATAAACAAGAACAGCCAGAACACAACGGCTGGGTAACCCAGGTGGGGGTTAAAAGTGTTCCTTACTATTCTGTGGATAGGACTCTTGTCCAAATCACAGCCACACCTGGCACTTTTAGGGAGCACAGCTTTCAGAATCCAGGTCTGAGTCTCCTCTCAATGTTATTTAGAGTGAGAGAGACGAAAATCAGACTTAGTCTATTTTCATCTTACGGCAGCTTTTAACTACAGAATAAATGGAGAAGTTAATTGCTAAATAAAAGAAGAAAATAAAGGGATTTGTGGCATAAAACGCAGATGGAAGCCTGAGTGGGTGTGCTACTTTAACTTACTGTACTTGTGTTCATGTGATTCTATATGTATGCCAAACATATATGGTCTGAGCCTGATCCCATTAACATAAATCTGTTTTATTCACTGGACAGAGGGAACCTGATCAAAGACCATGATGGTGCTAAATGGAACAAGATGTGTACTTTCGTATTTTTTTCCAAAAGGAAATATTAATTTGACATCGGTTTTTCAGTCGAGAAGAATTTTAATTGCAGTATACAATAAGCAGAAAATTCAGACAACAATAATCTTGAAACTGTTAGCAGCATTATATTTCTATCAAGGAATTTGTGTGCTTTTTTTTTCAACATTAGAGCTTTCTGAATTTTCATTAATTTGGCATTTCCCTAAACACACGAGTTATTATTTTGTTCATTCCACATCATGCATCACACCCTTCTGCTCAAATGCATAATGCAAGCGCAAATGGGATCCTTGTCCTTGGGAGACTCTGGTTACTGGAGCCATTGGATGTTGAAGTCCCGCAGAAAGACTTTCCAAAACTCTGCACTTCGCAAACCTCCAGCCCAAGTTTAATGAGTGCACAGGAAAACTTCGTGTTCCTCATCTTCTAAGGGGCACTGGAGCACTGTGGTGGGTTTAATTCCTCTACCTCCTTATGTTTGCCAGTACTAGAAACGCACCACATAAGAGTCTTCCTTGAGTACAGCTAAAGGTCTTCAAATGTTCATGTATGAGGCTGATATATATTTAAATGGACCAGAAAATGATGCGTGAGAATTGAATGCACAAATCCTCCCCAGAACAAACAAGTATCTGTGAACCTCTTTTCCATGTACCTGCCACGTTCCTTACTAAAAAAAATCAGGATTAACTCTGATGGAGTCAGTGGAGTCACAGCAAGAGGAGAACAATCCCCCTTCTCTCCAAATCTACACCTGAAAATCCATCCAATTTCACTTGATTAATTACTGACATTATTCTACCTGCACACATCTCACACAACAACTCCATCTCTCGTTAGCTGGGTTTGTAGACCAGCTCATACTCATCTCCAAAGACCTTTGGATAATTACCCCAATATTCCCAGTAGCTCTCTGCCACTAGACTCTTGATGGAGATTTCATAACAAAAGCTATCAGTGAAACATGGTCTGGATCCTCCTTCCCAAGGCACACTAGGAAAAGGAATCATGGAAGCTCAGGTATTACCAGGTGGACCATGAACTCAACAACATGCAGAACAAACAGATGATGCAGAAAAACAAGCCGGCTGTTGAAGGAAAAAAACTGAATATATGGGAAGCATTTTTCAAGGAATTTTCATCCTTTTGTGCGAATTATTCCAGCAATTCCACTGAAATCAGTATCAACAGAAAGGCTGATCAGCTGCTCTATTTTTTCCTTCAAATTCCTGGGGAATTCTTAATTTCAAGCTTCTTGAAACGTTGACGGCTACCCTGCTGCCAGTCATAGCAAGTCTGTTCAATTTAGTGCTGAGCAAACTTTGTCATCAGCCGAGATACGATCACACTGACTGCCATCCATCAGTTTACTGTATTAATTGCTCCAGTATACACAAAATACAACACAGATGGAAATTCACTCATCCTAATGAAGTGCTCTTTAGTTTCTACGCTCTGAATGGGTACTGGCTCCCCTGGTTGCAGCCGGAGTTACCATGATCACTGATTAACTACCTGCCAGCGGAGCACCTCGCTTCACGAGGCTAAATCCAGCTTAATAAACAGTGATTTTTACAGAAGAAAAATGAAAGCTCCCCCTCTATCCACTTATCAAACTGCTGCATATGCATCACCAACACACACATCCAGTTTCCTCAGAACTCGACATCTGACAGATCATCAGGAAAACAGAGCTAATCTATCCGTACCCATCAACATCGTATCATAGGTGACTGCCAGATACTTAAGAAGCCATCCAAAAGAAATGTCACAACTCTTTTTCAAGACACTACAAAAGAAATGTCCAAACAAAATAAAGCAAATGCACGTACAAGTAAATGAGCCAAAGAACTTAATAAAAAGAGATTGATTAAAATGAGGACCAGAATGTTCAAAAAGGACTGAGAGAGAAAGAGAAAGAGAGGTGCCAAAGGCGCATTAAATGGATTCAATGGCTTTAGGTTTTAAATGCTTTTGGACTCCTCAGCAATTTTTAGCCAAAAATGATAATTCAAGTTAGAATCAAAATTCTGATGTCACTTAGGGAAAAAGAAGGCTGAAATTTCTCCTTTGCAAACGAGCACAGATCCATTTAGGAAGGAGAAATATCACTTTATAGTGATGGACAACCTTGCCTGCAGAATTTTAAAGCCGAGCACTTCAATATTCACAATAATTTTTAAATCCTACCCCATGAAAGTCTGCCTAAATTGTTTGGTACAATGTTCTCATAGAGTGTATTACCTTGTCTGTTTGTATCTGTGTTTACAGCATCATCTGGATTGTTTTAGGTCGCTTAAGTTAGGCTTCATTCCTGCTCTGCCACCCAAGCAGTTCTTTCAATAACTAATAAATTAGCACTGAAATCTAACCAATTTCTTCAAAACATAATTTCATGAGTTATATATTTAAAAACTTTAATGAGAAGAGCAATAAACAGTAGGATAACAGTTCAATTCTGCCTTTGAGTTAATGTCAGCTTCGGCATAATTTTCCATTGTATAAATATATATTGCAAGGAGAATAAAAAAAAAAAAAATTTCTAATGACGTCTTTAGACATCTCGTCTAAAATTCATGACTACATTTGTTTCATTTCAAATGCTACTTGAGAGTTTTTCAGCACACTTGGCAGATTAGATATAGCAGCAGGGACAAACTGCAGCCATCCATAGGAGAATATACCTTTATGTGGGTGCTTTGGGGATGGAACATCTATAGCTGCAAGGCAAAAAATGCCATCATAAATTTGGATGGCATTTACAAAGCCCTCTAAAAAGTCTTTGCATATGATTATAGCTGAGGTATGATATTTTTGCAAGTAAAAGACCCAGAATAGATTTATGTTTCAACTATATCTTCCTGAAGATGCATATGGATCCTAAATTGCGAGTGATACTAAAGGGAATCTTTAGTAACTGAAGAGGATGGAGTAAAATTTTGGGGGTTTTATTTATTTATTTATTTATTTAATTTTCTTAAAAATCATTTGCTCATTATTTGCATGTCATCAAACCATCATTGGCTACCCAGGCTATATATAACAATGATGGCTGCTGAACGCCCCAGGCATGAGATGGAGATGGGTAAATATGCAGATTTTCTGGACTTGTGACCTCAGTTACTGCATGGTAATGCTTTCAAATGACTTTTATGATGACAAGACTAAGTTTGGTGCTAATATTGGTTTTGAAGATTTAATCGGTGTACAGTGCCATTGGACATGTGTTTTAATTAATAAAAGAGCTGTGGTCAGGATTGAAAATAGCCCAGGTGATTTACCACAGACTGTAAAGCCACCTGATTTCTGCACAATTTGCAGTGAAGAGTTTATAGGTTATTCCAAAGGAAGAAAGAGTTGCAAACTGAATTTGTGTGCATTGTACCAAGGGATTTATAATTTGGCAGGTCGAGAGTGGACTCATGGAACTGTTCTGTTTTGGTATCCAGTGGTTCCCGGTGTTTTCACCCTCTGACAATTTGACAGTCACGGGACTGAACCCTCCACAACACCAGAAATGATTTGTAGCTGCTGTGCTCCTTCCTGGGAATGTCCATGTCCAGCTGCACACTGGAATGGCACTGGGCACCTGCCACCAGGCAGAGAGACTGAAGCCACTTCCCCACAGGTGACACCAGCCAGGTGAGCTCAGCCTCCCTCCTCTGCATCCCCAGTGGCTCCAGGATTCCCCGAGGGAAGGCAGAGCACTTTGGCATCGTTTCCAGAGGAGCCTGGATGGCCCTGCTGCCTGCAGGAATGCTCCTGGGAGCTGCCCAAGCCCCCTGCCACCCACTGGGCAGGTGAAGGCAGAGAGGCAGAGGGCTCCCAGGGAAAATCCCCCTGCAAATTCCATGACAACAGGCACGGCAGGGGCAGAGGTGACATGGGAGTGCCTCCTCCAGCGCTGGCACTCCGGCAAAGTGCTTGGCACCAGCTCTGTCCTTGCTGGACACAGGAGAATCCACACCGGAGGGGGCACCTGGCACATCCCCCCCAAACCAACACAACAACTCTGTGCACCGAGAACGAGAGAGAGCATTGGCATTGTTTGAATAAGCACACCCACCATGAAGTGCTCCGCGGTGTTCGGGGTTTCTTAGATATCCTGATTTTATAAAAGAAAGTAAAAGAAGAAAAAAGAAACAAGGTGAGAGAGAACACTATCATATTTTGTAGCAAGCAGGATACTGTGTGAAATCTTGGCCCAGTGAAGTGATAAAGGGGAAGCTTTCAGTTTGCTTAAGGGAAAACTTACGAGCAAATAGTGAAATTACCAAAATACCACATTGCAGAAAATGGGTGCATTTAGGTTCAATTAAGCTGTAAAAAGGAAAATGGCACTTTAGCTTACAAAAACCAAGGGACACAGGGAGCTATCAGAAGCAACTTTACAAGATTTGTGTGCGTGAGGATGCTGCTTCACTGGACCAAGAAAGCTACAGTATGGGACAGGATTTTTCTTTTATCAGACACTTTTGCTAGATAGCTTTGTCCAACCTCAGAAACTGCTGCTCTGGCATTATGAAATAATCCTACATAACTTGATCTCATGAGCTTAGGAACACAGAAAAATAGCCATGCCAAATCAGATTACAGGGATCCACCTAGTCCAGAATCCTCTCCCTGACAGTGGGAACTAATGGACGCCTAGAAGAGAGTAAAAATCCAGGGAAAGCATACAGTGGTAATTCTCCAAAACACTCTCCCAAATGATTTGTGATTCAAGGACTTCTAGGACAAAGTTGATATCATGCTATTGAAGCTGCTCGAATCCAAATGCACAGATTCACATCCCCCCCCTCCTCCCCTTTTTTTCTTTTTTTTTTGGATTTCTACCCCCATGAGATTTCTACCAGTCACACAGAAAAGGTTTCACAGTTTGGTGCTGGCAAGTCCAGCGTTCTTGCCACTAACTCAGAATGAGCTAACAGCTTTCAAAAGCCCAATGATGTTATGTGTATAAGAGCATCCAACACTTTTTCCTACGTAAAAAAAGTGACACGTGTGCTGAGGTGCTCTAAGTGTAAATACTTTGGGAGATTTGATTTTTTTTAACCTTTTATTAAAAAAAAAAAAAAGGCAAAAAAAAAAAAGGCAAGGATCTGGCTGTAAATTGATATTAACATTTTTCAGTATATGTGTAAAACACATGTTTCAGAAGAATAGAAGAGAGAAACTGTCACTCACTGGGAAGCTTTAGAGCTATCTGGCTCCCTGGGAAACTGCATGCAACTATTCTGGTGTCCAAGGGTTTGACCAGTGAGTTTCCTCTTCCTGCAAAGAATGAATGCAGAAGTAATAGAAAGTCTGAGGGGGAAGATTTTAGCAAATGGCTAAAGATAATCCTATTCTGCCCACTCCAGCAGGTAGGAAGGAGGTGGTGGTGGTGGAAGAAAAAGGATGGGAGAGGAGAAACGCCTCCGTGTCCCTCCCAGGAGCTGGCACAGGGAAGGGAGCACTTGAGGGACCCAAAGGCTGCAGGCAGCTCAGCCCAGTGAGATCCCTTTGTGTGTGCTCACCCCAGCCCCAGCCGCACAAAGCCAGCACGTTCTGCTCTGATTCTCAGGGCCTGGCTGTGGCTCCCTTTCGGGATGGAGCACAGGGACTGGAACTCAGCACTCCGGGCTTCGCTAGCACAGAAATCCCAAATGCCCAGACAGGAACACTGGCTTCTTAAGCATCCTTACTATCCACTATTCAGGGGGATTTTTAGAAAGTTTTAATTTTAATTTTAATTTTCTAATCGAATCGGTGCCTACACATGATTTTTTTTTTTGCTTCATTTATTAAAGAATCAGTGAAAACAGGGGTTTAAAAAAAAAAAAGCTTATCCTTACATTTTTGATGGCATATTGACTTTGTAAGAGTCTACAGGCAGGAGTGATATATCAGGGAGTCCCTATAACTTTACTTAAAGCAAAAATTAGAAAGTGATCGGAAAGTTTTATAGAGGAGAGCAGAAACATAATTTTAAGCCTCTTAAAATTGCCTGAACTGTGAAATCAAGTAATGAACACTAGAAAAGGATCTGTCAGCTGGAATCAAAGCTTAGACTAGTCAGCATTTTCTTCCTAAACCTTATTATGGCAAAGATTTTTCATCTCTGCACTCTGCTCAGCCCAACAAATAAACCAAGTTGACCTCCACCTGTTACCCGGTGAAGTTGGCTGTCATCTCTGACTAAACCCTTTTCTTTCCCTTCAAAGCCCTCGGCACCACTGAGAAGGTGGGAAGACACAGCTGTGCACTGACTCAAATTGATACCAGTCATAACCAGACAGTGTTTCACAGTACAAATTACAAGCAACAGAGAGGAGGGGGGGGAAAAAAAAAAGAGGGAAAAAAAAAAATGTAGTGCCAATGAATTCTGGAAGGGGGCAACATTTTTCATCCATTTAACAATGAGATTTTCATAAAAAGAAGTTCTCTTTTTTTTGCTTGTTTGGGGTTGTTTTTGTTGGGTTTTTTTTGTTTGTTTGTTTGGTTTTGGTTTTTTTTTTTTTTTTTTTTTGTGTGTGATATTATGGACTAGCATTTGAGGCAAGGAACATTTTGCTTATGCCATAGCAATGAACCTGTGCTAACACCACAGAGGAAGGACTGAAGAACATAATGGAAGCTATTTGTTTTGCTTTTATATTTCATAACTTGAATGCATTACACTGGTTCAAAGGGGTTCAGCTGCAATTGCACGTGACTTTCTGGACTTAGGAACAAGTCACAGCTACGTAATGCAACACTGCTAAATAAAAAAGAATTAAATATTATGGAACACAGAACAGCAAGAAATGTGCCATGAGGAAACCCGTGTAGCTGCTGCAGTCATTTCTTCAAATATATCATCGTGGCAAAACCGTGTGAGAAGCTTTCTAATACAAAGACATATCAGAAAAAGCCATTTCATATAAAGTTGGACTTCTCTGGGTGATTAATGCTACGTTCAACAAAGGAGACAGTGTCTGTCTAATTACATTAAATACTTATCTTCTAGGGATTGGCAGGGTGTTTCTGCTCAATGTCACTTTTCATGACAATGTAATGATAGATCCGTTTACTTACCAGTGCCATTAGCAAAAATTGTACTGTTTTCTCAACTGCCCTCATATCATGAAAATATTTGATTAACATACTGCAGCTTATCTAATACTCTAAGCAACATATTCTGCATAGTTTTCTCTCTATTAAAAGAACAAGATTACAGCTTGTAAAATTTTTATTGCACTCACACAGAAATAAATGAATAATGTGTGATATGTTCAAGTACCTTACTAGTTCAGAGAACAGGTTTATTTGATTTAAAATATTAACTTGTACTTGAAATATTAAGATTTTTGGGGGAAACAAGCAAATAAACAAAGTCAGTACTCTGAGGCACTACTTCCCATCCAGGTCTTAGTTATTATTTCCTTTTCATTTCAGCACATGTTTTGAAACTTTTAATACCTTAGGGGAGGGGAAAAAAAAAAAAAAGCAAAAAAAGCTTTCATTCCTTTGCTGAAAAATAGATATGGCCATCTCCCAAGTCTTTAAAATTCACCACATCGTGAACTGACTCTTCAGAGTCATGCTACTGTGCCAACATCCAGCAAACAATAACCCTCTGGAAGAATGTACCCAGCCAAGGCAGTTTATATAGTAACAAGATAATTTCATAAACTTATATTGAAGAGCGAGGCTGTGATGTAACATTCTAGCAGTATATATCAGCTACCTGATATTTACTAACAAGGTTAAACTCCTATCTGTTTGTCTCAGCACTCTTCATAATTCACTTTTTAATGGATGGACAGGAAAAGTCAGCAGTGTATGGCACAGATCATCTTTGAAATAGGACAAGACAGCTTACGGCAGTAGCTGCTCCAAAACACCCTTCCTGTTCCCACACAATCACATCAAGCCTGGACTTTGCAGCTACAGCGCTTCAAATTTACTCATAAACCCTTCAGGGGCGTGTTTCTATTTCCAAGTAAGCTGGTAGATTTGAAAAACAAAGGGTCCCAAGGAGGAGGTCCCAACAGAGCATCATTCCTCATCTGCTTGGGTTGGCACTCCTGGGCAGGAGAAGGCACGTGGGGAGCTGCCTTCCCAGCAGGTGAGGAGGGAGGACATCCACCCCATTTTGCTGAGGAGGGAGGACATCCACCCCATTTTGCTGAGGAGGGAGGACATCCACCCCATTTTGTCACAGCTCCTCGGGCTGCCACGAAATGGCAGCGGGGACGCACCAAGAGCGACTCGCGCATCCGCACAGCGCTGCAGGATCCACCCAAACTGCCTCCAAATCCCCTGCAAGTGACTCTTGCGGGGAGAGGATGACACCACAGCCAACTGCCACATGCGACTCTCCAAATTAATAATGGATTTAGGATATTCATTCCCTGAGCTGCGAGGGTTCGGGGTGTGTCCGCAATTATCGAGATATAAGTCTGACACACATTATCCTTCTATCAATGTCATCTCCCTTAGTAGCCAACAGATTATCAGCAGCTTTGTGATATTCCAGGTGTCAAAGAAGAATTAAAACCACAACAATTGCACAAACAAAGGGACAAAAGATGGGATACGTGTTTCTGAGCCCTGCATATCAATTTAATATGTGCAGCTGACAATGATGCAAATGTCCTCGGGAGAGAGGCAGCAAGATCCGTGCCCAAACATACACACACCACTGTCAGCAAGATGGCAGGGAACAGAAGCAGTAGGATTCCCAGCCCAGGACACATGCCTCAGCAGGCAGAGCAACCCAACGAAACAATCCTCTGGTTGGGGAGAATTTTGGAAGCACCTGATATGGAAAAGGGCCCTAAACAAGCCAGATGGTACTTTTAGCTGGCAGCAGAAAGTAGGAGACAGCCAAAAACATTACAGCATTTCCCCAAGAGGCCAGCAAATCGATTTTTAACCATTTTTTTTTAAAGTGACGCTATGAATATGAAAAATAATGTTTTGATGCCTTTTGAAATCACTAATTTTATGGACAATATACTTACAGAGGACACAACTGGAAGAGAGGAGAAAGCATTGGATTTTGACTTTCCCAGGGTGGCTGTATATTTGACATCAAGTTTCTATTCAGTCACTGCCACTGTTTACTCAGAATTAAGTGTCAGTTTTTGTTCTGGGTTATCCACATAAAATTAAGGAGAAAAACCCAGCAGAAGCAGAGAAATAGCACTGTAAAATCACAATAGCACAAGAGTTCACAGAGCATGGGAGAAATGTTGCTTTGTCCTCTTAAAACCTTTTCCCCCCAAAATTAATGGGTTTCTAGATGATCATTTTTTAACAGAGGACAAACAATTTCTCTAATACTTACAAGGTACCATTTGGTGGGGGATTTGCATAAGAAATACAGCTGTTTGGGGGAATGTTTTAATTTTTAAAACCTCCAAGCAGCCCGAATTTGCAATTTTGCCTGGGTGACAGGGGTCTTTCCAGGGACCAGCCTGATGCCAGATGTCCAACAGTCCCTTTGACCAGGAGCAGCTCCTTGCAGAGCACCTTTAGGTTATGTGTGGTTGTGGGAATTTCACTCAAGGATGGAGAACAGAGGGAGGCTGTAGGGACTGAAAGGGCAAAGAGAGGCAGAGGAGTCATGAACCAAGTGGGAATGAGCATCACCTCTGTCTCAAAGCTGCTCCTCACGTGTAGGACTGGCCACACTCTGAGGAAGAGTCAGGATGGTGCTTTACTTCCATTTGCTGCTATTTTGTTTAAAAGTAAAAGCAAGCCCTAAGACAGGGTTAAACCTGGACTACATCCAAAGTGCTTTCTCCTGTTCAGAGCAAGGTAGTGCATTAGTGTGCTGCATCATGGATAATACTCCTGGAGACAAACGTGGGCTGCTGCAATAAAACACTAAATGCGAAGAAAGATAATCCATACATTTATATTTTTCAAATCTCGTTGATTGTAAATCCTTACTTGTTTTTTTTAAATAAAATTATTTCCCTCCTATAAGTAGAACCCAAGGCTTTGCCTCCAGCCCTTGTTGAGATAAAACAGTCCCATTTTTCTCCAGAGTGCTGCTCTTGGGGCTGCAGGTACCACCTCACTTGTCTGGATTTTTGGGGTTTGAAGATCTGCACGCAAATCTATTGAGGCGAATGAAGACTGTGCACAAAACAGTAAAACAGCCTATAATTTTCCAGCTAAATTTAGCAAGAGGATCTCTTATGTTATGCTTTTTGGTGTATATCACACTAAAAATAGCAGTGAGCACTGATGTAAGGGAAGAGCAGAAAGGATGATGTCAGTAGGGCTGTGCTGGAGTGGCAGGGACAAGCAGAGGTGGAGGATGTTGTGGATCTCCTGCTCTTCCCTGGGCAAGATGGAACCAGAAGAGAGCTGTAGCCATGCCAGATGCTGAGGTTTAAGTTTCTTTGAAGCTGGAAACTGAAAGAACTTAAAACATCATCCCTTCTTTAGGCTCACTGCATTCACACCGCGAGCTCTGGGGTGGGAGTCACAGAAAACCCACTCTGGGTGGACAGCACAGCTGCTGTCACAGCACACAGGCATTTCTGCAGGTATAAGATGGCTCTGCAGCTACTGAGCCAAATTGTTACCTGAGCTGAGAGGCTGCTAGATGGATTTCTGTGCTTCCCTGTGCTCGCTGACTGCTGCGGTCAAAGTGTTGGGCAGCACTTAACTTGAAGGAAAGTAAAGAAAGTAACTGGGGAATGATTTATTCACTACTTCTGGCAGTGAAAAAGAAAACCACTAAGAAGCATCCAGCACAATGATCAGGCAGCAGACAAAAGAAGTGGTTCTTCCTCATGCAGCACCGAGCAAAACTGGAACTTTCTGCCATGGGATGTTGTGGGGGCCAAAATAAAGAATGAGTTAAAAGCACATCTCTGAAAGGCAAGTTCACTGAAGGCAGTCAGTCCCAAAGATGTGGACAAAACCTCTGGCTCATGAAACCAAGCTGTTTGCTGCCAAAATCCATGAGGCTGTACTCTGAAAAGCATCACTGGATGCCTCTCCTACTGTTGTTATCTTCCCTGAAGTGTCCACCACCAGCTCTTGTCAGAGAGAGTGAACTGCCTGTCTAGGTGAGCCTTTGGTCTAGCTGAGAAGAGCCATTTGTTCCTCTCTGTGGGCAGATTTTTGTAGGCTGGAATGTGCTGTACCTGGCAGTTGAGAAGCAGGAAAATTGCAGAGGGCATCCAGCACGATGAAATTAAGGAGAATGGCTCCTCACCTGGTGCAGAAGCAGGAGCACACCTAAAGTCAGTGTGGCAGAAGGTGTGGGAAAGAGAATGGAAAAAAAGAGATGAGATTTGGTCTTCTTCCTGTACCTGGTCCTGCACAGCCTTCTGGAAGTGTCCAAGGTCAGGCTGGATGGGGCTGGGAGCAGCCTGGGATAGGAGAAGGTGTTCCTGCCCATGGGATGAGCTTTTAAAGGTCCCTTCCAACCCAAACCATTCCATGATCCTATAATTCCTCCAGTCTCCTAACACCTCTCCTTGCACCTTTTATCTCTGGGTGAAAATGTTTCCTTTAAAATAAAGCCTGTTTTCTCCTCTCAAGCCAAGATCAAACATGTGCAGGGAGCACAGTAGCTGCACTGTGTGCTAGGCACTGGAGTGATGGTTGTACTGGGAATGTTAATAAACAGTGCCCAGAGCAGAACTTCTGCATAAAAAAAGGGTGTATGTTACATCTCTCCCCCTCTCCCCTGTCTCATGCAATATTTACACAGCTGTGCTTTGTAAAAAGTGTGTGTGGGGGGTTTATTATTATTTTTTTGTAACTTATTTACCTAAGATAGCCCAGCATCTGTTTTGTGGTGAGCTTCTTTCACAAAGTTTCACAGTTGCCTTGACTGATGCAAAAGGAGGTCATGCTCCTTACTCAGTGATCATAAAACCATTTGTTTCAAACACTTAGCCATTCTATTTGGCTAATTTTGCTCTGTTCTGTGTTTTTGGTTTGTCCTCTGCTTGGAAATGTGCATCCCTGGGGGAACCGATCTGGCTAGGTGAGTATTTTAGTTATCTGTTTTATAAAATGCAGAAGTGCACAGGAATTTGCAATAATATGCATCATTTACTGGCTCTCAATATGTACTGTATATTGGCTCTGAAGATTACTAATATTTTCCAGCTGCTTTCAAAAAAACTAAAAAAAAGAAAGAGTTCAAGGGAGTCTTTGCAGTGGGTCCTTTCCCATGACTGCCTACACAGGTGATGAAGACTTTCCTGTGTCCTGAAGAATTAATAAGCCTGAACATTTCTATACCAGCAGCATACCACAGGAGATAAAATATTGCTTCTGCTTCCCAAACACATTAGAAAAAGCAAGTCTGCTGATCTCAACTGCTAAGACAGCACATGAAAGGAATGTAGTCCATTTCCCAACCAAGATCTAATCTATAGGAGAGTTTATAGATCCAAGTCAACATCCTGAATTGGTCCCAGAAGCAAACAAGAAGACTAGTTCCATTTTTGGAAGACTACTTTTAATGCGTTTAATGCCATTTTGCAACTAAACAGCCCCATGCTGCACTATCAGATGATCTTCAAGGATCTCTGGGTCAGAGGAGACCTGTCTGGAGCTCACAAAGATTCAGGTTTGACAGACCCCAAAGCAGCAAGAAATGCACAGCCACAGTCACCCAGAGCAGCTTCTGACTTTCAGGGCTCACCTGTGGAAAGGAACTGTCTGCTTCTGTCTCAGTGCCAAGGAAGGTGGGAGTTTTCACTCAGTGTCAAAAGTGGAGCCCCAGACACATCATTGTCTTTGCTTTAAGTTACATTTTGTGGGCTGTTGTGGGCAGAGGGTGAGGACTCCCCATCCCTGGAAGTGTCCAAGGATAGGCTGGATGGGGCTCTGAGCAACCTGGGATGGTGGAAGGTGCTGCCTGGGGCTGTGGGATCCCTTCCAAGCCAAACCATGCTGGGATTCTTTGTTTTTCTGGTCAACAATGGGTGGCAACAAACTGTTGCTTGGCCACCAACAATATCTGAGAAAGTTCAGGCCCATGTATGACCAACACAGCGCAGCCATCCCAGGAATCCTGATCTCATTGGGAAACATCATTCCAGCCTTTGTCAGAGAATAGTTTTCCATGCAGGAAATCCTTCCTATATGTCTGTAAAAAGGATGCAGGTGATGTGAATTGTGTCTGGTGACAGAAATACCTCAGGTGACCTTACACTGTGCCAGTGCACAAAAGATCTGCTTTTCTCTCGGCCGCCGAGGTCAGTGAAAGCAGCACGTAGGGGTGATGTTAGCACCAGGCCAGTCAAAAACAGCTTTAATTTGATAGCTACAGGAGAATTCTTTCTGCATTTTCAACTCAGAACTCCTACAGCTCCATCTCCATTTTTAAATGATGCATTTCCTGACATCTGGAACTGGATGCAAGGAGCAAAGCCACAAGGCTGACCGACCGCCCGACTTCTCCGGGACCACGCTGAAGGGATGTTTTCCTCAGGGGATTACAGCAAAGCTGAGGCATGTGCTTCAACACTTGCATGGGATTACTAATTTTATTAAAAATGGAAAGTACACTTTAGGCTGAATCCCAAGGCCAAGTTCTTTGGTGTTGTCCAGAGTCTGGAAAAAAAAAATAAAAGGAGCCCTGGAGGGATGTGAAAACATCTAGAACTTCTCAATCTGAGCTGACTTTTCGGTGAGCAGTTCTTCCCCTACCTCCAGCTTCCTTCCATGGTTTTGAGGCAGCACTGCCAGCAGCATGGCAAGTTGTCACAGGTCTCATGCTACTACATGAATTGCCAAAGACAAGCTGAGCTATTGATCCAGTGGTAATTTGCTGTCAAAATGACTCTGTCTGTGATGGCAAATGAGCAATGTTAATCACTCGACTTGACGAGTGCCACTGTGAAAGACTGACAATGCTCAAAGCACCACCATGGACCTGCTGTGTTTTTCCTGGCTCCATTAAGTTCCTGGTCTTCACTGGCCTTGACCAATTAGAGTTTAACTTATCCATTAAGGTGCAGTTCTGGGAAAGTTCTGTTTAAAATAAACAACAACTTATATTGGTGAGTAACTCATCAGCTATGCAGCAGCCTGATTCTGATTGCCTGGCAGAGAAACACACACATTTTGTGCAGTATCTGATAAAAGATCTATAATGTGCTAACACAAACCTATCATGTAGCACCTGTGACTAACAGATTGTGATATCAAAGTCTTGATGCCTAAGTGCTCCTGTAAATGCATTAAACTTTTAGCGGCAGGAACTGTAGACTGCCAGTGACAAGGAGCTGATATGGTATTTCAGTAAAAGTTGATAAGTGTTATTGCTCTTAGAAGAAAAGAAAAATCTTATGTTCTTGAAAACCACTGGGCAGCTTGTGTTTTGATGGGATACTGTAATGCAGAGAGCAGGGATATGGCAACACATGGACTCTACCAAAAAAAAGACATTTAAGGGAAGCTCTGTATCCTACAGCTGCTGGAGTTCCTTGAAGTGTGTTCCCATCATACATTCCACTTCAAGCATCTACCTGTTCACTTGGAGTCAGCTTTTTAGGTGGCTGCCTGCATGTGGGGCCTTGTTGAAGAACATGTTAAAGAACAAAGTTCATCCTGAACATGAGGAACAACTTCTGAGCAGGTTGCCCAGAGAGGATGTGGAGTCTCCCTCACTGGAAACACTCAAGACTGTGCCCTGTGCTCTGGGATGACCCTGCTCGAGCAGGGAGGTGGGACCAGATGACCCCACTGTGGTCCCTTCCAGCCTGAACCATTCTGTGTGAAATGTTCCCACTGTCTTTAGATATTAAGTTCAATGGAGGAAAAAATGGCCCTGGTGCCTGCTGGGAGATGTGCTGAGGTGTGTAATGAAGCTGCTGCACCAGGCAGGTACAGGCAGAGCAGCTCTGGGACTGCCTGACCTCACACACTGAGAACCAGAGGGCAATTCAAAGTCACATCTGGGAAATACTGAGTAAATACAATTGGCAGGGATCCTGGATGTTAGACCTCCTCTGGTCTAAGGAAAAGGGATGTTACCTGGGCTTTGTCTTTCTGCTGTAGGCCTGTGAGTATCCAAAAAGTTCAGCTCAAGGAAATTGATTAAGATCATGAAATTCCTCTGTCTAGTTATGACCCAGTGAAAACTGCCCACTGCAGCAAGTCACTGAAAAGTAGTGCCAGAGAATTATTTGACATTGAATACTCCAGCTCTGCAGTTGAATGTTTTCCCAGTGAAAAGGGATTCTTTTTCTATTCCTTATTTTTTATAATACATGGTTCTCATGTTTTTCATCATATTTTCTGCAGTCAATCCCTTGAATCTTTGGTAGTAATGCAGCACAATCATTGAAAACTTCTCTGGGCTCTGAGTTAGTGCACAATGTCAAGGCCTTTGATGAGCCCACAGACCTTTTGCCTGAGGACATACCAGACACACTCTGCATCACTGATGATGGGACACACCACACATAAAATTTCATCTTCCAGGCAGTGCCAGGCAACAACTGTGCTTAGGGCATAAAGAAAATGATCTAGGATCTCCCTTATAGCACTTTCTCCCGAATTTCCAAGATGTAATTCCAAACAGACGTTGAAAACAAACTCTTGTGGTCATCTGAACTATGCCTGAGTGAGCTTTTCTGATGCATATGGCATAAATAAAAGTTTCTCAGTAAACATGGAGAAGTTTTCTTGCATGCTGAGGAGAAAGTCCATGCCAGATTTAAGAAAAGCATTATTGAAACAAGTTCTGGACTGGTTGCCTGCATGTGGCTGTTCCATAAGCAGCCATGGGGAGAGTTAAGTTACGGGTCACTGACACTGCAAGGGAAATACTCCAAAATGAGATTTCAGCTCCTCAGTAGAACAGAAATTCTTCAGAAACTGTTTTCAGACAGTTCCATGGATGGTGGCATGAGAACAAGCAGCAGCAGCCCGGGTGGTTCAGTGAGCAGTCACGAGTCTGACTTTAAAAGCATCGTCACCACCACAGATGAGCCCAGCAGTGTAAGGGGGAGCTCTCCCGTTAGAAATTCATGTGAAATTTTCAACCTCACAAGCCCCTGGAACTGCAGATATGTCTATCAGCCATGCAGTGCAAGAGGTATTACTAATTCCTTAAGGTTTCTGCACTGAAAGTCTTCTTTGTTTCCTGGGGTTTTCAAGGTGAAGACAGACAAAGGCCCAGCACAGCACAATGGGAGCAGAACATCCAGGGTGGGGCTGGGGCAGGGGGATGACCATGACATGAACAGTCACACCAGTCTCTCAGTGGAAAAAGGACCACAGAGCTCCAGCCCCTTTGCAAACCAAGCTGGTCAAGATCACAACCAGAGCAGAGCTGTTTGTCTCTTCAGATACCTCAAGAAGTGCAAGGAGTGCAAACATGAACCTTTTCTGGGATTACTGTCCACTAGGGACTGAACTACTGTGTGGAAATACAAGTAGAAGATGTAAGAATAAAGTAGAAGATCTAAGTAAAGAAACAAGTAGAATACCTAAGTAAAGAATCCAATAGGATACTCTGAATTTGCATCTTAAACATTTCTTTCCACGCCACGCTGTAGAAACACAATGGAAGCAGACTTGGCAAATACTATCCATGTGTTCCACAAAATGACTGAGGGAGCACAATGTGAACATTACTCCTGGACTGGATCAAGAGAATGCATTAAAAAAAAATTGCGTAAGTGGAATAGAGATATACATTAACTCAATGTTTGCTTATTATGGAATTAAAAAACGTATACCTGTAATTATGGCTTACCCCCATTACAAGCAGAGCTGCCACAGAACTGAACAGAGGCCAGCTTTGTGCAGGAGTTCAAAGCCAGTGTGATGTTGCCTTATTTTCTTACTAACATCATCTTTATCCTCTCTTGCCCTTCTTCTCGGTTAACAAGAGTTATGTACTGAAAGTGCTGAGATAAAGTAATGGTAAGGAGGATACCGCAAAAGGTATTTGAAAAGCAGAAGTAATTTACTACATGTCTGCTTTGTTTTACTTCCTAAGCCTTCCTGTTGTGAAAGGAAATTCATCTTTTCTGGCAGACTCCAGCCTTTTCAGGTCGGAGAGCTCCCCAGGAGCTTTCGAGTGCAGGTAAATGGATGTGAGACTCAAGGAGTACAGCCCAAGGAACATGGGATTAATGCTGGGGCTTGCTTTGGCTGTCACATCTGACGTACAAGGAGACTGCTGCACCCTTGGTCGCAGGAAATATCTGTAAAAGAAACAAAGCTGAGTCCTTTGCTCATCACTGCAGGCCTGATGTGCCACGAAGGGAGAGGTCGTGCTGCTGCTGGTGGTGGGTGAGGCGTGAAGGATCTACACCCAGGTGGGTGAAGCGTGGAGGATCTACACCCAGCAAAGTCCCACCATGAGACAGACACCAGGGTGCCTCAGCAGAGCAAGTGAAAGCCCAGAGGAAGGGCTGTGGATGGACAATAGGTTGCAGCCTGTGTCCTGCACACAGGAGCAGGCACGGGGGAAGCATCCACTGCCTGATGGAAATAGCACACAGAGTGGTTTTGTCCTCTTCTGTTCTCCGGCCAGTTTGCACATATGTTCTGAGCATACAGCCTGCCCTCCAAAGACCACTTACAGGGGCAATCACAGGGAAGCAAAGCAGGAAGAAAAGTATCCAAAAAGGGAATTTGTTCAAGAGAAAAAAATGGAGACAGATGTAGAGCGGCGAGTCACGGCTGGCGGTAAATAACCCTCTGCCTGGAGTGCTCTCCTTCTCCAAGAGGAGTTCACATATTCCATTTCATATTTCCTTTCTAGGAAGTCAAACCTTTGTTTTTCTGGCATTTTTTCTTTTTCCCTTCTGTATGGTCTAAAGCTTGTCTTCTCATTTGCCCTTTCTCTTCTAGGTTTTGCTCTCTTTGAAGTGCATTTGTTCCATCTCCCTCTCCCACAGCCCTGATTTCCCTGCACTGTCCCAGGCCACACCTTTCAGTACCACCCTCTCCCGGTGCCTGTGCCACCAGCACGTGCGTGCTTCACACCTGCTCCAGGGTTTGAGTCTCCTCTCTTTCTCATGTGCACATCTCAAAATTAAGCAGATGCGACACACAGAGATGGAATATTCATCCTCTCACTCCCATAAACCTGTCAAGGCATATAGGCTAAGAAGCTATCTCTGCATAAATCTAAATCTCCTGTGAGGAAGCAATCTACTCAAAGGCAATAAAGGCAAAGGATGTATTATTATCTTTGGTGTGGATCCTACTGGGCTGGGAGGTTGGCTGCTGGCTCCTCTCTGAACTTTCCTTCCCAGCCAGAGCAGCCATCCCACAGACAAGTCTAAGCTTCCTTTCCTTGGTCTGATTTCTTCCTCCTGTTGTTTGGCCAGTAACCCAAAGGACAGGGTTTAATTATGGACTTTGGAAACCTGGCTTGCTCTACTCTGCCAGCACGGGATAAAACCTCAGCCTGTCTTCTGAAACAGCCCCATTCTATGTGCACTGCTGATACCTGTGTTATCCCACACAGCACAAAGTGAGCTGCAGGGAAGAAGTGCCAAGCTAAACAAAAAGATGGGTTTAGTCTTTAAACTTCTACTGCAAATTTCACTGAGAAGAAAACAAAACACCGAAGCTCAGAGATTACTGTATGCTAAAAACTGTGCCACCATTTTGATTGTAGATTAAATCAATGGCAAGGCCTTTCTCTGGAAATAAAGACATCGGAAAGGATGGATCTGAATCTGGTCCAGGCCCCAAAGCTCCCTCTCAGAGAGGACTGCTGTGGAAAGTTCCCAGCTAAAATGGGATGTTAGCATCACTTGTGCAGTTTTCAGGTGACCAAATTATTTTCTAGGCAGATGCCCCACTAAAGACTCCTCAAACATTTTGGAGGTGAAACTTCCGTGTCAAACACAAAAGGCCACAGGTTAGTGTCACACCCAGGTGTGATGTCTGTGCACAGACCACAGCAGGACGTGTCCCTTGGGGGAGAACCTCAGGCCAGTGACACACCACTGCTGCCCTGGCAAGGAAGGACACTCAGCACTGTTTTGTCCTTCACCACTGATGAGCTGTGGCTCTTCAGGTAATCCCTCTGTCAGCCGTGCTCTTGCAGTGACCCTGTTTCACAGACAAGCTGAGGCAATGAATTCAGAGGACAGGCTGCTGGAAAGCCAGGGCAGAAGCACTGGGGTAGGGCTGTGTGGATATAGCACAGGGATGGCTTGGAAGTGCATCCCACGTGGGCAGGATAAAGAAAGCTCTTTTTCTTCACATCTGTGACAGTGATAGATGGCTTGGTGAATCTGAGCTATATCTAGTTGGTACCTGGCTACAGTCCCTGATGCTGCAAGGTGATTTTCTGCCATTTTACAGGCAAGACTAAGCAGAATCTGGGATTTTTCTATAATAAGTGAGGAAGGTCATGAGGAAGGAAGAACCTTCTCTTGTCTGACTTGTTCTTGCCTTTCTGAGCAGGAAGTTCGACATAGGCAGCTGTGCTTCCTCATGATGGGCACCCAGTGGTGCCAAGAGCAGCAGAGGTGCTTTGGGTAATTCCCTTGCCCATCTCAGCAGCTCAGTGCCACCATCAAGCCAGGGCTTGGACGAGCCAGAGGTAATGACCACATGTGGGGAAAACCACCAGCAGTGACAGCAGAATTGATAGCCAACCCCTGGCTGTTGCACAAATGGAGAACATTTGTCATTTCCAACGAGTACCCCAAACTTTGGGGGAAGCTGTCCCCCAGCCTGGCAGTGATGCAGAAGCAGTGACCCCACCAGTTTCCAGCCATCTGTGTCTGCAGAGCAGGCTGGGATCTCTCCCTCCAAGCCAGGCTTTTGTCCGCGCTCCTGCCGCTCCGTCAGCACAGGTTCAGCACAAGGTGAAGCTCTGCCTTACATCATCTGCAGCCTGGAGCTGATGGAGGGGACAGCCCCTGGTGCCTGGGAGCAGGACACCTCAGAGCAAACAGCAGAGCCCTGGGGACGGCGGTGGCAAGGCAGTCACGGGGAGCCTGGCACTTGTCTGCCTGCAGGTCCACCCTCTCCTCCTGCCAAAGTGCCACATCTGCAGTCAATAAGGGCCCACAAGCTGGCTCCTCCTCATTAGAGGAGAGAGGGCAGCTGGCAGGGGATCCTCCAAGGGCTCCCAGGCACAGGAATCAGTCTCCTCCCAGTCTGGAATAGCCCAAATTTGGTGACTTTCTGGGCATGCTGTAAAGGACAGCTGTTTGACAGGGTCTCCAGAGAAAGCTGTGGGTATGTTTCCTACATGATGAAGGATATAGGTGGCTGGCCATGTGCCCACAGAACTGATTTTAATGCTGTGCAGGTCGAATTCACTTTTCTGTGCTGTATAGTTCATTATACACAGTGCCCTGGACAAGCATGTGTTTCTTCCAAACAAACCAAACCCATACTATTTTAAATCCAGACAAACAAGAAAGACAAAAAATACGTATTGCAAAAGATCCTTTGCACTTTTAGAGGACCTTCCCAAACCCTGGGAGGCACTGCTTGCTTTCCTCTAACAAATAAGACTTCTGTTATTTTTATTGGCAATAAATACTTGATTATTTAGCTGTAAGCAACACTGAGGCATTAACTTCACCTGTGCACATAGCACTGACCCAGAAAAATATTTCCAAGAGTATTAAGCACCCAGATGATCTCAGGATAAGTGATCAATGGACAGTCAAGTATGTAACATAACATAACCCAAAATAATGATCAACAGGAAAGATCACACACAAAAATTAACTGAGAAGAGGCCAAAGAGCTTCCTCAACATTCTGAAGAGTAACATCCAGTGATATCTGTTCTGATATGAAGCCTCCAATCACACTTCACAGCATTACAGATTAATAAAACAACTCCTTCTGTAAGTCTCTTAAAAGTCATTACTGAGTGATCTCAAGTGTTGTATAATGCTTGAAAAGTCCTTCTACCTTATATAAGTTTAGGGATATTTATTTAAGCAGCATAACTGATGGAGCACAGCCCAGACAGGTACTGCTTTTTGCTAGAAAAAGCTATCCCAGAACTGGATCTGGACAATTTGACAGAAAAAGACCGCCTATCTTCTGCTGCATTATTTAAATACTTCAGATATTTGGCCAAAACACAGAAGTGACACACTACAGAAACATTCACAGCTGCAGGAGCAATAAAACCACTGCCATATTTTCATGAGGCCGTTTCTCGGAAGTGACGAGACGTCTAGAGCTGGTCACCTCTCTAACACAGCAATCCTGATAACGAAACAGAGCAAGTGGAGATGAAGTTCTGGGGCTCTGGGAGCCGGGGCTTACCTGGCTCCACTTCATGCCATCCACTGGACTGGCTGCCACTGCCTGGAGAGCGCCCTTGGCTTGTGTAGAACGGCTCCTCACCAGGGCTGTCCATCTCATCCTCCACAGACTTGAGACGTTTTGTGGAGCTGAGAATGCAAGGAGCACACAATGAGGGCATGGAAGAGGAACCAAGGCACTGCTGTTGGGACATGCTTGAGAATAACTCAAGGTAGAACAGATTTAGGGCGCTTTGGTGAGATACAAAACAACATTTCACAGGCCAAACCCCTAAACACGCACCAGTTTGACCAGAAGTTAGGCTGACATTTAGGCTTTCACAGATTCAGAGTAGGACATTTTTCAAAGCGCACAGAGGTCAATAAAAAGGCAAGAATTTCATCTGCATTGCATGATTCTTGCAGTTTGAATGAATATGGTGATGACATACGAGACTTATTTTCATTGCCAGATTTTTTCACGGCTAATTCTGAAAGCAAATTGTTTATCTGTTCAAACTTTTACTTTCAATCTTTTCAATTAGCCCAGTCCCATAAGAAGGACCAGAGGCAAGTGGATGATGGAAGGATCCATTCTTGGTTCAAATGTTCACGCTATCCTACAATAAGAAGCATTTGACTCTGCAGCTGTGCCAGCAAGCACAGAAAGCCCCCAATGGGTATCTCTGGCCAGTGTCAGCATTAAAGAATCCCCCTGTGATACATCACACCTCCCTCACCAGAGGCTCAGGACACAGAAGAGCCCTTTGAGTGGTCTCTGGTGGCCGCTGGCTCCAGCAGTTCTGCAGGGAGAGGATCCCAGAGCCAAAGACACTCAGCTTGGCTCTGTTTTCCATAATGAGTTGTACAGACTGTGTGGGGACCTTACTGAGAATTTCTCTTCTAAGTACTTTTCCAAGGCTGGGCCAGCTCACTTCTTTTTTTTTTTTCTTTTCCCCCAAATCTGTATTCTATTAAGACTTAAGGCATTCAAGAACAGGCTGCTCTGTGTAGGGGGAACACATTTAGCAGACATAAAATCTTCCACTCTCGGTTTAGAGCTTGCAGCCTCCCCACCCTAAGCTCTGCACAGGTAGGAGCTGGCGGGTGTGCAAAACCAGTTGGTGAGAAACAGGAAGAATAAGTCTTGTGGCATGTGTGGAATGCAGGTTTGGCCATTCCTTAATTTAGAGAATTGTTATGTGTCAATAGGGGAAATTGTGTGCATACAATATAATTACCGCCTGATAATTCTGCTGAGTCTGTGTATTTAAAGAATTTTTTTTTTTTTTCTGACTGGGAACAGCCTAATGAGAGGAAAACAAACATATTACCAAGTTATTAACTACCCATGCTGTTTATAATTAGCTCCTTATCAGTGGTAGCTATTTGCAGAAGAATAGAAGAGCAACAACTGAGCTCTTAAGTAACATTAATAACCTCACTTTTGCTTCTGGAGTCACCAGTAAATTCTACCTGAGAATGGTGCTAATGATGAGTGCTGTAGGCTACACAGTTTACAGGCAAGAAAGAAACAGCACAAAGTTTTTAATTGATGTGTAGTGGGAATTGTAGTCACTGAGCTCCATAGCGTGCACACTAAGTGCAAGACAGAATGTTCTTCCAATCACTGCAAACTGTAAGAAGTTACTGCTAAGAGCCTCTCGTTAAAGATTATTATTTTAAAATAAAAACAACAGCTATATTCAAACTACAGAGATTTTTCACACGTGCACTTGCTCACTGCAAAGCTGGTGGCACTGCAGGCTGAGATAAAAATGTAAAAGAGCGTTAGGCAGGAGTTGGACTTTCTTGTCATGTCTTTGAAATAAGTGATCTATTTTGGCTGTGGGGGAAGAAAAATCAATCTGGTTCCTTAATAGTGTTCAAGACTACTCGAGTGACTGAGCTTGTTTATAAATCTAATCTCATGGATGATTAAAGTGAAAGGTAAAAAATAAAAAATATCCTTGTTTGATAGTTGGCATCTAAATCAAAATCAAAATCAGATGGGGCAGTCATCTGCATTAGCAATTTGGTTTTCCAAAGGCTGAGTCACAAACTTCTAAATGCTTTATGAAAACTAAATGCTTTATAGACCAAGATCCTAAAACAGTCTTAGTCTCACAGGTATCACTTTTTACAATAAAAAATACATTTAAGTCTATCTTAAGACTTTCCTCGCATCTTATTATGCTCCAAGTTCTCTTCTGCCACAAGCCAAAACTCAGCAATTCCAGTGGAACTTCTCCTGATACACCCAGATAAAACCAGGAGCTACACAGGTCCACGCAGCAGTTTTTCTTAGAGGCTTGCACACACAAAAAGAACTTTACTGCAATCCAGCTGAACATTCAGGTCTGTGAATCTGAAACAGCTCCACATCGTGAGGCCCCCAAACAGCTTGTCAGAGAATTTAATGGTTACTTTCCCAGATGAGTAATGATGCTGGCCTGGGTTTCCAAGGAACCTGGTGGTAGGCAGGGATTAAATTACCTGGTAGAGGATGTGCTAGGTAAAGACCTCCTCATTGCTCCTGGGCTCATGCTGTAGTACGAAGAACTTTCCAAATCTGAGAGGGAGAAATTAGGGCCTGTTCCTGCAGCTATCGGTGCTGGGGAAACAAAAGAGATTGCAGTCAGTAAGTCATGCGAATATGGCATGAATTGCACTTCAAAATCACTTTCTTCTTCCTCATGGGTGTGTTTAGTTTCACGATGGGAACAGGTGGGATGTGGAAATTAGGAAATGCTAATGGTACCTGGCATTGCAATCAAGAAGATGGAAATTTTATCAAGAATACAGTGTTCCATGACATAGAATCTCTCTTACATTCCTCCAAAGATATTATTATTATTTTTTAAAATTAAACAATTACGGCACTACTTCCTCTAAGCGCTGCTTTTCTATTAATGTCATTCTAACATTTAATGAAACTTGTTGCTTTTAGGACCACGTTGTCTCTATTGGCATGGTTACAGATAGGCTGCATCATCCCTGCAGAGTGCTTGGCAGGATCTATAAGCAGCACAGGCAGGGAAATACACACCTCAGAACCTCTGGGGTACGTGTGATGTACAGCCACAAGCACAGAGGTTAAAAAAGCAGATGAGAAACTTCAGTTCTTTTGTGCCTAAGAGCATCTGAGCTTTCCTCTGGCCTCTCCTCCAGCTAAATCAGAGCTAGAGACATACGACTCCCCAAAAGTCTTATCCAGCAGTGACCTTCCACTCTTCACCCCATCACCTTACCCAGTACTGAAATTTCTCTTGCAAAGGATACGAATCCCTGCAATTTCCCTGCCCTGGATCTTTGGTTTCACATTAAACATCACAGATTCCTACACACCCTGAAATTTGCAGGCACAAGCCATGAACTCCATGTGCTGTATTCTTCTGGGAGCAGACAAGGAGCAGAGCAGCTTAACGTTGGAGCCAGCAGAGAATGGATTTCGTGCTGAAATGCCACTAATACAGCAAATGGTACCACGTCCACTGTGGCTGTTCCAGTGCTATTCACAGGACAATGCAACTTCGGGGGCTGACAATCACAGATCATGAGTTTCTCTCACATTTCAGAGCCATCTGAAACAAGGACGTCCTGCACAATGAAATGCACCAGCTTGGCCTGGGCTGCATTGTCTGAGAGCCCTGATTCACAGCCACAAAGGCAAGGCAGTCTCAGTGCCACACAGGGATGCTGAGCCAAGTTTAATCTTTGGTCTGAGAACCTGGCCCATTTTCAAACATGAAAAAATCTTTCAGTCCAACGGGGAAGGAGTGAGGAAATGAAGACAGGATAGCTCCTATCACCCAGCTAACATGTCTGGGCTGGGAGTGCTGCCACTGACTGTAACGGGGCCAGTATTTCACCCCAAGTCTTAAGGAGCTCACAATGTCAGATTTGACAGAGGAATAATGTAGCTTTGCAGCTGCCTCATCATCCCCACAAGACAATTAGTTGTTGTTTGGCAAGGATCTTTAAGAACGTCATTGAGACAGAAAGGGAACAGCCTGGATATCCACGGACTTCTACAAGCAGGGGACGGAAAATGCACAAGGCCATTAAAACTTGAGAAAATCTGGAATGGTCATTAAAAGGAATTAAGTTGGGAAGTAATTTATGACAAGAACACTCAAATCCTTTGTTATCTTCTCTTAACTATCATAGGCTTCCTGCACACTGGGTGTATATGAGAGGGTGTGTTAACAGAGGCAAAGAAAAATTAAGCACAGTAAAATTAACTGGTTTTATCAATTTGTGCTTTCTGCAACAGTTTCCTGACAGCAGCTACAAGAGGCTGTAAAACTGATGAATTTGCATGGAAAAAGAAACTGGTGTAAGTAATTTGTGTAAAAGGTAACAGGGACATGGACTGCTATAATTCAGACACCCTGCAGATAGCAGACTGCTGCAGTGTGTGCAGTTATGGGTTAGAAAAATGACCACACTGCAGTCAGTCTGACTTGAATGGAAATCAATCATAAAGGTACTCTCTGCAGCATCTACTCCACAGTTTTCAGCAACTTCCTTGCCAAACAGATTTGTGCTCTGCAAACCCTTTCCTGAGCAATTCCTCTGCACTCTCTGCCTCCCAAACTTACAGGTTAAGCACACAGTTTTCCAAACAGGAACATAAAAAGGCAAGCATTAAATTAAAGCACTGTTTCTTTCTGAGGCACAATGAACTTCCTGGACATTGCCAGATTTATGAAACAGTTTTATTCCAAGGAGATAAGGAAGAAAAACTGGTATGTGAGTAACGCTCCCCTTCTTTCTTTCCCCCTGCCCCTGTTTATTGCCTTTCCCCAAATCCTGGATATTTCTTGAGTTGGCCCTATAGAAAAAAGGAATGTGTCTTCAGAGCAGGGGTAGGGTAGGAACAAGCTATTGCTGATGCTGGGTGAACTCAGTGCATGGCAGAAAGGGCTGACCCCACAGGGGCTGATGCCTGGGTAGCAAACACTGAGGATGCTGTGCTGGTCACTGGCCAAAACCACCTTGCCACACTCAAATGCCAGTGTGAAACCGGGGGGTTAAAGAACAAAACTCACCTTTAATAGACACCAGCAGAGGTTAAAGTGCCTGGCTGGGCTGTGGGGGCCAGTTCCTGAACCTTTGGCAGTCCTTGCACAGGAGCCACCACCCTGCCACCATCAGCTCAAGGTCTCTGCCCCAGAAGTGCTGTGGCAAAGGTTGCACAGGGCTGAGCTGCTCCAAAATCCCTTCTCCTGCCTTCCTGACACTGCCTGTATTCCATCAAAGCCCATTTGTACCTTTGCTTGCAGTTATTGCATTTATTGCCATAAATCACAACAGCGTGCTGGAGCTGTGGCTGCCCCATCCCTGGGAGTGTCCAAGGCCAGGATGGAGCTACCTGGGATAGTGGGAGGTGTCCCTTCTGGAATGAGATGGGCTTTAAGGTCCCTTCCAACCCAAACCATTCTGGCATTCTATGACTCCCAGCAAAGGCAGCATGTCTGCAGAGTATGCAAAGGGATCAGAGTGGTGCAAACTGTGCCAAAACTCTTATCTGAACTAAAAAACACTGTCTAAACTAAAAAACACTGTCTAAATGAAAAAAACCTCAGTCTAAACCAAACCTGTTCCTTGCAGCATGTGGCAATCCATCACACAACCTCCCTACCCCTGTTCCTACGCCCCAGGAACACGCTCCAGCCCCACGTGGAGCAGGGTGCTGGGAGCTGCAGCCTCACAAACTCCAGGCAATGACATCTAAACCACACCATTACCCCTGCAAGAAATGCTCTGCAGCAAAGTGACCTCCTGACAGCTCAGTAACATCCCCCAAATGGGAAAGGATGTCAGAAACTGCAACTGTGACTCAAAGCAAAAATCTCAAGATGCCGCCTGACCCAGGGCTGTGAGCTGGAAGGAGGTGAGAGGGAAGGATCCCTCTTGCCCCACACCCAGCCTGGAGCCCCCATTTCAGCTGCTGGCATCACAAAAACTCCCTGTGCAGCTGGGACACACTCAGAGGGGCAGGAGGAGCTGGTTTGCCCAAACAGAGGAGGAGGAGGAGGAAGGTTGGTGCCTCTGCCTGACACGTTTCTACTCCCAGGATGCAGGGCAGCATCACCCTGCTCCCAGTCTGCTCCCTCCAGCTCAGCTCCTCACCCCAAATGTCAAGAAAACTAATAGAGAAATTAAGAAAAAGCCCTCTGACTAAACCAAATTGCAATATTTATTTTGAAAAAATTACTGAATTACAGAACAGGAAACCCACTAAATAAAACTAGCCAGGCTGGCATTTGTCTCCCTTGGAATACGGCACTTTCTTTAAGCCACGTTAATATTTACCCTCTCTTTTTTGTCCCCATTTGTATGTATTTATTTTTACAGAGGGGCTGGGATGTGACTAAGATCATTACACGTGTAACACTGCAGTGAAGTGATAATGTGTTTAAGGTTAAATGGGAGAAACATGACATTTGACTAATAAACTTTTTCCTGTGTTGTGACTCCATAAACAAAGGGAAACACACTGTGCTGCTGCTGCTGGGAGGAAAGGGGAGCTTGGTGGTTTTTTTTTTTTTTTTGCAAGGCCTTTGTTTGCTCCACACTGTATCATTAGATTCAAAGAGGCTTCGCCGAATACAACAGATATGAAATGTGTGATGTTCATTTTAAAATTACAAGTACAGCCTGCTATTGACCATCTAATTATGCTGAGTTCCATTTATAAACATAGCTAACCACTAAGTTTATAGAGACTTTTTGTGCTGCTTTAATAGGATATTGATCGAGAGCAAGGTTTGAGTGGACTGCCATTGAATTGTGTAATGGCATACAAAAGGCAAGGTCACGGCAACTGTTCACTCTATGCCTGCAGTCTATTTTTTATTATAATCTTTTTTTCTCCCTCTCATACCCAAGCCCACACAGAGAGTTTTGGATGGCAGTGCTTTCCTAAGGAATATAGAGTATCTTTTTAAATGTTAATTTTCATGCTGCCGACTTTAACTGCTTTCACTAGTGTAGTGCTTAGGATAGCAGAAAACACACGGGCTGCAGCTCAGGGACAGCAGGTTTATCACACCCTGGCTGCACACACGTGTCTGTGAGGAGGAGAAAAGCCTCTCTGGGCTACAAAAAGGCATCCACTGCCCAGCCCCTCCACAAGAGCCAGGGCACCCCACACCTTGCCAGGATGGGCTGGGATTCACTTTCCCTGTGGGAAAAGCTGGACGAGGAGGCTGCGTTTCCCTGGTCGCACCCATGCTCCGTGCCTGGAGTGCTGGCAGTGCCTCCCCATCCCAGCCCTTGCCCTCATGGCAAGAACACTTCAGCCCCTGTCTGCATCCCCAAAGCTCCATCCCCAAGCCTGGCACCTGCTGCATCAGCGTGGGTGCAGGATCCTGAGCTTCCCAAAACGTCCTGCTCACACCTGTGGAATTAGTCCGAGTGTTTCAGGGATAATCAGCTGGGCCATTTCTGTGTGTGCACAGCAGCAGGGAGCAAGTTTGTGTGCTTGTGGTGCCACAGGCTCACCAGAAGGATTGGAAGTCCCCCCCACTGCTCCTCACTGCACACAGCACACGTTGAAGCCAACGTGTGGCATTTTCAGGCCAGGGTGCAGTCAGAATTCCCTTGTTTATCAGCACGAAGAATGATGTCATTTTGACAAATAACACACCACCAAACAAATATGTTTGATTTGGCTCTAGCCAACGTTCATAAATCCTAAATCTTTCTTCACATCCTGGGCAGTGCAGTTTATCTGGCTGCTTGAATGACCTCTGAGGGAGGAGATCTTCCCAGCAGCTCTCCCTGCACATGGTGCAGACTCAAAGCCAAGGGGGGATGCATTCCCCGTGCCTTTTTCCCTGCTCCAGCCCTTGCCAAGGGAAGGGGACACTCTGCAGCACCTCTGCAGAGGGTCTCCTCCAGTGCCCTGAGATGGCTGCCCGCAGTTAGTGGAATATTTTCCTAAGCAGGGAGAAAAGGAGGAGGTTTCACTTGGCCAACAGCTGGCTGTCAGCTCCCAAACCCGTCCGTCCCCGACGCTTCTGCCTCTGAGCCTTTTGTTGTCAGCACAGACCTCTCCAGAGAGGGAAGAATGAAGCCTCTGTTATCTGCAAGGGTCTCCCCAGTATCTGGGGTGACAGACAACACTCAGAGAGGAGCTCACACCCTCTGCCTGCTAATAATGGAGGAGAAGTGACAGCATGAGCTGCAACACCCACATCAGACGGGCTGGAGAGGAGTCTTTGTTTTTTCAGATGCACATCTATCTCTTTTCTCTGTTTTACTAGGCTCTGCAAGACTCAGCAGCTGGGCAGCATTTCGAAAGAAAATCTGCATCTATAGGACTGAAGAAAGCAAGTTTCTGTTACCAGCACAGTCTAGACTTGTTCAATAGCTCACAGAAAGTGTGATGATCAGCACTGATAGGCAAGATAGATAACAGAAACAGCTGACCTTTCACTTGATTAATTCATTCCCCAAATTTGCATGACGGAGACAACTGCCTCTTACTTGAGACTCCTTGTCATGTGGACCTCTGGGAACTTTACTAAATAAACCCGGCACATAATTGCTACCCACAATATTTTTAAGATTAATTTTGGATAACAGCTGCCTCAGGCCAGTTAAAACTGGGGGAAATCACTTATTTCTATCACTGCATTACCAAAAGCAAGCATAGAAAGAAAAATAACAGTGGGCATATACACAAAGATGACCTTTTTGGAAAGAGGACTGGTCTGAAATCAGGACACAGGAACACGCAGACAACCCAGAGAGGGTTATATCAACTTTAAAAGACCTTGCTTACCAATTTAGGCAAATATGCAGCAATTACCTTGTTGCTCTGTTATGTTAAATAATTCTTTGAATATGAGCATGTGAATTAATACTGAGTTTTCTGGGAATGTGCTGCTGGACTTGACACTAAACATATCCCACTGGGTAGCCAGGGCATGTCAGGCTGTGGGCTTCTCAGACCTCATAAAGTAAACAAGGTTAAGGCTGGTCAGTACATGTCTGGGGCATCTCCAAGGAAAATCCAGGGTGCTATCAAAAGCAGTGTAGCTAAATCAGTTGCTGGCACTCTTCCCTCTGAGTCAGTTCTGAAGTGATATCCCGATATGCTTTGGGGACACTATTTTTGGTAGAGGTGCTGGCTTGTAGACAGGATATAAAACTGAGGTCTTGACCTCCCAGGATTATTAAAGAGCCCATGAAAAACAGTGCAAACTCCCGTGTCTGGAACAGATAAAAGCTGAATCTTTGCATTTTTCCCACCATCACCTCCTTTCTTATTTCTAATAAAGTCCATGCTCTTCCTGCGTGCAGGTGCCCCATCCTTGAAGGTGGTGCACGTCAACTGCAAGCAGAGGGAACATCTCAGACACAGCTCATAATTTGCAAAACATGCTGAGTGCTAGGATTTCTGATACCCAGTGTTTCAGTTTAGTTACAATAAAATATCAGGGAAAATTAATAAGCTTGAAACACGATGCTCACGAGGTCAGTGCCAAGCTCTGGGGGAGGCTGGGAAGGCTCCAGCCAGGAGTGGGGCACTTTCCTAGGAAAAGTGCACACATGGAGCACGGCTGACAGAGTCCAGAGGCAGCTCTGCTGTGCAGGGCTCCTCCAGCCAAGATAAGGCTGTGGGGAAATGGGATGCCTTGCAGAGGGGGAGGGTGAACCTTCGGGCTTCAAAAGTCTCATGTTGTCACACTGAAGTGAGGTGACACAGCACGGAGACACTCAGATCCTGGTGACAACCTGGGCTTGTCCACCCTGGCTGCAGGTACCAGCCAGTCTCTGCTCCCTGCACAGCCAGCCAGATGCCAAAGTCTCTGCTTAAGCACTTCAGCAAGTGAACTGACTCGCAAATGTGCTGAGCTCTCAGCAGCTCCTCTTGACTTCTGAGTCCTCTTAACTTTGCCCTTCTCCCAAAATCCCCACCAGCTGTCAGGGAAGGAAGCTCGGGAGAAATGTCTTCTTCAATGTTTTTCTCTCTGCCTCTCTCCAGGGCATAGAGCTCTCATGTATCTCCCCCTTGCCATGCTTTCCTTGTACCATCCTTCTTCTGAATATAAAGCCAATTTAGTAGCTAGTGTCTTTCCAAAAGAGGAAATAAACCAGGAAAATCCTCTGAGAAACTCTGTGTTCTCACTCAAAACCATGGATTTTCTACTAGGTTTGTGCCAGTTAGATTCCAGCCCCAGAATGACTTAAATTACATTCCCAGAGCCAGCACACAAATAAATATTTCTGCTATCTAGGAGGCGAACCATTCTTATCATTTAAAGAGACTGGTTGCACCCTAAGGTTTTAAAGGGGCACAGAGCTGAGGGTTTCACCTGGAGCAGTGGTGATTGGTGATAATGTGATATTATCTCCACACTAGCTGGAGAAAAGATCACAGAATGGTTTGGGTTGGAAGGGACCTTAAAGATCACCCAATTCCACCCTGCCATGGGCAGGGACACCTTCCACAGCACTTCCAGGTTGCTCCAACCTGGCCTTGGACACTTCCAGGGATGAGGCAGCCACAGCTTCTCTGTGCCAGGGCACTCCACCCTCACAGGGAAGAATTTTTTAGATCCCTAAAGAAATCCCTACAGGCCTGGTCTTGCAGCAGTGTCTCTGCGAGACCCTGTCCACACTCTTTCCTTGGGCTGTCTGGATTATGTCATAGCAAAATACAATCAATGCACCTTTGATCAATGGAACAGGGTGGTGACAGGTGCTCTTAATTTGGTGTTGTTAGTGAGTATTGACAAGGCTGTAATGATCATGCTGCAGCGTGTCACTCATGCTGCGGGCATTAGCATTCTTTAAAGGTCACATCCCAAATCCTTCTGGAAGCCAGAATTCCATACAGCTAATGGAAAACGTGGGCCTGGGGAAGTCAGGATGTGTGACATTAGCAGGGCTGAAGTTGGCACAGCTGTTGTTGGCATTATTAATGACTTCAGCAACTTGCAGGTGTACAAACCCCAAATTCAGAGAATACCCTGAGCTGGAAGGAACCCACAGAGATCATCAAAGTCCAGCTCCTGGCCCTGCACTGGGACAGCCCCAAGAATCACACACATGGACATACACATGGCATGGATGAACACAATGGGAAAAAACAGCATCAGAAAATTTCCAGGTTTACAGTGCACAGATCAGGTAATTTCCAGAGGTCTGGTTACAATACAGCCCTTGGATCCTCCAAGGGATCCATGGGAGGCTGATCTCTGTATGCATTTGTCTGCACTCTGCCCATTTTCAGCTGGGTACCAGACAAGCTTATCAACTTGCACATGCAAGTTTGCAGAATTGAATTCTTTATCAGCTCACTCTAGAATTCTGCTGGTTTATTTTCACCCATTAAAAGAAGTGGCACATAAATGCTGTCCACTGTCAAGAAGTGGGGAGAAGAGAGTCCTAATTTTCAAGATGCTGTTTCTGAATTGAGGAAGGGAACAATAAAAATCAAAGAAAAAAATAACTTGGATTGCAGAAACCGCATAAATCAGACACAACATGATACTTACTTTGTGAGACTCTTACTAGCTCAGTCACACTGAAAACACCTGATGTGACAAAACTGTCCTGGAAGCCCAAATGTCCTACAAAACAAACAGAGAGAGAGAACTGCGATTAGCTTCAAGCATTTAATGACAGTATTCTCAAATACTTTACTTTCATTTAGACTTAAAATGTGACATCTAATTTCCCACTTAGCAGTAATTATTGTTTATGTAGGTGGGTAACCAGTCATACAGCTATGTAGGCTGCTTTGTGGTTTCTATCTAGAGGTTAGGAAAGCTAACATGACACATCAGCAGGGAGATTTTTACATGTTAAAGCATCTCAACAGGAAATCTGAAACAAAAGAGGACTATTTTAATAAATGGTTACCTTGGATGACCCCTAATGACTTCACAACTGAAATGAAAATACTGTACCTAGGAAACAGATAGGATAGCTAAGTTCCATAATCGTTTTAAACATTATTCTCTAAAGAAACATCTGATCAGGATTATCTACCCATTCATTCAAACCAAACAAGATTTAAAGATGTATTCTTCATTTATCTAAGGTTACACTAGGGGGATCTTAGGAGAGCAGATGGTTAAAAAAAATTAAATTAAGGCCTTTTCAACTAAAAAAAAAAATAATTCTAACATTTAAGACTAGGTTTTGAAGGGAAAAATAAATCTCAAGTTAAAAAGTATTAACTTGGTGGGCTGTCTGTAGGAACCGGGGCGGAGGCATCCACGCTCACCTCCCCTGTGCAAGGAATGCCTCGACACTCAGCATCAAAATGTGATGGCACTTTACATAACAGCATTTTCCTTCTTCTCTGCAAACATGCCTACCACCAAATGTTCATTTAATTTTCACGGCTATGCTCAGTGACAAAGGAGCAGCCCGGGCTGCAGCCCAGGCCGGGATCCGGCGGGACAGAGCCGGACCTCAGTGAGAGGGAGGGAGGGCAACGCTCGGCCGGCCGGGCTGACCTCCTGCTTGGGAAATCAGGGTCACAGCAGAAATCGCAGGATAAAGGGATTATTAAAAGAACTGTAAAGTCCTGCTTGCCCACAGGATAAGTGGCACACACCTTTTTAGGTTGTCCTACTTAGAGTCACTGATTCCGGCGCACGCACACATTTATTATTGAATGTTTTGCAGGGCCACCATCTGCTCTGCCGGTAATTGTTTGTCAAGCTCAGAACGATTTCCCTGCATTCCATGTATTCTCCTGCACCCCACGCTCCTGCTGGGAATACCTGTGCACCCTTCTCTAGTGGTCAGAGCAACAGGACTAATGCCAGCTGCACGTTTGTACCCCTGGCTTTTCTTTTTGGGGTTGTTTAAACAAACCCAGAATATCCCACTGCCATTTCTACCTGTGGAATGGGATGCGAAAAGAATGCACCTTCTGCACAGGTCTGCAGAGGGTGGAATGTCAGGCTACGTGTCAGGGAAAGGTTTGGGAGAGATCTGGAGGGAGGTGAGCCTTCCACCTCCAGCCAAGATCTGATGGAATTCTGCTCCTACACAGAAGAAGTTCCCTGTTTCTGCAAGGAGCCCACGGTGCCAGATGAACGCAGTCTCTAAGCTAACAGACTCGAGACAAGTTTCTGCATCAGGCATGTTTTTATACTCCAGCAATAATGATGAGTTTTCAAACTGTGTATATGTATATCTTTGGGCATCCTTGTGTATGTGTGTATACATATGTATTATGTACACAAACATATAAATATACACAAATCTGTCATGCTCCAGCTGTAGATAAATGTACTATAAAATATTGAAATTGATGCTGAAATTCAACACAAACAAATTCCTCAATCTGCAAACAAGGTTTTTATTTACATCAAGAGAATAAATTTTTCCCTACTTCAAATGAAAAAAAATGTTCTTACAAGCTTTTATTTTTCCTTATTTTCAATTTAGAAATAGCTCCCAGATAGCTGTAAGTGCTATTGCCTGAACTGCTTTGTATTTTCCCACAATAAAGGTGATGACTACCTCATTCTGCTTTTTAGAAACGGTTGCTGCCCATACACAACGTTTGTTCATCGCCGATTTCCCAAGTATTTTTAATATGACGATCTACTTTTCATATGCTGCAGCAGACCTGCCTATTGAATTAAATGATCTGTGAATTAAAAATAATTCTCTTAGGTCTTCACTGAAACCACTCATGTGCCTAAAATTAAGCATATGCTTAAGTGCCTTGCTGGATCGGGGCCAGGACGCTTACTACTCCGCAGAGCCCTTCAGAGGGAAGCCAGTCCATGCTATGTAACTTCTCACACTGTGCTCATCATGGCAGCATCTGAGCAACTTCCAGAAGTGCATCCAGCAATGCCACGAACATCTGCCACGTGCTGTTTTTTTCTGCAGCACGCCACCCTGGCTCTGCTCTGGGGTCCACTCCCACCTGCATTTCCCAGGCAGGATCCCGCAGCATGGAGAGTGAAGGTGAAATTTAAATATGGAAGGGGGAAAAAAAAAACAACCCTGAATCACAGGCACTATAGGATATTTGGCTGATTTTTTAAAGGGAAAGCCCAAAGCCCTTTGTAATTATCCAGTAAAAATGTGATTGTGGCAAGGCAAACCACGTTACTTTAACCTGTCACACACAGGTGAAACCAGAAATGAAAGTGCCATTTTAAATACATTCTAACTCTCAGGGCATGAGAGAAGATGAGTAAGTTATCTTGGGCATGCTGACTTCAGTATTCCTCTCTCTGGTACACTTCAAATGCCCACTTACTCCTGCAGGAACATTCCTTATTGGGAGTACATGTAATAGTAATCATTAAACAACAGCATGCAACAAGCATGGCAAGATTTTCACCCTTCAATACCAAAAATAAACATTTCACAAATGAAAGGTGAATTTCACAACTCTCCAATTTGATATTTACTTATAAACATTAGGAAATCAGGGGCTTGCCTTGCCAATCATTAAGAATACCCTGATACCCACAAAAGCCTTGCCCTTGGCTTAGAGCTGGATCATGAATGTATTTTAGGGTATGGTTGGTCTGTGAATTTGCAGTTCAGTAGAACCCCATGGAATTTTTAAAGGTTTGCCTGGATGGCTCAGACTGCAAAATCCAGGCCTAAGACTCTCGTTTTTGCTGAGCTTGGATAACAGTGAGAGAAGAAAACGAGGGAAGTAGTACAAAGAACTTAAACGTGTAAAAGAAGAATTACTGGGAAACAGCAGCACTGACAAAAGATGTGAAGCCAACATTATTAACAGGGGTCAAAATGTAAAAAATGTACCAGTTTGGCTGATCCACTTAATTCTGAATGAGGAGAAAAATAGGTAAAGTCAAGCAATTACATATGCAGATGTTAGCATTAAGAAGCTCCTGCGCTGAAAAGATGATTAAACATCCCAAAAGCTCCCAAGATTTACTTTTCATAGGGCACTTTACTGAAATACTTGCACTGTGATAATTTTGCTCAGTATCCAAGAGATGGGACATTGAAACTGCTGTGTATGACAGGCTATGTCTGCAGCTTTGTGCAGCAGTCACAGTTTGGTAGTAAAGGAGGTGCCCAGAATGAACCTCCCAGAGTTCATTCACTGCAGTTTTGGGTACAAATTAAGACACGTGGCTGGCCAGGGCAGGCCCTGACTCAGCAAAGCCTGGAACATGTGCTCCACTTCCATCACACGCCTGGCTAAAGCACGTGCTCACTGCCCTGCCAAACAAAGATGGGCTGACAACCTCCAGGAGGAACTAAATAAATGGTTCAATCACTCCTTCAGGCAAGTCTAGGGGCAGGTGGGACTTTGCTCACCACCTAAGATCTCACTTCAGCCCACAAGGATGATCATGTTTCCCTCAGGGGGGAAAACACCCAGGATAATAAGACCAAATTGAATAAAGAAGATCAGGATAGTAACTATTAAATCATTGTGCACAACAGCACGACGTTATTGTACCAGGTACCACATGGAAAACATTTTTCCATAACTTGATGGCTGCTTTAATTGGGGAGAAAATTCCCAATGCCATTTACATATTCTTCCTTTGGATCCCAGCAAAGAAGCCAGAAGAAAAGGCTTCAATTGCTGGAGCCTAATTCTGATCTCTCTCAAAGAAGTTTTAAACAAATCTTTCTACACTGATCAAATAGAGTTTCACCTCATTTTCTCTTAATTTACACTGGCAGAGGAGAAATCAGGATTAGGACTTGTTGTCTAGTGCTATTTGTTTTGAATTATTAAGCAAACATTCCTATTTCAATGAGTAAACGTGTACAAAGGCAACTAACCTTCGTCCTAAAATGGAGTTTACAGGGAGAGTATTGTCTGCTTTCCCAATTAATGCAGTAAAAAGGAGTCTCAGAGGTTGAGCTACCAATCAAGAGCTTGTGTTGTAGCTTGAGAAAATCATGACTGATGCAATTACTTTTATGTAGAAAGTCTGAATATAGTCTATAGGTTAAAGTTCATCGGGTTATTGTTCCTTAATTGAATATCTGAAGATGTTTTCAAGGTGCTCAAGGTATTATTGTTATTTAATTAGCAGGCTTCCTTGCATATTCCAACAGTATTATTTTTGCTGTAAAATAGTTAGATTGCACCATAAATATATAAGGTATTTTCTAAACAGAGATGCAGCTGGTTTCCTGAAAGCCAAGCTTAAATAAAACCAGGAGAGAGTTACTCCTTTGAAGATGAAGAAGCCCAAATCCAGTTATTTTTCTTCCACTACAATCTGAGTGACAGTGTATTGAGCTTCAGAGAACAGCTTTTTGGGAGACTTTGATTCCTTTTCAGTGTTTTGAAATTACACAAGTCCCCCAAACTAACATTTCTTAGGCTTTTTTCATGTTCAGCATCTCACTATACATAGCCATCTTAAAACCTTAAAATAGTAATAATCAATTAGGGTCTCAAGCCTATTATCTTAACCAAATGCCTGATTAAAAGAAAAGCCCTCTCTGCTCGAAGTGCAACTTGATTCCTTTTGGTTTTATCCTCTATCTAGATAATCCCATGTTTCACAAACAATGCGGAGCAATAATGTGGATGAGAAAATTAATGTCTGTATCACACAGCACACGCAGGCCTGGAGAGAGGGGATGTTATCAGAGGGAACCCAGCTCACCCCCAGGACTCCCAAAAGATTAGCTGTTCCATGGCTGAGGAGGATGGGGCTGAGGGAGTAACTCCTAATCTGCATTCTCCAGCAAAAAAGGGAAGGACTGAACATGCGTGCTCCAGTCAAGACCTTCATAACATTTACACCCTGCTTAATTGGAAGGTGAGTTTATCAAGGCTGGGCTGACCCAGCTGAGGCAGCCCTGCCACTGCTGAGAAATAGCTCAGCTCTATCACACGCTGGAAACACAAAGCAAGATCCACGGGGCTAAGCTGTGTATCTAAAAAAAGCTAAATCTGAATCTAAAAAAAATGGAGATGGAAGAGATCATCTATGCCAGCCACAATATTCTGTCCAAGGGAATGTCTGTGCCATTCTGATGGCAGACAACACCAGGCTGGGATACAGCATGTAGGAACAATGAAATCTGCATTTACCAGCAGCCCTCAAATACTGATCACCAGAGCTGCCACAATGGCCTTATTTTAATTGCTTTGCACAAAATGCATTCCTCAAATTTGTAAATGATAAACCTTTAATGGTAAATCAGACCACATTTTTAATTCATGGACATTTTGTAGAAGAGTTAAGCAAGTCATTATACATTAAAGGTGATGCAGAAACCTCTCCCTCCTCCCCTGACAAATGCTCTCACTCTTATTTCGGCTTCTTATTTCCAATATAATTTTAATGCCACAGCAACAGCTCACCTTGGACAAATTGCACATTTTCTTATGGAAATAACTGTGGGGCCACATGTCAGAGATGCTGTTATTTTCCCTGACTCACTACCTGCCTTTGGCTGAGGTTTTAAGAAGCACCAGAACTTTCTTTGTGGCCCATAGCAGGATGGATTAGACCGTCCAGGGCATGTTGTGTCAGTACAATAGAGGAACACTTTTAAGACTTTAAAGTCATGTAATACAATTCTAGGCTGGATCTTTCTTGTTAAAAAAAGTAGAATGGGAGTGATTGAAAGAGAAAAGGGCCAATATTTGACAACAGAAATCAGCATAACCTCCTAACAGCGGCAGTCATGGATGACTGCCCTTTGACCCGGGGAGATTATGTGGGATTTCAATGACAACAGCTGGAAGTGAGCATGTGAGAATAGAGAACACAGATCTGAGGCCTCCTACAAAAGACTGCACAATCCCTGCCCAGATCTGAGTGTTGATTAGAAATTGTTTCCTGGTCCTGGCTTAATAGACTGTGATAATGAAAGTTTTGTTAACCCTTCACAGTATGCAAAACCACTGGTAAATGATTTGCCTTTTTGGGTTTTAGCTAAAAAGTCTGTATCCAGCAGACAGTGAAATTGTCTGTCTAAAATTGCTTGGTTTTGTGGGTGCCCAGAGCTCAACTTCAGCTCCTTTTCCATATGGTTTGTGGCCATTGGGAATCAATGTCTGCTGGGGGTGGCTTGGAGGAGGGACTCTCACCCATCCCTAAGGAACTCATCCGAGCAGGGATGCTCCAGAGGTGAATCAGAACACAAATACATGTGTAACCTCTCCCTGTGTGCTACCTTTCCTACTCGTGGCACTTTAGAATCTCTAACGAGAAAAATGCCTAATTATGCTTTTGATATTTGTCATATGGAGCTTCAGAGTCTGGGCTGCAAATTAATAAATGTGGGGCCACAGCAAACATGGCATCAGGTGTGTCACCAAGAGCCTGATCCTGCACGGATCCACTGCAGCCTCAGCTCTTGGGAGATTCCAACTCATTTTATATTTAAGTGCAGAGATAGTGGAATTAATGGAAACTTATTACCGTTAATGAAGCGATTACAGATTGCAATCAATCATGTCAGGTTTTGTCCAAGTGGTGGCACAGGGATAGCTCCTTTCTCTTGAAGACAAAGGTCTTCTTGAAACATTGAAAGCATTTCAATTCACATTAAAGACCTTGTGTAATGGAAACCATTCCAAGATCTAAGATGTCTGCTGTGGGTTTTCATTTCTGATGACTCCTCACATCACTGGGTACTGTTCAGTGCCCGTGTGTGTGAGAAATCAGTTAAATACCGTTTTTTGATATAATGATAAAAACTTAGAATCTCCCTGTCTACCATAAACCCAATTTGATAAAAAAACCTGCATTAATACCGATAGGGGCCTATAGCTTGAAAAACAACAGATGTCTTAAATTAGCATATTTCTGTTTCAGGTCCTCCATCCAAAAATGAAATATTAAAGAAAAGAAGAAAAAAATCATTATAAATGGTCATACTCATTTGGCAGCTTATAAAATAATATGCCTCCTCAAAAGCGTTTCGAAGTAAATGAGATGAAATCTACCTTGGGATAATACTTCTGGAATATTTATAGCATCCAACAATAAAAAGAGTAATAAAAAGAAAAGCCTGCCTCCCTGAAAATAATAATATGAAGGAGTTATTTGTCTTCATATTTTCACATCAACCCTGGTTACAAGAGCAATGACAGCTGAGATCTCCAAGGTCTGTGGTGATATTGCCAGTGACTCAGTGTCCAAATGGAGCTCCCAGGGAAAGCTGGCAGCATGCAGTGCTGCAGGGTGCTCCCTGGGCACCCACCAACAGGCACCCACCCACCCCATAGGAAATTTGGGCACTGGAGGGGAAGACCCAGAAGGGAATATTGCCATCCCTGCCCATCTCCATCTCCAAGGCCTCCGTAAAATAATGTCCCAGTCATGAGCTTGGCATTGCACTAACCTCAGGACTCCCCAGACAGCTGGGAAACCTCCTAAAGAGAATAATGCAAGGATCATAGTTCTATCCACTGGCCGTTTTTTGAAGTTTTTGCTTCATTTTTTGACCTTATTTCTGGTGGAGCCTGAAAGTGTGGGTTTGTACAACTTGCTTGTCTGTGGCCGATCGCGTGCGCTCCATCAGCTGCCCCTTGCTCCTCTCTCCATCCCCTGCCCTTGCTCCTCTCTCCATCAGCTGCCCTTGCTCCTCTCACTCCTCACCAAGCATCAGCTGGTATTTTGCCTCCTGGATCTGCCTGCCCTCGGGTTTCTGGGATGCTGCTGGCAGGAGGAAGGAGCCGATGGCAGGGCTGTGCGCTGTGGCCGCGTTCCGGTGCGCACACCACCAGAGCGTGCCTTGGAACACGCAGAGTCTACTTGGGTTTACACTGCTCCGAATTAGAATTTAGCTACAGTATTAATGCCATAAATATTATTGTTCATGCTGTGTGAAGAACATCAGTGTGAAAATAAACGTAAGGATATTTAAAAACTGGTGTGGAATACTTAGGTATTCAGACTAATCACGGGCTGAAATAAGCACATTTGTTTCAAATCCTGTTTATAGCACTGCAGCCCCTCCCTCCTTTAAATCTTCCTCTTAACCATAGTGATGTTTATTGAATACCTGTCATTTCTCCAGCAGCATGTGCCAACAGCGGCTCACCAGTGCCAGGCTGCATGAAAACCCTTCTGTCTCCTATTCTCCAAGGGGCTCCCTTAGATCAACCACTACCATACCCAATACACTGAAACCCATAAATTTGCAGATACTGTAGTCAAAATTCTTAGCAGGAAAGTGCACCCATTTTGCCCAGTGTAGCATACTGAAATATCACATGGTGAGAAGCATTTCTCACCATGTGTAAACTGTCAATTTGATTTGAAATTAAAATTTTTGATTAACATGAGCATTTCTGAGCCTCCCGCTGGCAGCAGCCCTATTGCTGAAAAGTGACATGATTTGTGACACACATGCTGTACAGAAGCCCCATGCCAGCAATTGTTAAAACCATTTTCATTCTGCTTTAATACGGTATGACACTCAGGAAAATAATTTTAATATTTAGGAGAAAGAGGGTAAAGGCTTAAGGACTGAAGTCCTTTATGGGTGTAAAGCGGGATTAGAGCAGCACGGAAAATCGGCACAGAGGTCTCCCCATCTCACAAGTCATGTCTCT